>NC_080024.1:89342589-89684818 GCF_030020395.1 Manis pentadactyla | reverse complement strand
ACAGGAAGGTGAGGCTCAAGGCTCTCAAACTGCTAAAAGTAGGCTAAGACAGGATTCCAGGTTGTAGCTTCCAAGAGTTTTAAAAGAAAAAAGTGAGACAATTTGACATTTATTAAGGATCTCTATGTATTAGGGACTAAACTAAGAGATGGAGACACAAACAATGAATAAACCAGAATCCAGTCTCAAGGATACAGCTTAATGAAGGAAAAGAGACAGTTGAAATACAATGTTTCGGTGTTATGATATAGGTATGGGCAATGTCTTTAATGGAGCAGGAAAAGTTAGCACCCAGTTCTGTTCAGTCTACTGGGAACGTCCTTCTCTTCTTAAGCATAAGTCTCAATCTTTAATTTAGACCTTAAAGTCAGCCAAGTCTTCTATACCACAACCTGTATTTTCCAAAATTACAAATATTGCCAGTCTGTATGGCATTTAGTCATATTTCAAAAATTTCATATATTTCATTCCTAACATCGGAATATTCCTCATCTTCCTACCCATAAGCCCTTACTGGTCTTCACCTACTCAAACTGCCAAAGTACAGCATAGTGCAGTGGTTCTCACACTGTAGTGTTCTTAAGAGTCACTCTGGGAGACTTGTTAAAAATGCCTAGAAATCTTTTAATATAGTTATCTAATATAATTTTTATGTCTGTGGTGTACAAAACATACTTTGAGAAACACTACTGTGATGGTTAAGAGCATGGATTTTTTAAATCAAGGTACATCAGGGTTTGAATCCTACCTGTTTTTCCATTTATTAACTATGTTATTACCATGGACAAAATTACTTTGCTACTGAATCTTCCTTTCCTCATGTATAGGAGGATAATAACATCCACCTATGTGAGGTTTAAATGGGACAAAACAGACAAGACCGTTAGTAGTGTGCACAGCGCATGGTAATTATTCAATAAATGTCAGTTATTGTTTATTAGCATTATAAGCAAGTGTAAAAATTAGCTTTTCTAATCAAGGCCATCTGAATCTGATTGGTTTTGTCTTTCCAAGAACTTATATTAGTTAAATGCCCTGTTACACAAATTATTCTTTATAAGTTACTCTACTCATATTTAAGTGACCCATGTTTTTAATAACTTGCTTAAAATTGGTGTGGTAAGCCACAGGCAGCCAACCGCCCAAAGATGACATTAATGACATACTGTCACCAGGATTTTTGGCAAGACTACAGACTAGGAGATTTGATTTTGGTGTTCAACCAATTACTGTCATTCTTCCACCCCCCATCCCACCGCACCAAAACAAATAACCCATATGATGACTATAAAGATTTTAAACAGTCAGAAGTGATTAATTGTGGCCATACCTCCTTAGCCACCAATTTTACATAGATTTAGTGTATCCAGTGACAAGATTTGAAA
The DNA here is from genome assembly GCF_030020395.1 of Manis pentadactyla. NCBI lineage: Eukaryota > Metazoa > Chordata > Mammalia > Pholidota > Manidae > Manis > Manis pentadactyla. The sequence goes on along the minus strand of NC_080024.1, from coordinate 89,683,433 downwards.
TTATATGTTTTCTATATTAACTCAGGATATAATTTGTTTATATATCTACATATTTAATGCATATACACATAACTAATATTTATCCCTTTTATTACTATATGTTTTTCATTGTATACCCAATAAATTAGACAGATATTTTAAGAAATAGAGTGTCTAGAGACCTTAGAAGCACCTATGTATTATCTTCAGTCATAAGGTTATACATTTGTATAAAAAGCTGATATTGGATCCTTGGTACAGCTAATATAGTATTTATGCAAGACTTTTGGAGCAGCAAATTACTTCCATTAAAATCATCAGCCCACCAAAAGAAAGCTACAGAGCCTGCAAAGTCTCCCCAACCAGAGTATCGTATATGCCACCAACAAAGCCAAAGTCACGACGTGCTACACCAAAGCAGATTGGTCAGACCGAAGTGCCTGCCATACTGTAGGGTAATGACGACACACCCACCTAGTTCATGTCTGTTGATGATGTAACAAAGAAATAAGAACATTAACTTAAAAAAACACTGAAACTGAAAACAAGCAAGTTTCCCACTAGAGCTCAGTTAAAACCTAATTCCTACAGATCACTAAATTAATAACTCAAATTTAAATTACCTTTAATTTTACTTTAGTGAGTTAAAGAACAATCTTCCTTGCAGGTGATGGTAAAATATTAAATGTTTCAGCAAAGAATATATAGTTTGAGACAACTTAACAGTATCACAAATCTAACTGGAACTCAGAAGTGAGTTCAAGTGTCTCTTAACAAGGCAAAAGAGGTCCACTAGAGCATAAAAGAAATCAATTTATATATAAAATCAAAGGTAAAAGATACAATTTTTCCCCCATGCTGAAATTCATGATGAAACAGTACTCTTTCTAGAAAACTCTTGCCTTCCAAGAGCAGACATATTATTAGGTAAACATAAAAGTAGAGCTCACTTTGGTTTTAGCTATATTGAATACAACTGTGCTTTAAGCTTATTTTTACTTTCATTTACCTTATTTAAACTTATGAAAAGCATTTTTCCTATTTTAAACATAAATAACCTAGGAAAAAACAAGCAACAATCATTTCAAAGAATTTATATTTCGATGTTTGAATTACTAGAAGTCTGAACAAATAGAAGTGGCTGAGAATGATTATTTAAGATCAACAAAATGTTTATAATATTTTTAGATAATGAGGCTGATCCTTTACTTACCCAAACTAATAACTATGCAAGAGATAACTCTACTAGAGCATTCATCATTGTAATTTCTGTAATTGGTGTACAATAAATATTTTTAAAATGATAAGCAAGAAGCATTTCTGCTTTTTAGGGGAATGCTATTTTCATGAAGGCTTTTTCTAATTGACTTTAATCACAGCAGTCAAAGTTCTTCTCTCAAGATCTTAATGAACAGCAAGTATAAGAGGTAACTACTGATAGTCATGTGCTTCTAATAAATCAGGGATTTTCTTCCAATTGTTCAGAAACTTTTGAACAGAGATATTTAAACAAGTCATGAGTTGAAATCTGGTTGCTCAATAAAGACCCCCTCAACCCCTCCATCCAAAGAAAAGGAGAAAAATAGAACTGCTGTAGCTAAAATTCAGAAAATATACTTAAATTAAGGATAGCAGGTGATATTTTAGCTGGTTAGTAATTGACACAAGGCATGTACATCCCCTAATGCATTGTTTTATGGAGAAAGTGTCTACAGAGTCACAGTAAAGCAATAAAGATTTCAGGACTTACTAATGAGCTGTTCATAGCTAGTATTGAGAAGAAACTACTGTGTTTGTATATGTCTTGAATTAACATTTATAAGTAAATCACTAAACAGTATTTTTCTGTCTCTCTTCACTCCCTAGATCAGCTTCTGGATGTGTAAATACTTCAGAGTGCTCCTAGAACAGTGCATTTTTTTAAATGAAGAAACTATTCTGGAGAAAAAAAGATCTTGCTTATAAAAAAGTGATGTTGAAGATGTACTAGCGATGCCTCCCTTCTGTCCTCCCACTACCACCGTGAGGCCATCACCAGCACACGTGCCATCACAAGGACTCCCAGTTAGCACAGTAACAGAAGCAGGTGTAGATGTCAGAACTGCACCCATCTGGTCCTTTAGCATTTATAAAATACTCTCACATGCATCATGTAGCTTAATCCTCATGTTCAACCCTGGTTAGGTTACCTCACCATCAAGTACTGTTAGCCTGAAGTAGATGATGCTACTTCCTAAGTGCATAATAGAGCTAGGACAATTACATGGGTCTCCTGGTATCTATTTAAGTGACTTTTCCACTACAGTACCATAAACTTCAGGTATTCAAATATTTTCACTTGGCTACCTATAGTTATCTTTGAAGATAAAAGTTATCTAATCTGGGAAGAAATAATTTGTTACATATTTTCAACAATATTATTTTAGAACACAATGGTCACCAGCTAAACTGTACACAGTGCATGACTAACCAATTCAAAGTGAGAGTATAGATAGATACATGGAATATGTGCAAGGACCAACAAAATGCTGAACACACAGATGGAGAGACAAATGTACAGAAAAAAAAGAGTGCAACTATGTGACACTCCCTGAACCAGCTGCAGTATGCTGAAATATAACCAGTGCTAGAAAGCTAGAACTGACAAGCTACATAACATATCAGTTACAATATATGTGTAGCATGACAGAATTTAGGGAAGAATAAAAAGTATTCATTTTGCTGACTACCAATTCAGGAACACAAACACTGATTGGGAGGCCAAGATTGGTAAAGAAGACATATATTCCAGCATTAGGATACACTTGTCATAGCCTCTTATCTAAGCTGGACCTTCTCCAAAAGATCTACATTCTAAAATGTCTTCTGAACATAACTGCAGAGCTCTCTTATATTTCTCCAAAAGAAAATATAATATTTTCTCCAATAGTTAAAGCTGTGTATACTCATTGTGAAAAACTTCAAACACAGAAGAAACAAAGTACAAAGAAAATCTGCCTGTAATCCCATCCATTAGACACATCACAGTATAGCAATTCATATTTTCTAAATTTTTCTTTAAGTCTATGAAAGTATGTATGCAGAATGAAAATAAATATGTATAAATATATTTGCTATGTAAATGTAGCAATCATCTATCACCTCTCAATAGGAACCATACATTATATAAACTGCTTTAAATAGTAAAGCATTAATTAGTAAAAATATTTATTTGAAAACATAAATGCCATCATAGCATATATTACTATTCTACAACTTATTTATCTTTTATCTCTTCACAATTTATCTTTTTACAGATCCCCTAATTCCAAGGGTAATTCTTTCATAGGTACACTTTATTCATAAAGATAAATTTCATTTACTATATAATATGAATAGAATAAACAAGTTTTAAGACTAGACTTATTTTCATCTATAAATTCTAAATAAAGTAAAATAAAAAATGCTTCATTACACAAAAGGAGTATTTTGACTATCTAACATACAGTTTTGACTAACTGTATCTGACATAAATCTAGAACACAAATGAAAAGTTCTCATTGATAAAGACTTAATTTGTCATATGTCTAGAAGGCAATCTATAACAAAAGCTTTAATGTTTGGCCAAGCTTTCATTTCTAGTCATTTATCTTAAAGAAGTAAGTAAGAACATGTTCAAAGATTTAGTTTCAAGTAAATTCATCATAATATAGTTTGTAGTAATGGAAAACACTAAATGACTACCTAAAAATAATTGGTTAAACACATTATCTACACAGTCATTTAAAATAATTTTATAGGAATATATTAACTGACTTGAGAATACTTTCATAAAGTATTAGAGAGATACAAGAATACACTTGTATTTCTTAGAAAGTTAAATAAACATCTATCATATGATCCAGCTATTCCATTCATAGGTATTTAGCCAAGAGAAAAGTAAGCATGTATCCACACACAGATTTATACATGAATGTTTGTAACAATTTTATTTGTAATAGCCAGAAACTGGAAACAACCCAAATATCCACCAGCTAGGAGAATGGATAAACAAATTGTGGGATGGCCAAACAGCAAATACAACTCAGCATCAAAAGAAATGAACTACTGTCAAATGCAGTGTCAAGGATAAGTCTCAGCATGATTGTGCTGAGTAAAAGAAACCAGACAAAAATAAAAGGACATACTATATGATTCCATTAAATAGAATTCTGGAATTCTGAAAGCTCATTTATAGTGACAGAATGCATATCAGTGATTACCCAGGGCCGAGGGGTTAAGGAGGAAGAGGCGGGAGGGAAGGATTACAAAGAGATGTGAGGAAATGTATGTCAACTGTATGAGGCTGTCAAATCACACACACACACACACACACACACACACACACACACACTATACTTATACCATCATCCCATTTCTTTGAAATATAAATCACAAATGGAGAAGTGCCTAAAATGTAAATATGTAGTTTAATCAATCATTACAGACTGCTATATAACTGCTATTAAGGTCAAGAATGGAACATTTCCAGCATTTGAGAAGCACCTCCCCAACATTCACCCTCCTGGTCACTACCACTCAGTTTCCCCAGAGGAAACCCTATTCTGACTTTTACTTTTTTACTTCTCTCTCTCTCTCTCTCTCTCTCTCTCTCTCTCTTTTTAGAATAATTTTACTATCTAAGTATGTATCCTCAAGCAATATAGCTTAGTTTTTACCTAGTTTTGGGTTTTTTATAAATAGAATGTGTTCTTCTTCATTTGTTTTCCTTCCCTCAGTGGAATGTTCATAAGAATCAATCACAGAGTGCAGCACATTGTTTCTGTGGCTGTACAGTATTTCAGCTGAATACACTACAACTCATTTATCCATTCTACTGTTGGTGGACATTTGGTGTTTCCAATTTGGCACTATTAAAAATAATATTGCCATGAACATTCTTTTAAGTGCATCCTGATTTATACGTACATGAAGCAGAGTGAAATTTCTGGATCATGGGGTATTTTGACATTACTTGGTAATACACTACCAACTGTATATGAAAGTCCTGCAGCTTTAAGTCCACATATCTTCTTCACAGTGCTTACTGCTACCTGACAATTCCTTCTTTACTTTTCATTGGTTGATGTCCACTGCTCCCCAGTATAGAATGCAACCTCCATAAGTGCAGGGAGCTTGCCTGTCTTGCCCTCTCTCTCTTCTCTTAGCACCTAGAACAGTGACTGGAACAGTGAGTGACACACAACATCCGATGAATTACAACTGAAAAAAATGAAAATCCCAGGTCATTAGTAATTTCAGCCAGGGCTAAGCAGAAAGACAACTGGCCTTTCTTGGTGACTGTAAAAATATTTACATGCTATGTAGTAAGAAATGGATACATAGTAACACGTATTGTGATTTCAAATAGAGAAAACTACATGTATATATCAAGAAAAGAAGTGGAAGTAAACAAAGCTTAGGAACATTTGTCTTGGGGTACTAAAGGTCTCTTTCTCCTTTCTCATCACCTTTTACATATTTTCTAAATGTCCTCAATACATGTGTTACTTTTGTGAAAAAAGGTAAACTTAAAAATATATAATAAGCAATGAAGATCACGGATGAATCTCGCAGACATAAGGTTGAATAACAGAAGTAGACACAAAAGAGCATTATTAAAGTTATCAGAAACTATAAAATAAGCAAACTATGGTGATGGACATGGGCTAAGGGTCACTCTTGTGGTGATACTGAGTGGGAGGGAGCATGAGGGTCAGGATGATGGAAATGTTCTATAGCCTGCACTAGAAGATGGTTATCTATGAGGATACATATGTAGAAAATTCATCAAGCTCTAAAATTAAGGATTGTGTACTTCACTGTACATAAATTATACACAAATTTTAAAAAAGGAAAAACGTGTAAGTGAAGAATGAACACAAAATGAAAATGGGTTTTATGGTTCTAATTTCTTTAAAACTATGCTATTTATATTTCATTAAAAACAAATAATAGAGGTCCAGAAAGCTTTTAAGTGTGTTAATCAAGAAAGCAGTGTTAGGTTTTTGAGTCAAATTCCTTAAATTAATGGAAGGAAAACATGACAGTTTCTGAATCTTTCAGTTTTCCTCTTCCTAAGATTTCTTCATATTTTGCAGCATGTACATACATGCACATACTGTACATTTAGAATATAAATTTGGAAATAAACTGACAGGTGAGTATGTAACAGAGCTTTTCTCATTCCAAGCAAATTTGCATTTTCTGAAATCAATGATTATAATACTGCTCTTTTAGCAGAAATGCTGACAGCAGTCACTTAGAAAATGAGCTGTATGCCATGTGTCCAACATGTTAAAATAATGTTTCCCTTTTTCTCAGTGCCTTTAGTGAAAATAGAATTTCATATATTTGTTTGACACTGTGACAAACATTAAATATATTGTCTTACTATGATGAAAATGGGTTTTTTGATTCTCAAGGTACTGCCTACTTTTAATGAATCAGTTAAATCAATATTCAAAATTTAATAGTCCATTATCAGAAAGTTTTTGAAAATAAAATCTATTTATATACCAGTAATGACTGCCTGACTAGTCTACATCTTAAAAATAATATACCTTAGAATTATTGTCTAAATCCATACACAAAATTGAACTCGAAATGGATCAAAGACCTGAATGCAAGTCATGAAACCAAAAAACTCTTAGAAGAAAACATAGTCAAAACTCTCTTGAATGTATACATGAGCAATTTTTTCCTGAACGCATCTCCTCGGGCAAGGGAAAGAAATGAAAAATGAACAAATGGGACTACACCCAACTAAAAAGCTTCTGAACAGCAACGGACACCATCAGCAGAACAAAAAGGCATCCTACAGTATGGGAGAATATATTTGTAAATGACATATCTGATAAGGGGTTAACATCCAAAATATGTAAAGAGCTCACATGCCTCAACACCCAACAAGCAAACAACCTGATTAAAAAATGGGTGGAGGATCTGAACAGACACTTCTCCAAAGAAGAAATTCAGATGGCCAACGGGCACATGAAAAGATGCTTCTTCACATCACTAATCATCAGAGAAAGGCAAATTAAAACCACAATGAGATATCACCTCACACCAGTTAGGATGGTCAACATCCAAAAGACAAGAAACAACAAATGTTGGTGAGGATGTGGAGAAAGGGGAAAATTCCTACACTGTTGGTGGGAATGTAAATTAACTCAACCATTTTGTGGAAAGCAATGTAGAGGTTCCTCAAAAAACTAAAAATAGAAATATCATTTGACCCAGGAATTCCACTCCTAAGAATTTACCCACAGAAAACAAGATCCCAGATTCAAAAAGACATATGTATCCCTAAGTTTATCACAGCACTATATACAATAGCCAAGATATGGAAGCAGCCTAAGTGTCCATCAGTAGATGAAATAATAAAGAAGAGGTGATACATATACACAATGGAATATTATTCAGCCATAAGAAGAAGACAAATCCTATCATTTGCAACAACATGGATGGAGCTGGGGACTATTTTGCTCAGTGAAATAAGCCAGGAGAAGAAAGACAAGTACCAAATAATTTCCCTTATTTGTGGAGTATAACAACAAAGCAAAACTGAAGGAACAAAACAGCAGCAGACTCACAGACTCCAAGAAGGGACTAGAAGTTACCAAAGGGAAGGGATTGGGGAGGGTGGGTATGTAGGGAGCGATAAGGGACACTACAATTAGCACACATAATGTAGGTGGGTCAAAGGAAGGCAGAACAGCATGGAGAAGACAAGTAGTGACTCCACAGCATCTGACTATGCTGATGGACGGACAGTGACAGCAATGGGTTAAGGGGGGGATCCAATAATGTGAGTGAATGTTGTAACTACAATGCTGCTCATGTGAAACCTTCATACGATTGTATATCGATACCTTAATAAAAAACATAATACACCTTAGAAACAAAACAAGTCCTAGCTCATTCACTCAACTACTGAGTGCCTATTATGTGCCAGACAGTTAACTTGGTACTGAGGATATGAAAAAGGATTAAGGTACAGGTCCTGCCCTTGAGGAAATCACAGTGGAGTAGGAGAAAGCTACATTAACTGATAATGGAACTTTGCACCAGAGAAAACCATGAGAATATAAATGCACCAGCTTTAGATGAAACTGGCACCTGTGCATAGGATAGACCCATAAAGGAAATACCAGAGGCAGGAAAGCATGTGAAATGCCACTCATGAGCTGGAAATGAATTAATGAGGGCCTAAATTAGGGTTACAAATGGAAATACAAAGAGAGCAAATGAAAAATAAACATAAAGAAGAAAGATGAGTCAAAGATACTCTGCAGTGATAAGAATGGAGAGACTGGTGACAGACTTCTGAACACAGGAGGAGCTTATTTAGAAGATGAGAATTAAAGGGCTCAGATTTGTAATTCATTTTCCAGATAATCAAAGCAGCAGTAAGTAAGGATCTGGAGTTCAGCCTAATGTGAAAGCTCAGGTCAAAGATTTGAGAATCATCTTCCTAGAGACATTGAAGCCTTTGGAATACAGACACAGACATTGACAGAATGTCTAGAACTGGTAGGGGACAGGAAAATGAGACAGAAAGATAAGTCTTAAAAGCAGGAAAAGAAACCTGTCACAGAAGAGAATTTCCAAGAGAAAGAGAGTGCTTGCTAAGTGTCAACTCGCCTCAGTGAAGACAAAGAAGGACTAAAAAGAAGCAAGTAGATTCAGCCATTAGGTCACTGGTGACTTTTACCAGGTACTACATTGCCACTGAGTTTGTGACTCTACACCCTGCAAATATTATCTCTGCTTGTTAAGGACTGTCTATTTAACCTAACTTTCTGCAAAACTTTTCTTGTACTTTCTAATAGCTCTTATCACATCACCTATTATAGTATTATAGCATAGTTATATCTTTAATTCTCCCTTTAGATAGTACCCTCCTCCTCAAGTACTTAGATAAGAGCCCCAATAGTTATTTCTTGAATGAAGAGCCAAATAAATTGGCCCACACAGGATAAAGAAGCCAAGGGAAAATGTTATGCTATTTAATGTTTACCAACAGTGAAACTGGATATTTATTAACACACACACACACACACACACTGAAACCCTGGTAGTAGTGGAAAGCAAATCAGTTTAAAAATGGTTGAGAAAACAAACAAAAAGCAATAATGCAAATAAAAAATGGGCAGAGGAGCTGAACAGACAGTTCTCCAAAGAAGACATTCAGATGGCCAACAGACACATGAAAAGATGCTCCACATTGCTACTCATTAGAGAAATGCAAATCAAAACCACAATGAGATATCACCTCACACCAGTAAGGATCGCCATCATCCAGAAGACAAACAACAGCAAATGTTGGCGAGGTTGTGGAGAAAGGGGAACCCTCCTACACTGCTGGTGGGAATGTAAATTAGTTCAACCATTGTGGAAAGCAATATGGAGGTTCCTCAAAAAGCTCAAAATAGAAATATCATTTGACCCAGGAATATCACTTCTAGGAATGTACCCTAAGAATTCAGCAGCCCAGTTTGAAAAAGACAGATGCACCCCTATGTTTATCGCAGCACTATTTACAGTAGCCAAGAAATGGAAGCAACGTAAGTGTCCATCAGTAGATGAATGGATAAAGAAGATGTGGTACATATACACAATGGAATAGTATTCAGCCATAAGAAGAAAACAAATCCTACCATTTGCAACAATATGGATGGAGCTAGAGGGTATTATGCTCAGTGAAATAAGCCAGCGGAGAAAGACAAGTACCAACTGATTTCACTCATATGTGAAGTATAAGAACAAAGAAAAACTGAAGGAATGAAACAGCAGCAGAATCACAGAACCCAAGAATGGACTAACAGTTACCAAAGGGAAAGGGACTGGGGAGAATGGGTGGGAAGGGAGGGATAAGGGTGGGGAAAAAGAAAAGGGGCATTACAATTAGCATGTATAATGTGGGGGCACAGGGAGGGCTGTACAACACAGAGAAGACAAGTAGTGATTCTATAGCATCTTACTACACTGATGGACAGTGATTGTAATGGGGTTTGTGGGGAGTACTTGGTGAAGGGGGGAGCCTAGTAAAGATAATATTCTTCATGTAATTGTAGATTAATGATACCAAAAAAAATGGTTGAGCAGAGACAGGCTCAAAAGGGATTATCCTGCCTGTTTCAAGGTGGCAGACTGAGAACTGGCTAGTTTCCCCCATCTACATCAAATCCTGGAAATGACAGAAAATTAATTAGTGGTCACACAAGAACAAAAGGAATTGAAGAGCTAGAAACTGCGAATACTCTGTTACCTAAAACAAATTAAAAATATGAAGAGGAAAATAACAGGCTGAGATGAACATGGATCTTCCAAAGTAAGAGACACACACAAAACAGCAACAGATTTGCCATTGCCCCTTGGCCACAGGTGGAATACAGGAACAGGAAGGGAAAGTGAACAGCACTGTTACTTGGACTACCACAGTGGGTGCAGCCAAGTCAAATGAGCCCATATTCATTCCCCACCAATACACCTGGCAGTGACAGAGGGCCTATGACACCAGGAGGGAATAATGCATATTAAGACCTTAGAGACAGGGCAGAATCCTCAGTAGCTGGTGACACTTAGAAAGGGAAGCTTTGGTTCCCAGAAGATCAGCCACCAGGATATGTAGCCCAGAAATATATTCTACTCGCTCTTTTACTGCCACTGAAAAACACGTAAAAACTCCAATGGCAGGTCTTAGCCCTCTTCCCAAGCAGTCCAGAAGCAGAAGAGATAGACAATAAGGAATTTCAGTATTAAATATGCATATACAATGAAAGAATGAGCAAACTCTTGAGGAATGTAAAGCCCGTTCAAGACAGAAGACAAGTTAAACAAATGAACACAACCAAAGAAAGACTTAAAATATAATCAGAATAGAATTTCAAACTAAGTATGTTGACTTCTGCTTCTAGCTATAATGTAGTAACAGGAACCATATGTACCTTTCATTTAAAACAACTAGAAAACTGGCCAAAATATATAAAACTGTATTCAGTTACTGGACAACAGGCAACATAGGACTGTGGTGCCTGAGAGGGGAAATGAATGAGATGAGGCCTACGATCTCCTGGCTTTCTGTTGTGAGACACATTCTGGACTGCACAACAGGGACATAGATCCCAAGCAGAGCATACCTGCCTTGCTGAGTAGAGGAGACAGAAATTAGAATTCAAGAAATCTGAGGTTTCTGGAAGGTGTGGGGCAAAGTTCCAGAGAGAAGGAAGCTGTGTAGAAAACTAAAGCTCAATTTACACAGGAATATCACTAAGTCTTTGCTAGACACTAAGATGGGTGGGCACTGGGTCAAATTTTACAAAGCTGGGCAAAGAATGACTAGGGAAGTGTGAGCTGAATGGTTCCCAGAGCTCACATAGGTCATAGAATCATTCAGATTTCCACCAGCCAAAGTGCAGAGTTTTCATTAAACATTCAAGATATTCAGTAGAGACCTTAGCAGGACCATACCTTAGTAGCGAGGCTAGAAACTATCTCTAGTGTAATGATTATATTTTAATACCCACCCTAGCAAAACTTAAAAAAAGCAAACAGAACTGTAAGTCATTTAACTACCTTCCAAAGCTCAAAATTCTTTAAAGGAGGACAACAAAATCCAGAGACCTGACAATGTAATGTTGACAATGACCAGTATCCAGAGAAAAAGAAAAGTTACAGGCATGCCTTGTCTTATTGGTCGCTGCTTTCTTAAGTTTTACAGATACTGCATTTTTTAAAAATTGAAAGATTGTGACAACCCTGCATCAAGCAAGTTTATTGGTGCCATTTTCCCACAAACATCTGCTTACTTTATGTCTCTATCACATTTTCGTAATTCTCACAATATTACAAATTTTTGCATTATTATTGTATTCGTTACAGTGACCTATGATCAGTGATTATGACTTGCTGAAAGCTCAGATGATGGTTAGCATATTTAGCAATAAAGTATTTTTTAATAAAGGTATATGTAGTATTTATTTTCTGACATAATACTCTTGCACACTTAAAAGACTAAGGTATAGTTTAAATTAACTTGTATATACCCTGGTAAACCAAAACATTCATTTGATTCACTCTATTGCAAACTTTGCTTTACTCCAGTGGTCTGGAACCAAACTGCAATATTTCCGAGGCATGCCTGTATTAGACATACCAAGAAGCAGGAAAATGTAATTTATACCCAGAAGAAAAACAAACAGATGGAGATGCAGGAATAATAAACACTGTGGAATTATCAGACACAGATGTTAAAGAGTTATACGTTCAAGTATTTAAAGGAAAACAATGATGAGAAAAAAGGAACTTCTAGAGGTAAATATTTTTGTCTAATAATCTTCCCAGAAACAAGGAAGCATATCACATCTAAGAAAAAAGAACAGGAAATGGGAAAAAGAACGAATTACTGAACTTAAAAACCAAAAATCTAACTGCTGAAATACAAACCTCAATCAACTTGAGAAACCTGAAGCCTTGGCAATGGAAAATGACTTGACTCAATATAATCTATCCTGAAGAATCGCTTAAAGACTCAGGAAATGATTGCACAAGGAAACCTGAAAGTGGTGTGACTGGAGCTAAAATAATGGTGATCCGTTGAAGTGTCTTAAGAAACAATTCAATTCCTATATCTCATCTCATACTCTATGTTACTGGGTGAGCAGAAATATAGAGCCTTAGCCCATTGATGAATTAACTAAATCAGAGGGTTTCTAGGCTTAACAACCCTAGGTACAGTTGAGGACAGGACCGCCACACTAAAAGTTAATTAAATCAATATATGCATTCTGTATACTGACACACCTCTCAGTCTTCTGTACCCAGGAGACCAAAACTATGGCAATCAGGCCTTTTCCATCTGGGTAGAAGATTGGAAAAATCTTCTCCTGGAACTCTATCAATTCCTGAGTAAAGATAAAAAACTGGGAATCTCCAATGAAAGAACACAGTCAGGTCACTCTTCCACAGTGAGACTCACAGCTCACAGATGTCACCTACTGGCTTAAATTCCATTTGGTCTCATACTTAGTTACTTACTCTTAACTAGAAACTGACAACCAGGTATATCTAGCAATCAACTAAAGAAACTTCCTAACATAAAGTAGAGAAGAAATTATACACAACCAACAGCAAACACTTGGAGGAAAAAAGAAACTACATGAACAGAAAGAAAATAACAAAATTTGTTTTTCTCGGAAAGCTAAGACAGACATTGTAAAATAAAAAAAATAAGAGACAGGTGCTATTTTAAAAGGAAAAATCAGGGAACAAGATTAACTCATAGATATCAAAAATACAATAGCAAAAAAAAAAGGTTTGAAGAGAAAGTTTATAAAGTGCCCTAGAAAACAGAACAGAAAGACAAAGATGTGGGAAACAGAAGAATAAAAAAGAAAAAATCAGAGAGCCAATCCCAGAAGGGTCAATATATGAATAAAAGACATTCATGAAAGAGAAGGCAGAAAATTGAGGAGACCATCAACTAAGTAATTCAAAGCAATTTCCTAGAACCAAAGGATATGAATTTACAGATTAAATGGGCCCATCAGTAGCCCAGCACCATGAAACAAAATGGACCTACAACCAAGCACCTCACTGTGACATCTCAGAACACTGGAGACAAAAAGATGATCTTACAAGTTCACAGACAAAACAATAATTCACAACAAACAATCAGGAATTGGATCACTGTTAAGTTTTTCAAAAGCAATTCTGGAAACTATAAGACAATGGAACAATGTCCTCATTATTCCAAAGGGAAATTATTTCCAACTTAAAATTCTATTCCAAGAGAAACTGTTAAGTATTATGGTATAAACAAGATTTCAAGATATGTAAGGTCTCGAAAAATTTATTCCTACACATCCTTTCTTCAAGCAAATATGTATGAGAGAGGATTTCCCTGACCACCTTTTATAAAATAACAAATCTTTACTTTCATCCTGGCTTCACTATCCTTCTAACCTTCCCTGAAACACTGACATGGTACATTTTCTTTTAATCTCCCCAAATGTGAAACATGGTCACTATAATATAAGCTCCAAGAGGACAAGGACTGTATGTTCTTTGATGTAATGTGAGCACCTAGAACCACTTCTGATAACCAACAGAGCAATAAACAATGTACTACCTTGATGGAAGTTAAGAAAATAATTTTACAGAAGTAGACAATGGAGCAATAGCACAATCAGACTATCTATTCAGTTGTAAGAGTAAAAATGATGCATTTTCAGAAATACAAGGTGCAGACAGGTCTTATTCAGAGACCGCTTTCTGAAAGCAGAATGAATATTGTCCAAAAGGGAAAGAGATCACTCCCTTTGTGGACTATGGTTTCCCACAATATTCCAAGTCGGAAATCCATCCTTCTATCAACTTAATTAGCAGAAACTATCTACCTCTGGCTCTCCTCTTTCACAGAGAAGTGGCTTTCACTGAATTAATTTAATCTTACTGAAACTCCTTATTACAATGATTCAGTTAATAGAAATTCATCCTAAAAGAAACAGAAACACAGACAGTCAAAAGACTAACATTAATAGAATTCCGCTGGGGATGGTTATGGCCAAGATCAGAATAGCTGATGCTCTTCTCTCCCTTCACTGCAGCCTCGCTGCAGCTGCAGCTGCCCGACACGGGATAAGCTCACTGTTCACAGCACAGAATGTCAGCTTTGAACCACACAACTGAAGGCAAGCCGCCAGTAATCAGCAGGAGATAGCTGAAATTAAAATAGAAATTAACAGGAAAACTGGACTGCTTCTCAGGAACTTGGTTACTCAATTAAGGCCTGTTATACTTATATTTCCAAACATTCGAAGCTAAAAACAATTTATTTAGTCATCTCTGACAAATCCATTTCATTCATCAAATGTTCAGAAACTAAGGTTTGCCTCTTGAGACTTACAGACATCAGCTTCAGACATAGAAAACAGACTATGAACTCTTTTAGTGCTGTGGTTAAGTTATTCATTTCTTTTAAATCCGCAGCGCTAGTCACAGTACCAAGCACGCAGAACTTAATAGACTCACACAACTCAACTCATTTTAGAAAACAGTGAGGTTCAGTAATGTTATATTGTTTATCTCAGGATATTTATATTTGAAGTTAGATCTAGGACTAGTACACAGACCTTACTCTGGACTTTTAATGCCTGACCCTATTTAAAGAAAGGTGAGGGGGGAGAGCAACAACTTTTTGAATCATGAATCCTGCTGGTTCTTTCATGCAGTTACTAGGCTCCCTAAAAGTTAACTAGAAAGATTTACAAATAACCCCATTAGATCAGACCTCTTCAATGGTAACTACATTACACACACACCTAATAAAAGTTCAAAAGGACATATCCTAAATTTTATATCTAAGGATAGTCTAATTTTATCCGCATGAATTTAACATTTGCATACCCCTTCTGAAGTATACACAATTCACTACATTTCTACATTGACATTCACCACTCTCAGACGTGAGAGCAGCATTCACCTATACATGCACACAGCAGACTCTGTTAAGGTAACAAAGGTCACAGAACATGTGACTGGGATGTGGCTGGCAAGGCAGACTGAGGCTGCATCATTACACCAGTTCTACACTAACTTTTAATTTTATATTGAAGGCAATGGGGAGCCACAAATACATTATTTCACTTCTTTTGTTATTCATTTTATTATCATTAATCTACAATTACATGAAGAACATTGTGGTTACTGGACTCCTCCCTTCACCAAGTCCCCCCTCAACAAACCCTATTACAGTCACTGTCCATCAGCATAGTAAGACGCTGTAGACTCACCACTTGTCTTCTCTGTGTTACCCAGCCCTCCCTATGCCCACCCCACATTATACATGCTAACAGTAAAGCCTCCTTGCTTTTCCGCAACCTTATTCCTCCCTTCCCACCTCTCCTTCCCAGTCCCTTTCCCTTTGGTAGCCGGTAGTCCATTCTTGGATTCTGTGATTCTGCTGCTGTTCTGTTCCTTCAGTTTTTCTTTGATCTTATATTCCACATATGAGTGAAATCATTTGGTACTTGTCTTTCTCCACCTGGGATATTTCACTGAGCATAATACCCTCTAGCTCCATCCATGTTGTTGCAAATGATAGGATTTGTTTTTTCTTATGACTGAGTAATATTCCATTGTGTATATGTACCACATCTTCTTTATCCATTCATCTACTTATAGACATTTAGGTTGCTTCCATTTCTTGGCTATTGTAAATAGTGCTGTGATAAACATACAGGTGCATCTGTCTTTTTCAAACTGGAGTGCTTCATTCTTAGGGTAAATTCCTGGAAGTGGAATTTCGGGGTCAAATGGTATTTCTATTTTGAGCTTTTGATGAACCTCCATACTGCTTTGCACAATGGTTGAACTAATTTGCATTCCCACCAGCAGTGTAGGAGGGTTCCCCTTTCTCCACAACCTCACCAACATTTGTTGTTGTTTGTCTTTTGGATGGTGATGATCCTTACTGGTGTAAGGTGATGTCTCATTGTGGTTTTAATTTGCATTTCACTGATGACAAGCAATGTGGAGCATCTTTTCATGTGTCTACTGGCCATCTGAATTTCTTCTTCAGAGAACTGTCTGTTCAGCTCCTCTGACCTTTTTTTTATTGGAGTATTTTCTTTTTGTTTGTTGAGGTGCATGAGTGCTTAATATATTTTGGATGTCAAGCCTTTATCAGATCTGTCATTTATGAATATATTCTCCCATACTGTAGGGTACCTTTTTGTTCTATTGATGGTGACCTTTGCTGTACAGAAGCTTTTCAGCTTGATATAGTCCCACTTATTCATTTTTGTTTCCCTTGCCCAGGGAGATATGTTCATGAGAAGTCGCTCATGTTTATGTCCAAGAGATTTTTGTCTATGTTTTTTTCTAAGAGTTTTGTGGTTTCATGACTTACATTCAGGTCTTTGATCCATTTCAAATTTACTTTTGTGTATGGGGTTAGACAGTGATCCAGTTTCATTCTCTTACATGTACCTGTCCAGTTTTGCCAGCACCATCTGTTGAAGAGACTGTCATTTCCCCATTGTATGTTCATGGATCCTTTATCATATATTAATTGACCATAAATGTTTGGGTTAATATCTGGGGTCCCTATTCTGTTCCACTGGTCTGTGGCTCTATTCTTGTGCCAGTACCAAATTCTCTTGATTACTTTGGCTTTGTAGTAGAGCTTGAAGTTGGGGAGCGAGATCCCCCCAACTTTATTCTTCCTTCTCAGGAAAGCTTTGGCTATTCGGGGTTTTTGGTGTTTCCATATGAATTTTTGAACTATTTGTCCTAGTTCGCTGAACAAAGTTGTTGGTAGTTTGATAGGGATTGCATCAAATCTGTATACTGTTTGGGCAGGATGGCCATTTTGACGATATTAATTCTTCCTAGCCAAGAGCATAGGATGAGTTTCCATTTGTTAGTGTTCTCTTTAATTTCTCTTAAGAGTGTCTTATAGTTTTCCGGGTCTAGGTCTTTCACTTCCTTGGTAAGGTTAATTCCTACATTTTCTATTCTTTTTGATGGAATGGTTTTCCTGATTTCTCTTTCTATTAGTTCATTGTTAGTGTATAGGAAAGCCACAGATTTCTGTGTGTTAATTTTGTATCCTGCAACTTTGCTGTATTCTGATATCAGTTCTAGTAGTTTTGGAGTGGAGTCTTTAGGGTTTTTTATGTACTATATCATGCCATCTGCAAACAGTGACAGTTTGAATTCTTTGTTACCAATCTGGATTCCTTGTATTTCTTTGTGTGGTCTAATTGCCATGGCTAGGACCTCCAGTACTATGTTGAATATCAGTGGGGAGAATGGGCATCCCTGTCTTGTTCCCAATCTCACAGGAAAAGCTTTCAGCTTTTCACAGTTCAGTATGATGTTGGCTGTGGGTTTATTGTATACGGCCTTTATTATGTTGAGGTACCTGCCCTCTATACCCATTTTGTTGAGAGTTTTTTATCATGAATGGAAGCTGAACTTTGTCGAATGCTGTTTCAGAACCCATGGAGATGATCATGTGGTTTTTGTCCTCCTTTTGGTTTGTGTGGTGGATGATGTTGATGGATTTTCGAATGTTGTACCATCCTTGCATCCCAGGAATGAATCCCACTTGGTCATGGTGTATGATACTTTTGAAGTATTTTTGATTTCGGTTTGCTAATATTTTGTTGAGTATTTTCGCATCTACATTCATCAGGGATATTGGTCTGTAATTTTCTTTTTTGGTTGGGTCTTTGCTTGGTTTTGGTGTTAGGGTGATGTTGGCTTCATAGAATGAGTTTGGGAGTATTCCCTCCTCTTCTACTTTTTGGAAAACTTTAAGGAGAATGGGAATTATATCTTCTCTGTATGTCTGATAAAATTCCAAGGTAAATCCACCTGGCCCAGGGACTTTGTTCTTGGGTAGTTTTTTGATTACCACTTCAATTTCTTTGCTGGTAATTGTTTTGTTTAGATGTTGAGTTTCTTCCTTGGTCAGTCTTGGAAGGTTGTATTTTCCTAAGAAATTGTCCATTTCTTCTAGGTTTTCCAGCTTCTTAGCATATAGGTTTTCATAGTAGTCTCTAATAATTCTTTGTGTTTCTGTTGGGTCCATTGTGATGCTCCCTTTATCATTTCTGAT
Source organism: Manis pentadactyla (assembly GCF_030020395.1). Classification (NCBI taxonomy): domain Eukaryota; kingdom Metazoa; phylum Chordata; class Mammalia; order Pholidota; family Manidae; genus Manis; species Manis pentadactyla. The sequence goes on along the minus strand of NC_080024.1, from coordinate 89,664,805 downwards.
TCTGTTGATGTGTGTTGATTCTCTTTCTCTCTTAATAAGTCTGGCTAGAGCCTTATCTATTTTGTTTATTTTCTCAAAGAACCAGCTTTTGGTTCCTTTGATTTTTTCTATTGTTTTATTCTTTTCAATTTTGTTTATTTCTTCTTTGATCTTTATTATGTCCCTCCTTCTGCTGACTTTAGGCTTCATTCGTTCTTCTTTTTCCAATTTTGATAATTGTGACATTAGACTATTCATTTGGGCTTGTTCTTCCTTCTTTAAATATGCCTGGATTGCTATATACTTTCCTCTTAAGACTGCTTTCGTGAAGAATTAATATCGTCAAAATGGCCATCCTGTCCAAAGCAATATACAGATTTGATGCAATCCCTATGAAACTACCAGCAACATTCTTCAATGAATTGCAACAAATAACTCAAAAATTCATATGGAACCAAGAAAGACCCCAAATAGCCAAAGCAATCCTGAGAAAGAAGAATAAAGTAGGGGGGATCTCACTCGCCAACTTCAAGTTCTACTATAAAGCCATAGTAATCAAGACAATTTGGTACTGGCACAAGAGCAGAACCACAGACCAATGGAACAGACTAGACAATCCAGACATTAACCCTGACATATATGGTCAATTAATATTTGATAAAGGAGCCATGGATATACAATGGCGAAATGACAGTCTCTTCAACAGATGGTGCTGGCAAAACTGGACAGCTACATGTAGGAGAATGAAACTGGACCATTGTCTAACCCCAAATACAAAAGTAAACTCAAAATGGATCAAAGACCTGAATGTAAGTCATGAAACCATTAAACTCTTGGAAGAAAACATAGGCAAAAACCTCTTAGACATAAACATGAGTGACCTCATCTTGATCATATCTCCCCAGGCAAGGAAAACAACAGCAAAAATGAATAAGTGGAACTACATTAAGCTGAAAAGCTTCTGTACAGCAAAAGACACCATCAATAGAACAAAAAGGAACCCTACAGAATGGGATAATATATTTGAAAATGACACATCCGATAAAGGCTTGACGTCCAGAATATATAAAGAGCTCACACACATCAACAAACAAAAAACAAATAATCCAATTAAAAACTGGGCAGAGGAACTGAACAGACAGTTCTCCAAAACAGAAATACAGATGGCCAGGAGACACATGAAAAGATCCACATCACTAATTATCAGAGAAATGCAAATTAAAACTACAATGAGGTATCACCTCACACCAGTAAGGATGGCTGCCATCCAAAAGACAAACAACAACAAATGTTGGCGAGGCTGTGGAGAAAGGGGAACCCTCCTACACTGCTGGTGGGAATGTAAGTTAGTTGAACCATTGTGGAAAGCAGTATGGAGGTACATCAAAATGCTCAAAACAGACTTACCATTTGACCCAGGAATTGCACTCCTAGGTATTTACCCTAAGAATGCAGCAATCAAGTATGAGAAAGATCAGTGCACCCCTATATTTATCGCAGCACTATTTACAATAGCCAAGAATTGGAAGCAACCTAAATGTCCATCGACAGATGAATGGATAAAGAAGATGTGGTACATATACACAATGGAATACTACTCAGCCATAAGAAAAGGGCAAATCCAACCATTTGCAGCAACATGGATGGAGCTGGAGGGTATTATGCTCAGTGAAACAAGCCAAGCGGAGAAAGAGAAATACCAAATGATTTCACTTATCTGTGGAATATAAGAACAAAGGAAAAACTGAAGGAACAAAACAGCACCAGAATCACAGAACTCAAGAATGGACTAACGGTACAAAAGGGAAAGGGACTGGGGAGGATGGGTGGGTAGGGAGGGATAAGGGGGGAGAGAAGTAGAGGGGTATTAAGATTAGCATGCATGGGGGGGTAGGAAAAAAGGGAGGGCTGTATAACACAGAGAAGGCAAGTAGGGATTCTACAATATTTTGCTATGCTGATGGACAGTGACTGTAAAGGGGCTTATAGGGGGGACCTGGTATAGGGGAGAGCCTAGTAAACATAATATTCGTCATGTAAGTGTAGATTAGTGATACCAAAAAAAAACCAAAAACGGGCAGTTCCTGTGTGGTAACCTCAAATGAATTCTACAGAAGAGTATAAAGGGCATATAAAAGTGTAGGCAAAGTGTCTGTTTGTGTTTATACAGAGGATCAAAGCCTAATTGGGCTACCCCAAAAATGAGCTAAGATACGATATGAAAAATAACTTCCAACATCAGCACTCTCTGGAAGACTCATGCCAGAAGATGATCATCAAAAAACACCAACAAAGATCCACGCACTGCTACAGCTGTAGATGCACTCATCCCACCAGTTCCTGGACTTGCCATGGGAATGAGGAAGGAGATATCTTAGCTGGCCTGTGCATACAGTAAAACAACAAATTTGACTGGATCTATACTGTTGGAACTCAATCAAGAATTAGGAGAAGTGCAAGTTGTAGCGCTCCAAAATCTTACAACTACAGACTATTTACTGTTAAAAGAACATAAGGGATGTGAACATTCCCCAGGAATGGGTTGTTTTAATTTGTCTGATTTCTCTCAGACTGTTCAAGTTCAGTTGGACAATATCCACCATATCATAGATAAGTTTTCCCAAATGCCTAAGGTGCCTAACTGGTTTTCTTGGTTTCACTGGAGATGGCTGGTAATTACAGGTATGCTTTGGTTATGTAACTATACTCCTATTATGTTAATGTGTGTGTGCAATTTAAGTAGTAGTTTAAAACCTATACATGCTGAAGTTACTCTACAAGAAGATATGTCAAAGAAATAATCAATCTTCCCATGTTTTCTTCCACCTGCTACTTCTATAGCTTTTCTTCTTCCTTCCTACTTACAACCCTTAAATAGAATTCGTGCCTCATATCAAATTTACCGAGTATCATAATTCTTCCAAGTGGTAAAGATACCTCAAGACAAATGCTGGGCATAGAAGCCACAGGGCATAAATATGTAAAGAAGTAAAAAGCTAACCTTTTCAAACAAAAAGGCTTCTCTCTCACTTACCAACTTTACATTTCCCTGTATGGCCCCAGAAATGACTGGTTAGCCAGAGACGGGTAAGATTCCTCAAGGGAGGAACAACCTAAGACAGGCACAGTTGCAGGGGGGCTGTCAAGTGAGAAATTGGGGATCAACAGAGATGAGGCTTAGAACCTCACCCCCCCTGTTCTGAGAGAAATCTTCTGCATACGTGGATGTTTTATTGCCCTTGTCTAGCTTGGATTAACACATAGTCTACAGGCACACACCTGATCATCTACACTTGCTCTCTTACAACACTAAACTATGTTTTCTACCTTTATCTTGTATCTACCTACCACTTCAGCATTTTATTAAAAATAATAATAATAAAGAGAGAAATGTGGTATCCACATATAAATCAAGTATAAAAACCAAATGAGTATTCATATTTGAACTGACTGTTTATAGTTCATAATGCATGAGCAAAACCGAAAGTTTCTGTGATGACTGCCCTTGTACTGTTCACTATGTAACTTATTCATTATGTAAGAATTTGTTCTACATGTAAGAACTTGTTTGTTATGCCTCAGAAGATTGGAGACTCATGAAAATTAGGCTTGGGGTGGATTAATGATTGTGCATTGAGCATTGACTCCCCTATACAGAATTTTATTGTCGTTAACAACCATTTGATCAATAAATATGAGAGATGCCCTCACAATAAAAAAAAAAGGGCAGACTTCCAATGGTAAAATAAATAAGTAACTGGGATGTAATGTATAGCATAAGGAATATAGTCAAGATATTGTAACAGCTTGGTAGGGTGATAGCTGGAACCTAGAATTATGTATATAAATGTTCTACCACTGTGTTGTACACTTGAAACTAATGTAATGTAATACTGTGCATCAACTACCCTTCAATAAAATTAATTATTTAAAAAAAATCAAATGAGTATTCATATTTGAACTGACTGTTTATAGTTCATAATGCATGGGCAAAACCAAAAGTTTCTGTGATGACTGCCCTTGTCCTGTTCACCATGTAACTTATTCACTGTGTAAGAATTTGTTCTCCATGTAAGAACTTGTTCATTATGCTTCAGAATATTGGAGATTGATGAAAATTAGGCTTGGGTTGGATTAATGATTGTGCATTGTGCATTGACACCCCTATACAGAATTTTATTGTTGTTAGCAACCATTTGATCAATAAATATGAGAGATGCCCTCACAAAAAAAATGTACACACTTCCAATTGTAAAATAAATAAGTAACCGGGATGTAATGTATAGCATAAGGAATATAGTCAAAATATTATAAAAACTTGGTATGGTGATAGCTAGTACCTAGAATTATCATGTATATAAATGTTGAATCACTGTGTTGTACACCTGAAAGTAATGTAATACTGTGTGTCAACTACCCTTCAATAAAAACAAAAGTAAGTATTGAAAACAGAACATGTAAAAAAAAAAAACCTACATATAAGTGGACCGATGCAGTTCAAGCCTTTGCTGTTCAAGGATCAACTGCACAAAAATATATACAGTCATAAGACTATTTTGAAATTCAAAGAGTGACAATACTGAAAAGCAAAATAAGTTACTTCTCTGCAATCCTTAGTCTGTTGCTAAACCTTCTAGGACAGTTCTGTTCATGTACATACACAGATCACTTTTTAAATTTTAACTAAATGTTTTTCAAACGTAATAATGGTTAAAGAGACTATGTGGACATGGTTGTTGTTTTTTCCTATGTTTTTCTTTTATTTTAAATTTTTATTTTGGTATCATTAATCTACAATTACATGAAGGACATTATGTTTACTAGGCTCCCTCTTCACCAAGTTCCCCCCACATCCCCGTTCACAATCACTGTCCATCAACATAGTAAGATACTGTAAAATCACTACTCATCTTCTCTGTGTTGCACAGCCCTCCCCATGTCCCCTGCTACACTATACATGCTAATCGTAATGCCCCCTTTCTTTTGTTCCCACCGTTACCCTCCCTTCCAACCCATCCTCGACAGTCCCTTTCCCTTTGGTAACTATTAGTCCATTCTTGGGTTCTGTGCTTCTGCTGCTCTTTTGTTCCCTCAGTTTTCTTTTGTTCTTATACTACGCATATGACTGAAATCATTTGGTACTTGTCGTTCTCTGCCTGGCTTATTTCACTGAGCATAATACCCTCTAGCTCCATCCATGTTGTTGCGAATGGAAGGATCTGTTTTTTTCTTATGGCTGCATAATATTCCATTCTGTATATGTACCACATCTTCTTTATCCATTCATCTACTGATGGACACTTAGGTTGCTTCCATTTCTTGGCTACTGTAAATAGTGCTGCGATAAACATAGGGGTGCATCTGTCTTTTTCAAACTGGAGTGCTGCATTCTTGGGGAAAATTCCTAGAAGTGGAATTCCTGGGTCAAGTGGTATTTCTATTTTGAGCATTCTGAGGAACCTCCATACTGCTTTCCAAATGTTTGAACTAATTTACATTCCCACCAGCAGTGTAGGAGGGTTCCCCTTTCTCCACAACCTCGCCAACATTTGTTGTTGTTTGTCTTTTGGATGGTAGCCATCCTTACTGGTGTGAGGTGATATCTCATTGTGGTTTTAATTTGCATTTCTCTGATAATTAGCGATGTGGAGCATCTTTTCATGTGTCTGTTGGCCATCTGAATTTCTTTTCTGGAGAACTGTCTGTTCAGTTCCTCTGCCCATTTTTTAATTGTATTATTTGTTTTTTGTTCGTTGAGGTGGGTGAGCTCTTTATATATTTTGGATGTCAAGCCTTTATCAGATCTGTCATTTATGAATATATTCTCCCATACTGTAGGGTACCTTTTTGTTCTATTGATGGTGTCTTTTGCTGTACAGAAGCTGTTCAGATTAATATAGTCCCACTTGTTCATTTTTGCTTTTGTTTTCCTTGCCTGGGGAGATATGTTGAAGAAGAAGTCACTCATGTTTATGTCTAAGAGATTTTTGCCTATGTTTTTTTCTAAGAGTTTTGTGGTTTCATGACTTCCATTCAGGTCTTTGATCCATTTTGAATTACTTTGGTGTATGGGGTTAGACAGTGATCCAGTTTCATTCTCTTACATGTAGCTGTCCAGTTTTGCCAGCACCATCTGTTGAAGAGACTGTCGTTTCCCCATTGTATGTCCATGGCCCCTTTATCGAATATTAGTTGACCATACATGTTTGGGTTAATGTTTGGAGTATCTATTCTGTTCCATTTGTCTGTGGCTCTGTTCTTGTGCCAGTACCAAATTCTCTTGATTACTGTGGCTTTGTAGTAGAGCTTGAAGTTGGGGAGTGAGTCCCCCCCACTTTATTCTTCCTTCTCAGTATTGCTGTAGCTATTCGGGGTCTTTGTTGTTTCCATATAAATTTTTGAACTATTTGTTACAGTTCATTGAAGAATGCTGTTGGTAGTTTGATATTGATTGCATCAAATCTGTATACTGTTTGGGCAGGATGGCCATTTTGACTATATTAATTCTTCCTAGCCAGGAGAATGGGATGAGTTTCCATTTGTTAGTGACCTGTTTAATTTCTCTTAAGAGTGTCTTATAGTTTTCAGGGTATAGTTCTTTCACTTCCTTGGTTAGGTTTATTCCTTGATATTTTATTCTTTTTGATGCTATTGTGAATGGAATTGTCTTCCTGATTTCTCTTTCTATTAGTTTATTGTTAGTGTATAGGAAAGCCAAAGATTTATGTGTTAATTTTTTATGCTGCAACTTTGCTGAATTCTGTTATTAGCTGTAGTAGTTTCAGAGTGGTGTCTTTAGGGTTTTTTATGTACAATATCATGTCATCTGCAAATAGTGACAGTTTGAACTCTTCTTTAGCAATATGGATTCCTTGTATTTCTTTGTTTTGTCTAATTGCCGTGGCTAGGACCTCCAGTACTATGTTGAATAACAGTGGGGAGAGTGGGCATCCCTGTCCTGTTCCCGATTGCAGAGGAAAAGCTTTCAGCTCCTCGCTGTTCAGTATGATGTTGGCTGTGGGTTTATCATATATGGCCTTTATCTTGTTGAGGTACTTGCCCTCTATATCCATTTTGTTGAGAGTTTTTATCATGAATGGATGTTGAATTTTATCGAATGCTTTTTCAGCATCTATGGAGATGATCATGTGGTTTTGTTCTCCTTTTTTTCATGTAGTGGATGATGTTCATGGATTTTCGAGTGTTCTACCATCCTTGCATCCCTGGGATGAATCCCACTTGGTCATGGTGTATGATCCTTTTGATGCATTTTTGAATTCAGTTTGCTAATATTTTGTTGAGTATTTTTGCATCTACGTTCATCAGGGATATTGGTCTGTAGTTTTCTTTTTTGGTGTGGTCTTTGCCTGGTTTTGGTATTAGTTTGATGTTGGCTTCATAGAATGAGTTTGGGAGTATTCCCTCCTCTTCTAATTTTTGGAAAACTTTAAGGAGAGTGGGTATTATGTCTTCTATGTATGTCTGATAAAATTCCGAGGAAAATCCATCTGGCCTGGAGGGTTTGTTCTTTGGTAGTTTTTTGATTACCGCTTCAATTTCGTTGCTGGCCATTTGTCTGTTTAGATTTTCTGTTTCTTTCTGAGTCAGTCTTGGAAGTTTGTATTTTTCTATGAAGTTGTCCATTTCTCCTAGGTTTCCCAGCTTGCTAGCGTATAGATTTTCATAGTACTCTCTAAGAATTCTTTGTATTTCTGTGGATTCCGTGGTGATTTTTCCTTTCTCGTTTCTGATTCTGTTGATGTGTGTTGACTCTCTTTTCCTCTTAATAAGTCTGGCTAGAGACTTATCTATTTTCTTTATTTTCTCAGAGAACCAGCTCTTAGTTTCATTGATTTTTCCTATTGCTTTATTCTTCTCAATTTTATTTATTTCTCCTCTGATCTTATTATGTCCCTCCTCCTGCTGACCTTAGGCCTCACTTGTTCTTCTTTTTCCAATTTCAATATTTGTGACATTAGACCATTCATTTGGGATTGTTTTTCCTTCTTTAAATATGCCTGGATTGCTTTATCCTTTCCTCTTAAGACTGTTTTTGCTGTATCCCACAGTACTTGGGGCTTTGTGTTGTTGTTGTCTTTTGTTTCCATATATTGCTTGATCTCCATTTTGATTTGGCCATTGATCCATTGATTATTTAGGAGCGTGTTGTTAAGCCTCCATGTGTTTGTGAGCCTTTTTGCATTCTTTGTACAGTTTATTTCTAGTTTTATGCCTTTGTGGTCTTAAAAGTTGGGTGGTAGGATTTCAATCTTTTGTAATTTAATGAGGCTCTTTTTGTGGCTAGTATGTGGTCTATTCAGGAGAATGGTCCATGTGCACTTGAAAAGAATGTGTATCCTGTTGCTTTTGGATGTAGAGTTCTGTAGATGACTATTAGGTCCATCTGTTCTAGAGTGTTGTTCAGTGCCTCTGTGTCCTTACTTATTTTCTGTCTGGTGGATCTGTACTTTGGAGTGAGTGGTGTGTTGAAGTCTCCCAGAATGAATGCATTGCATTCTATTTCCTCCTTTAATTATGTTAGTATTTGTTTCACATATGTTGGTGCTCCTGTATTGGGTGCATATATATTTTAATGGTTATATCCTCTTCATGGACTGAGCCCTTTATCATTATGTAATGTCATTCTTTGTCTTTTGTTACTTTCTTTATTTTGAAGTCTATTTTGTCTGATACTAGTATTGCAAAACCTGCTTTTTTCTCTTGGTTCTTTGCATGAAATATCTTTCTCCATCCCTTGACTTTAAGTCTGTGCATGTCTTTGGGTTTGTGTGTCTCTTGTAAGCAGCATATGGATGGGTCTTGCTTTTTTATCCATTCTGTTACTCTGTGTCTTTTGATTGGTGCATTGAGTCCATTTGCATTTAGGGTGATTATTGAAAGGTATGTACTTATTGCCATTGCAGGTTTTAAGTTTGTTTAAGTTTAACCAAAGGTAAAAGGTTAGCTTCTTTACCATCTTACTGTCTAACAACTCACTTATTGAGCTATTATAAACACGGTCTGATGATTCTCTATTTATCTCCCTTCTTATTCCTCCTCCTCCCTTCTTCATGTCGTGTGTTTTGTTCTGTGCTCTTTGTAGGAGTGCTCCCATATAGCGCAGTCCCTGTAAGATGCCCTGTAGAGGTGGTTTGTGGGAGGCAAATTCCCTCAACTTTTGCTTGTCTGGGAATTGTTTGATCCCTCCTTCATACTTAAATGATAATCATGCTGGATACAGTAATGTTGGTTCGAGGCTGTTCTGTTTCATTGCATTAAGTATATCACGCCATTCTCTTCTGGCCTGTAGGGTTTCTGTTGAGTAGTCTGATGGGTTTTCCTTTGTAGGTAACCTTTCTTTTCTCTCTGGCTGCCTTTAATACTTTGTCCTTGTCTTTGATCTTTGCCATTTTAGTTATTATGTGTCTTCGTGTTGCCCTCCTTGGATCCCTTGTCATGGGAGTTCTGTGTACCTCTGTGGTCTGAGAGGCCATTACCTCCCCGAGTTTGGGGGAGTTTTCAACAATTATTTCTTCAAAGACACTTTCTATCCCTTTTTCTCTCTTCTTCTTCTTTTGGTACCCCTATAATGCGGATATTGTTCTGTTTCGATTGGTCGCTCAGGTCTCTTAAAATTCTTTCATTCCTGGAGATCCTTTTATCTCTCTCTGCATCAGCTTCTCTGCATTCCTGTTCTCTGTTTTCTAGTCCATTAATGGTCTCTTGCATCTCATCCATTCTGTTTTGAAGTCCTTCCAGAGCTTGTTTTATTTCTGTATTCTCCCTCCTTAGCTCTTGCATATTTCTCTGAAAGTCCGTCAGCATGGTTATCACTTTTGTTTTGAATTCTTTTTCAGGAAGACTGGTTCAATCTATCTCCCCAGGTTCCTTCTCAGGGGAAGATGTAGAAGATGTTGAAGCTGTCTGGGTTAGTCTTGTCTGGATCAAATTTTTTTCCTTTTCATGTTGATAGGTGCAATGGTGAGCTATTGACTTTCTGTCAGCTGGGAGAGCCAAGGCTTTCCACTTGCTCCTGGCCTTTCTTTACTGGGACAACTGCAACCCCTAGTCTCTCATGTTGGGCAATTGCATGTAGACTGGATCTCTGTATCTTGCCCGGCCAGTATGGAGGAAGCTTCCTTGCTGTGGGCGTGGCAGCCTCAGGCTGCTGCTCTGCTACGGCGGGGTCCAGAAAGGGTAATGGTCAGGGGGATGTTTGGCTGTTTACCTCCGTGAGGGGTCTCAGAGGTGTTGCCCAGGGCATTAGTGCGCCCGGAGTTCCCTGGAATTTCCAGCTGCTGGACTGTGACCCGGGATGCTTCCTTCCAGCGGTGGCATCCCTGTCCCTTTAAGACTTTCAAAAAGCACTCGCTTTTCTTTGTCACAGTAGCGTCGGCTTCGGGACCTGCTCAAAGATCTTGCTGCCCTGTTTCCCTAGTTTCCAGTACCCCATGCATGCACTGTGTCTGTGCTCTGGTGCAGATGGCTAGGGCTTTGTGATTAACAGTCCTGGGCTCCCTCTCCCTCCCCACTCCGACTCCTCTCCTCCCACCGGGAGCTAGGCTGAGGGGCGCTCGGGTACTGCTGGGCCAGGCCTTGTATCTCACCCCTTTCACCATGTGCTGGGTTCTCACAAGTGTGGATGTAGCCTAGCTGTTGTCCTGTGTCTTCTGGTCTCTCTTTTAGGATTAGTTGTATTTGTTGTATTTTCAAAAATATGTATGTTTTTGGGCGGAGATTCCCACTGTCCTACTCATGCAGCCATCTTGGGTGCATCTCTGACATGGTTTTCTTTTTAAAGAAAAAAACGGTTGAAGCAAGAAAAACACGATGAGAAAAGATTAAAGAAAGAGCATAAAGTAGAGCAACAAAGATTAGATAGAAATGGCAAAAGAACTAAAGAAGCTTAATGAAGACATGTGCATAGCAGACTGAAAGGTAATTTATCATGTAAACCATTTCATTAATAAATTTAATTTTTCCTGTTTTCTCACCTCATTTGTCTGCCAGAGCTGCCAGGATGAAAGCTTTCCCTTTCAGCTGAGCAGTGGATTTCCAAGTCTACGTCAGTGTGCTTCTCCTGAATGGCCACCAATAAGTCTCTTGACCTCCTGCACTGGAAATGGAAGTTCTAAATATATAAGTGGAGTGCTGCAAATCTTTCTCATTGAAATAAAAGCACTACAGATCTACAAGGGTGAATGATAAAAGTAGATAAGATTTCTGTGTTTCATTTGTCCTTCCTATATGTTTAGATACAGAAAGATCTACCTTCTCCTCAAACCCACTTAGATATTTAAATAAATCAGGATTTATAATATGTAACCTCCTTCCTTGCTCTAGACTTGTTAGCTAAATTTCATTGAGTATGTTGACTACTTTCCAGGCACTGTGCTAAGTGTTTTTATGTATGAATTCTCCCATTTAATCCTCACCACAATCCTGTAGAACAGGTATTTATCCCCATTTACAAGAGAGAAACTTTTCCACAAAGGGTTAAGGAACTTGCCCAAGATGACACAACTAATAAGTGGCACCTTGAATCCAAACTCCAATCTGTTAAACTCCAGGGTCCATACTGTTTATCACCTTGAAAGCCAAGAAATGCATCCAGTCAGAGTACCTCATGTGTTTTCTCTCCTGCTGTTTCCACAGACGTGTGATGTTGCTAAAATATGTAAAAGTAAGAATTTGGAAAGAGTGAGATAATCATGTTAACTGGCACGATTTACATACTTATCAGAATAAATCAATTATGTTTGACTATAGTTAAGATGGTATTTCTAGAAAATCATCAATAATGCATATTTCTGTAATACTGTCAAAAATACTGTATTTAGTCAATAGCATCTATATTATATGCCATGTTCATCTGATAATACAAAGAATGATTGAGTCTCTTTACAGCTTTTTCTAAAGCACTTAAAGCAAACTTAATATCCCAGTGGGGATTTAGTTATAATATTCTTACTTAGCACAAATGCTTTTAACTACAAATAAAAGTATAAATACTAGTTTGAGTAAAACTGGATGTTTAAGATTTCCGAAGTCCAGAGAGGGTACATAGGTCAGATGACACATTTAGTAGGCTCACAGTGAGCAGTTTTTAAAATCCTAAATGACTTTCATTTTCTTGAATTTGTTACTTCTGTTTCAATCCATATGCAATAAATCAAATATGGAAGTCCATTTTAAGCCTTACTTTTTAAAATTATCTCTTTTGTTTTGTTTTGCTTTTAGGTGGACATTTTGACTTTTTTTTTGGTATCATTAATCTACAATTACATGGAGAATATTATCTTTACTAAGCTCCCCCCTTCCCCAAGTCCCCCCGACATACCCCTTCACGGTCACTGTCCATCAGCATAAAGATGTTGTAAAATCACTACATGTCTTCTCTGTGTCATACAACCCTTGCCGTACCCCCATACTATACATGCTAATCGTAAAGCCCCCTTTCTTTTTCCCCACCCTTGCCCCTCCCTTCCCATCCATACTCCCCAGGCCCTTTCCCTTTGGTAACTGTTAGTCCATTCTTGGGCTCTGTGATTCTGCTGCTGTTTGTAGTAGAGCTTGAAGTTGGGGAGTGCGTTCCCCCCCCCCAATTTATTGTTCCTTCTCAGGATTGCTTTGACAACTCAGGGTCTTTGGTGTTTCCATATGAATTTTTGAACTATTTGTTCCAGTTCATTGAAGAATACTGTTGGTAATTTTATAGGGATTGCATCGAATCTGTATATTGCTTTGGGCCAGATGGCCATTTTCATGATATTAATTCTTCCTAGCCAGGAGCATGGGGTGAGTTTCCATTTGTTAGTGTCCTCTTTAATTTCTCTTAAGAGTGTCCTCTAGTTTTCAGAGTATAGGTCTTTCACTTCCTTGGGTAGGTTTATTTCAAGGTATTTTATTCTTTTGATGCTATTGTGAATGGAATTGTTTTCCTGATATCTCTTTCTCGTAGTTCATTGTTAGTGTATAGGAAAGCCACAGATTTCTGTGTATTAATTTTGTATCCTGCAACTTTTCTGAATTCTGATATTAGTTCTAGTAGTTTTGGAGTGGAATCTAGGGTTTTTCATGTACAATAACATGTCATCTGCACATAGTAACAGTTTGATTTCTTCTTTACCAATCTGGATTCTTGTATTTCTTTGTTTTGTCTAATTGCCATGGCTAGGACCTCCAGTACTATGTTGAATAATAGTGGGGAGAGTGGGCATCCCTGTCTTGTTCCCGATCTCAGAGGAAAAGTTTTCAGCCTCTCGCTGTTCAGTATGATGTTAGCTGTGGGTTTATCATATATGGCCTTTATTATGTCGAGGTACTTGCCCTGTATGCCCATTTTGTTGAGAGTTTTTATCATGAATGGATGTTGAATTTTGTCGAACACTTTTTCAGCATCTATGAAGATAATCATGTGTTTTTTGTCTTTCTTTTTGTTGATGTGGTGGATGATGTTCATGAAATTTCTAATGTTGTACCATCCTTGCATCCCTGGGATGAATCCCACTTGGTCATAGTGTATAATCCTTTCGATGTATTTTTGAATTCGGTTTGCTAATATTTTGTTGAGTATTTTTGCATCTACGTTTATCAGGGAAATTGGTCTGTAAGTTTCTTTTTTGGTGGGGTCTTTGCCTGGTTTTGGTATTAGGGTGATGATGGCTTCATAGGATGAGTTTGGGAGTATTCCCTCCTCTTTCATTTTTGGAAAACTTTAAGGAGAGTGGGTATTATGTCTTCTCTGTATGTCTGATAAAATTCTTAGGTAAATCTGTCTGGCCTGGGGGTTTTGTTTTTGGGAAGTTTTTTTATTAGTGCTTCAATTTTGTTGCTGGTAATTGGTCTTTTTAGATTTTCTGATTCTTCCTTGGTCAGTCTTGGAAGGTTGTATTTTTCTAGGAAGTTGTCCATTTCTCCTAGTTTTTCCAGCTTGCTAGCATATAGATTTCATAGTACTCTCTAAGAATTCTTTATATTTCTGTGGGGTCCACCGTGATTTTTCCTTTCTCGTTTCTGATTCTGTTGATGTGTGTTGATTCTCTTTTTCTCTTAATAAGTTTGGCTAGAGTCTTATCTATTTTGTTTATTTTCTCAAAGAACCAGCTCTTGGTTTCATTGATTTTTGCTATTGCTTTATTCTTCTCAATTTTACTGATTTATTCTCTGATTTTTATTATATCCCTTTGTCTGCTGACCTTAGGCCTCATTTGTTCTTCTCTTTCCAGTTTCGATAATTGTGACATTAGACTATTCACTTGGGATTGTTCTTCCTTCTTTAAATATGCCTTCATTGCTATATACTTTCCTCTTAAGACTGCTTTTGCTGCATCCCACAGAAGTTGGGGCTTTGTGTTGTTGTTGTCATTTGTTTCCATATATTGCTGGATCTCCATTTTAATTTGGTCATTGATCCATTTATTATTTAGGAGCATGTTGTTAGGCCTCCATGTGTTTGTTTGCCTTTTTGCTTTTTTTGTACAATTTATTTCTAGTTTTATACCTTTGTGGTCTGAAATGTTGGTTGGTAGAATTCTTGGTTTTTTTGAGGTAATTCAAATTTTTGAATTTACTAAGGCTCTTTTTGTATTTACTAAGGCTCTTTTTGTGGGCTAGTATGTGATCTATTCTGGCAATGTCCCATGTGCACTTGAGAAGAATGTGTATCCTGTTGCTTTTGGGTGTATAGTTGTATAGATGTGTGTTAGGTCCATCTGTTCTAGTTTGTTGTTCAGTGCCTCTGTGTCCTTACTTATTTTCTGTCTGGTGGATCTGTCCTTTGGAGTGAGAGGTGTGTTAAAGTCTCCCAAAATGAATGCATTGCATTCCATTTCTTCATTTAATTCTGATAGTATTTGTTTCACATATATTGGTGCTTCCGTATTGGGTGCATATATGTTTATAGTGGTTATATCCTCGTGTTGGACCGAGCCCTTTATCATTATGTAGTGTCCTTTATCTCGTTACTTTCTTTGTTTTGAAGTCTATTTTGTCTGATACTAGGATTGCAACACCTGCTTTTTTCTTCCTGTTGTTTGCATGAAATATATTTTTCCATCCCTTGACTTTTTATCTGTACATGTCTTTGGGTTTGAGGTGAGTCTCTTGTAAGCAGCATATAGATGGGTCTTGCTTTTTTATCCATTCCAGTACTCTGTGTCTTTTGATTGGTGCATTGAGTCCATTTGCATTTAGGGTGATTATTGAAAGGTATGTACTTATTGACATTGCAGGCTTTAGATTCGTGGTTACCAAAGGTTCAAGGTCAGCTTGTTTACTACCTTTCTAACTTAACTCTCTTATTGAGCTGTTATAAACAGTCTGATGATTATTTCTCTCCCTTCTTATTCCTCCTCCTCCATTCTTCACATGTTTAGTGTTTTGTTCTGTGCTCTTTTTAAGAGTGCTCCCATCTAGAGCAGTCCCTGTAAGATGCCCTATAGAGGTGGTTTGTGGGAGGCAAATTCCCTCAACTTTTGCTTGTCTGGGAATTGTTTGAACCCTCCTTCATATTTAAATGATAATCGTGCTGGATAGAGTATCCTTGGTTGGAGGCCCTTCTGTTTCATTGCATTAATTATATCATGCCATTCTCTTCTGGCCTGTAAGGTTTCTGTTGGGAAGTCTGATGATTGCCTGATGGGTTTTCCTTTGTAGGTGACCTTTTTTCTCTCTCTTGCTGCCTTTAATACTCTGTCCTTGTCTTTGATCTTTGCCATTTTAATTATTATGTGTCTTGCTGTTGTCCTCTTTGGGTCCCTACTATTGGGAGTTCTGTGTACTTCCGTAGTCTGAGCAACTATTTCCACCCCCAGTTTTGGGAAATTCTCAGCAATTATTTCTTCAAAGACACTTTCTATCCCTATTTCTCTCTTCTTCTTCTGGTACCCCTATAATGTGGATATTGTTCCTTTTGGATTGTCACACAGTTCTCTTAATATTGTTTCATTCCTGGAGATCCTTCTGTCTCTCTCTGCATCAGCTTCTATGTGTTCCTGTTTTCTGGTTTCTATTCCATCAATGGCCTCTTGCATCTTATCCATTCTGCTTATAAATTCTTCCAGAGATTGTTTCACTTCTGCAATCTCCCTCCAGATGTCATCCCTTAGCTCTTGTATATTTCTCTGCAGCTCCATCAGCATGTTCATGATTTTTATTTTGAATTATTTTTCAGGGAGACTGGTTAGGTCTATGTCCTTCTCAGGCGTTGTGATTTTGGTCTGTATCAAATTCTTCTGCCTTTTCTTGTCAATAGAGGTAATTTGAAGAGCTGGCACAAGTGATGGCTGGGAGAACATCCCTTCTTGTTGGTTTGTGGCCTTCCTCTTCTGGGAGAACAGGGACATCTAGCGGCTTGTGCTGGGCAGCTGTTTGCAGATGGGGTTTCTGATTCTTGCCCGGCCGCTATGGAGTTTAGCTCCGTGGTTGCTGTGAGTGTGGCCTGCCTCTGTTAAGCCTTACTTTTGTTAGCTTTGTTATATAAATTTTTTAATCATATGCTATGTGTATGTCTGATATGGTTTAAGAAAAAAGATTCAGACTTAGTTGGTTTTCAAATGGAATATAAAATGTTTGTATGTTATCAGATATTATCCATAGTTCTGTTTCCACTCACTATTAGGTGAAAATGTCATTGGTTAGTTGTTTCAGTAAGTGAAGGGTGAAGGAACATTGTTTAACAAAGACCAGTGAAATAGAAATATTTAAAAGTTCCTTTTTGTAAATCAAAATTTAAAATACTATTATTAAATCTAATTCATGGACCTTATTACCTTATTTACTTCTTAAATATCCATGACAACTGGTACTACAGTTTAGTCATTAAAATGTTCATATGTGAGCATACTTGAGAAGTAGCAAAAGAGGCTGCTTTCTAATTGTAGTATTGAAATTCAATATTAGTGTTTTGCTACAAGCCTAGAGACTATTAGTTGCAGTGTAACTTGGTTCTTGATAGGATCATGGGTTCTGGTCATGTGGACCGAATAATTTATCTGCATTAATTAGCCAAAGATTGGTACCATTCTCCCATCAGCCCATAGATGCACGGTATTTTCTAAGCTACCAAAAAAGTGTGAATTATTAATCAGTCTCCATCATTAGAAGAAATTAGTACACATGCCCTACTTAGATGTCCATGGCCAAGTAATTTGAAATGCTTATTTCTTATGTTGCTCCAGTTATGTAACACATGTTCTATCAATATATGTTAATTAAAATTTGTGTTCTCTTTTCAGAGTTCTGAGTTCATATTGAGTTCAACTAAAATTTATTGATGGGTGCTTGGTTTCAAAATCCTGTGCTTAGTACTATGGGGTTGCAGAAATGCCCTCAGGGAATCCACAGTCTAGACAGAAAACCACTGGTAGAATTCAAGAGCAAAGAAAGATAGCAACTTGTTCTATTTCAGAAGATCTGAAGTCATAGCCTTTTTAATTAATTAGCTTTTTATTTAATTTTATTTTTCAGCCTTTGCCAGAGTTGCCTCGTGTTCCAGGACATGTTCTCTCTGGAAGTACATTTTCAGACTGTCTCATGGTGGTGCAGATCTTATGAAAGTTTGGTAAAGTTTTGGGCTTTTATGTGAATATTGATGTTCCAATACTGAGTGTTCTTCAAACGGGATTGCTAAATATAGGGGACAGCGTAGGTGAAGTACAAGACTTGCTTGTGAGGCTTCTCTCAGCTGCTGTATGTGATCCAGGTCTAATTACAGGATAGAAGGTAAAAAAACAAAAATACATAAATTCATTTTAATTGGTACCCTCAGTGCATTGATAGCTGGCTTTAGCATATTAGCAGAAGAGTGTATACACACTGATCCAATTTTTTCCCCATCTCACAAAGTTAAGTGTAGATTTGCATTCAGTTTCAAATGGTCCACATCTAGGAAAACCTCGTTCATAAAGCCTAGGGAATGTGGATATTCCCAAATTACTCTTAATTTCCTCTAGCTTTTGGCCAAAAGCAAGCAGACTTAAGGAAAGTGATATTCAGCAAAAGAGAATTTATAAATCATAAAGAATTAAAATTTATGTATGCCTTTTGAAATTATGCTGTGCTCTCAATCACTGTGAATAATGGAGGCTAATGGCAGCACCTCTAAGATCAGCATGTTACGACTCTGTACCTCTCAGTGGATACTCAAGAAATTCAAATTTATCATAATTCCAGCAATGATACACATTTCAGTCAGCTTTGCTGTAGATAATATGGTGGAGAGAGAAGTTCCCAGATGCACCAGTTGCTTGTTATTCCATTTTCCTATTTAGTATACCAGACAATAAAGTCCATGACACTCTAGAGCTGGAAAACACAACAATAGTGCCCCTGGAACTCCCGCAACCACTGCTGATAGAACGCCTAGATAAAGCCTTAGAAATCTTGAGATAGTTTCTGTAGTCAAAGAAGGTATGATATCTACTCATCTGATTACATACTCTCCTTCCCGCCTGTTAACCAAGGGTCTAAAGAAGGAATAGAAAGATGCAAGTACTCAAATACTTGTCTATTATCTGTTGCCTATTTTTATCTTCACTTCATGTAAAGTGTGAATAAAGCCCTTTTCAGTAATATATAGATCATATAATAACAATATATTAAAATCTTAATTGTTTTTATGTTCTGTGTGGTTAGGATCAATACAGACAAAAATGCCAGACTTTTATAGGCTGAAACAGCTCTTGGAGAACATTTGCTGAATGTTGGTGTGAATGGAGACAATGTTTCTGTGATCTTGCCGATCTTTATGGAGGCCCGTTGTGGACAGACTGAGCTCACTGAAAGCCTGAGGACCACGTTCTATTTGCAACCATTTTGTTTACTTAATAAATCTGTTAATTATTCATATAAGGAAACATAAAAATAGTTTTTTCTTACTATAGCACCGGAATGTAGCACCTTTGCAAGAATCCGGAATTTTTTCTTTCTTTGACATCTTTCAGTGATAAATAACTACCTGATTTTCCTTTGCAGCCATTAATAGAATTATCCAGATTTTTATTTTATGTGCTATTAACAATTTAATAGTATTAGTTTATTGATGTATTGTACTTTTTAAAAACTACTTACTCACATTTAATAGTCAAAGTAAAATTTGCACTCTAGTATTTCAAGTGTTGGCGAACATATCCATATTCATCTTGTTCTTGCTATTCGTTATTTTACATATTTCAGTTATGTTACTTTTAGCTCTTTACCTTTCTAGGAAAAGGACCAATCCATATATTTCTGAGCCATGCATTTCTACCATTGGTGGACATATTAAGTCTTCTGTACATCTCTTAGCTGTGTTACTGTATTGATATAATTTTTCATTTGTTTTTGCTACTCATTGACATCATTTTTACTTAGCAAGAATGGCAACAGTTTACTCACCATGTTAACATATTGCATAATAGATTAATTTCTGTCTTCTAATAATTTTTGTATTAACAGTGAAATTGACAAGAACATTGATTATATGTCAAACTTGAGGAGAGATAAACGGGTGGTAGAAGGTAAACTCCACAAGTAAGTCCTGTTTTATTAAAGTTAGTATACTGTTTCCCATTGTACAAATTCCCCAGTGAAACATAAATTGCAAAGATAGAATTTAAACTTTACTTTGTCTAAGAAATTAAAAAAGGTAAAGCTTAGTTAAGATGAATTAAGAAATTAATAAAACCCAGGGTGAGAGTCTGCAATGAACAAAAGTTGTAATTAGAGTCATTGAACATCTTATGCTTCAAAGTTAGAAGAAAGTCAGTTTCCCTTTCTGATCTCACAGTCAAGCAATCACGTTTTCTTAGATCATTGTTGCTATCAACTTACTTTTGTCATATGTAGAATCTGTTTAGAACTACCTCTTTTAAAATTTGTTTTCTAATTAAAGTTTGCTTTCATAGAGTCTAAAATATCCAAATGTATTCAGAAATAAAACTTAATTCGCTTTCTACCAAGAAATATAAGGCTGAAATTATTCAATTTCTTTTTTTTTAAATTTTTTTTTGTAGGTAATTATTTTTTATTGAAGGGTAGTTGACACACAGTATTACATTAGTTTCAGGTGTACAACACAGTGATTCAACATTTATATACATGATAATTCTAGGTACCAGCTATCACCATGCTAAGTTGTTACAATATTTAGACTATATTCCTTATGCTATACATTACATCCCAGTTACTTATTTATTTTACAATTGGAAGTGTATACTTTTTCTTTTTGTGAGGGCATCTCTCATATTTATTGATCAAATGGTTGTTAACAACAACAAAATTCTGTATAGGGGAGTCAATGCACAATGCACAATCATTAATCCACCCCAAGCCTAATTTTGATCAGTCTCCAATCTTCTGAAGCATAACAAACAAGTTCTTACATGGAGAACAAATTCTTACATAGTGAATAAGTTACATGGTGAACAGGACAAGATCAATCATCACAGAAACTTTCAGTTTTCCTCATGCATTATGAACTATAAACAGTCAGTTCAAATATGAATACTCATTTGATTTTTATACTTGATTTATATGTGGATACCACATTTCTCCCTTTATTATTATTATTATTATTATTTTTAAATAATTATTTTTTATTGAAGGGTAGTTGACGCACAGTATTACATTACATTAGTTTCAAGTGTACAACACAGTGGTAGAACATTTATATACATAATTATAGGTTCCAGCTATCACCCTACCAAGCTGTTACAATATCTTGACTATATTCCTTATGCTATACATTACATCCCAGTTACTTATTTATTTTACCATTGGAAGTCTGTCCTTTTTTTTTTTTTTTGTGAGGGAATCTCTCATATTTATTGATCAAATGGTTGTTAACGACAATAAAATTCTGTATAGGGGAGTCAATGCTCAATGCACAATCATTAATCCACCCCAAGCCTAATTTTCATCAGTCTCCAATCTTCTGAGGCATAACAAACAAGTTCTTACATGTAGAACAAATTCTTACATAATGAATAAGTTACATGGTGAACAGTACAAGGGCAGTCATCACAGAAACTTTCGGTTTTGCTCATGCATTATGAACTCTAAACAGTCAGTTCAAATATGAATACTCATTTGGTTTTTATACTTGATTTATATGTGGATACCACATTTCTCTCTTTATTATTATTATTTTTAATAAAATGCTGAAGTGGTAGGTAGATACAAGATGAAGGTAGAAAACATAGTTTAGTGTTGTAAGAGATCAAATGTAGATGATCAGGTGTGTGCCTGTAGACTATGTGTTAATCCAAGCTAGACCAGGGCAATAAAACATCCACGTATGCAGAAGATTTCTCTCAGAACAGGGGGGGTGAGGTTCTAAGCCTCACCTCTGTTGATCCCCAATTTCTCACCTGATGGCCCCCCTGCGACTGTGCCTGTCTTAGGTTGTTCCTCCCTTGAGGAATCTTACCCGTCTCTGGATAATCAGTCATCTTCCAGGGCCATACAGGGAAATGTGAAGTTGGTAAGTGAGAGGGAAGCCTTATTGTTTGAAAAGGTTAGCTTTTTACTTCTTTGCATATTTATGCCCTGTGGCTTCTATGCCCAGCATTTGTCTTGAGGTATCTTTACCACTTGGAGGAGTTATGATACTCGGTAAATTTGATATGAGGCACGAATTCTATTTAAGGGTTGTAATTAGGAAGGAAGAAGAAAAGCTATAGAAGTAGCAGGTGGAAGAAAACATGGGAAGATTGATTATTTCTTTGACATATCTTCTTGTAGAGTAACTTCAGCCTATATAGGTTTTAAGCTACTACTTAAATTGCGCACACACATTAACATAATAGGAGTATAGTTACATAACCAAAGCATATCTGTAATTACCAGCCATCTCCAGTGAAACCAAGAAAACCATTAAGGCACCTTAGGCATTTGTGAAAACTTATCTATGATATGGTGGATATTGTCCAACTGAACTTGAACAGTCTGAGAGAAATCAGACAAATTAAAACAACCCATTCCTGGGGACTGTTCACATCCCTTATGTTCTTTTAACAGTAAATAGTCTGTATATGTAAGATTTTGGAGCGCTACAATTTGCACTTCTCCTAATTCTTGATTGAGTTCCAACAGTATAGATCCAGTCAAATTTGTTGTTTTACTGTATGCACAGGCCAGCTTAGATATCTCCTTCCTCATCCCCATGGCAAGTCCAGGAAATCGTGGGATGGGTGCATCTACAGCTGTAGCAGTGCGTGGATCTTTGTTGGTGTTTTTGATGATCATCTTCTGGCATGAGTCTTCCAGAGAGTGCAGATGTTGGAAGTTCTTTTTCATATCGTATCTTAGTTCACTTTCGGGGTAGCCCAATTAGGCTTTGATCCTTTGTATAAACACAAACAGACCCTTTGCCTACACTTTTATATGCCCTTTATACCCTTGTGTAGAACTCGTTGGAGGTTACCACACAGGAACTGCCCTTTTTTTTTTTTTTTCTTTGTTTTTGGTATCACTAATCTACATTTACATGACGAATATTATGTTAACTAGGCTCTCCCCTATGCCAGGTCTCCCCTATAAACCCCTTTACAGTCACTGTCCATCAGCATAGCAAAATGTTGTAGAATCACTACTTGCCTTCTCTGTGTTGTACAGCCCTCCCTTTTCTCCTACCCCCCCATGCAAGTTAATCTTAATACCCCCATACTTCTCCCCCCCTTATCCTTCCCTACTCACCCATCCTCCCCAGTCCCTTTCCCTTTGGTACCTGTTAGTCCATTCTTGAGTTCTGTGATTCTGCTGCTGTTTTGTTCCTTCAGTTTTTCCTTTGTTCTTATATTCCACAGATAAGTGAAATCATTTGGTATTTCTCTTTCTCCGCTTGGCTTGTTTCACTGAGCATAATACCCTCCAGCTCCATCCATGTTGCTGCAAATGATTGGATTTGCCCTTTTCTTATGGCTGAGTAGTATTCCATTGTGTATATGTACCACCTCTTCTTCATCCATTCATCTATTGATGGACATTTAGGTTGCTTCCAATTCTTGGCTATTGTAAATAGTGCTGCAATAAACATAGGGGTGCATCTGTCTTTCTCAAACTTGATTGCTGCGTTCTTAGGGTAAATTCCTAGGAGTGGAATTCCTGGGTCAAATGGTAAGTCTGTTTTGAGCATTTTGATATACCTCCATACCGCTTTCCACAATAGTTGAACTAACTTACATTCCCACCAGCAGTGTAGGAGGGTTCCCCTTTCTCCACAGCCTCGCCAACATTTGTTGTTGTTTGTCTTTTGGATGGCAGCCATCCTTACTGGTGTTTGGTGATACCTCATTGTAGTTTTAATTTGCATCTCTCTGATAATTAGCGATGTGGAGCATCTTTTCATGTGTCTGTTGGCCATCTGTATTTCTTTTTTGGAGAACTGTCTGTTCAGTTCCTCTGCCCATTTTTTAATTGGGTTATTTGTTTTTTGTTTGTTGAGCCGTGTGAGCTCCTTATATATTCTGGACGTCAAGCGTTTTTCGGATGTGTCATTTTCAAATATATTCTCCCATACTGTAGGGATCCTTCTTGTTCTATTGATGGTGTCTTTTGCTGTACAGAAGCTTTTCAGCTTAATATAGTCTCACTTACTCATTTTTGCTGTTGTTTTCCTTGCCCGGGGAGACATGTTCTAGAAGAGGTCACTCATGTTTATGTCTAAGAGGTTTTCGCCTATGTTTTCTTCCAAGAGTTTAATGGTTTCATGGCTTACATTCAGGTCTTTGATCCATTTTGAGTTTACTTTTGTATATGGGGTTAGACAATGGTCCAGTTTCATTCTCCTACATGTAGCTGTCCAGTTTTGCCAGCACCACCTGTTGAAGAGAATGTCATTTCGCCATTGTATGTCCATGGCTCCTTTATCAAATATTAATTGACCATATATGTCTGGGTTAATGTCTGGATTCTCTAGTCTGTTCCATTGGTCTGTGGCTCTGCTCTTGTGCCAGTACCAAATTGTGTTGATTAGTATGGCTTGATAGTAGAGCTTGAAGTTGGGGAGTGAGATCCCCCTACTTTATTCTTCTTTCTCAGGATTGCTTTGGCTATTCGGGGTCTTTGGTGTTTCCATATGAATTTTTTAATTATTTGTTCCAGTTCATTGAAGAATGTTGCTGGTAGTTTCATAGGGATTGCATCAAATCTGTATATTGCTTTGGGCAGGATGGCCATTTTAACGATATTAATTCTTCCTAGCCACGAGCATGGGATGAGTTTCCATCTGTTAGTGTCCCCTTTAATTTCTCTTAAGAGTGACTTGTAGTTTTCAGAGTATAAGTCTTTCACTTCTTTGGTTAGGTTTATTCCTAGGTATTTTATTTTTTTTGATGCAATTGTGAATGGAGTTGTTTTCCTGATTTCTCTTTCTGTTGGTTCATTGTTAGTATATAGGAAAGCCACAGATTTCTGTGTGTTGATTTTGTATCCTGCAACTTTGCTGTATTCCTATATCAGTTCTAGTAGTTTTGGGGTGGAGTCTTTAGGGTTTTTTATGTACCGTATCATGTCATCTGCAAATAGTGACAGTTTAACTTCTTCTTTACCAATCTGGATTCCTTGTATTTCTTTATTTTGTCTGATTGCCGTGGCTAGGACCTTCAGTACTATGTTAAATAACAGTGGAGAGAGTGGGCATCCCAGTCTAGTTCCCGATCTCAGAGGAAATGCTTTCAGCTTCTCGCTGTTCAATATAATGTTGGCTGTGGGTTTATCATAGATGGCCTTTATTATGTTGAGGTACTTTCCCTCTATTCCCATTTTGCTGAGAGTTTTTAACATGAATGGATGTTGAACTTTGTCAAATGCTTTTTCAGCATCTATGGAGATGATCATGTGGTTTTTGTCTTTCTTTTTGTTGATGTGGTGGATGATGTTGATGGACTTTCGAATGTTGTACCATCCTTGCATCCCTGGGATGAATCCCACTTGGTCATGGTGTATGATCCTTTTGATGTATTTTTGAATTCGGTTTGCTAATATTTTGTTGAGTATTTTTGCATCTACGTTCATCAGGGATATTGGTCTGTAGTTTTCTTTTTTGGTGGGGTCTTTGCCAGGTTTTGGTATTAGGGTGATGTTAGCTTCATAGAATGAGTTTGGGAGCATCCCCTCCTCCTCTATTTTTTGGAAAACTTTAAGGAGAATGGGTATTATGTCTTCCCTGTATGTCTGATAAAATTCCGAGGTAAATCCATCTGGCCCGGGGGTTTTGTTCTTTGGTAGTTTTTTGATTACCACTTCAATTTCGTTTCTGGTAATTGGTCTGTTTAGATTTTCTGTTTCTTCCTGGGTCAATCTTGGAAGGTTATATTTTTCTAGGAAGTTGTCCATTTCTCCTAGGTTTCCCAGCTTGTTAGCATATAGGTTTTCATAGTATTCTCCAATAATTCTTTGCATTTCCGTGGAGTCCGTCGTGATTTTTCCTTTCTCGTTTCTGATAGTGTTGATTTGTGTTGACTCTCTTTTCTTCTTAATAAGTCTGGCTAGAGGCTTATCTATTTTGTTTATTTTCTCGAAGAACCAGCTCTTGGTTTCATTGATTTTTGCTATTGTTTTATTCTTCTCAATTTTATTTATTTTTTCTCTGATCTTTATTATGTCCCTCCTTCTGCTGACCTTAGGCCTCATCTGTTCTTCTTTTTCCAATTTCAATAATTGTGACATTAGACCATTCATTTGGGTTTGCTCTTCCTTTTTTAAATATGCTTGGATTGCTATATACTTTCCTCTTAAGACTGCTTTTGCTGTGTCCCACAGAAGTTGGGGCTTAGTGTTGTTGTTGTCATTTGTTTCCATATATTGCTGGATCTCCATTTTAATTTGGTCATTGATCCATTGATTATTTAGGAGCGTGTTGTTAAGCCTCCATGTGTTTGTGAGCCTCTTCGCTTTCTTTGTACAGTTTATTTCTAGTTTTATGCCTTTGTGGTCTGAAAAGTTGGTTGGTAGGATTTCAATCTTTTGGAATTTTCTGAGGCTCTTTTTGTGGCCTAGTATGTGGTCTATTCTGGAGAATGTTCCATGTGCACTTGAGAAGAATGTATATCCCGTTGCTTTTGGATGTAGAGTTGTACAGATGTCTATTAGGTCCATCTGCTCTACTGTGTTGTTCAGTGCTTCCGTGTCCTTACTTATTTTCTGCCCAGTGTATCTATCCTTTGGGGTGAGTGGTGTGTTGAAGTCTCCTAGAATGAATGCATTGCAGTCTATATCCCCCTTTAGTTCTGTTAGTATTTGTTTCACATATGCTGGTGCTCCTGTGTTGGGTGCATATATATTTAGAATGGTTATACCCTCTTGTTTGACTGAGCCCTTTATCATTATGTAGTGTCCTTCTTTATCTCTTGTTACTTTCTTTGTTTTGAAGTCTATTTTGTCTGATATTAGTACTGCAACCCCTGCTTTCTTCTCACTGTTGTTTGCTTGAAATGTGTTTTTCCATCCCTTGACTTTTAGTCTGTACATGTCTTTGGGTTTGAGGTGAGTTTCTTGTAAGCAGCATATAGATGGGTCTTGCTTTTTTATCCATTCTATTACTCTGTGTCTTTTGATTGGTGCATTCAACCCATTAACATTTAGGGTGACTATTGAAAGATATGTACTTATTGCCATTGCAGGCTTTAAATTCGTGGTTACCAAAGGTTCAAGGTTAGCCTCTTTAGTATCTTACTGCCTAACTTAGCTCGCTTATTGAGCTCTTATATACACTATCTGGAGATTCTTTTCTTCTCTCCCTTCTTGTTCCTCCTCCTCGATTCTTCATATGTTGGGCGTTTTGTGCTGTGCTCTTTCTAGGAGTGCTCCCATCTAGAGCAGTCCCTGTAAGATGTTCTGTAGAGGTGGTTTGTGGAAAGCAAATTCCCTCAGCTTTTGTTTGTCTGGAAATTGTTTAATCCCACCGTCATATTTGAATGATAGTCGTGCTGGATACAGTATCCTTGGTTCAAGGCCCTTCTGTTTCATTGTATTAAATATATCATGCCATTCTCTTCTGGCCTGTAGGGTTTCTGTTGAGAAATCTGACGTTAGCCTGATGGGTTTCCCTTTATAGGTGACCTTTTTCTCTCTAGCTGCCTTTAACACTCTTTCCTTGTCCTTGATCTTTGCCATTTTAATTATTATGTGTCTTGGTGTTGCCCTTCTTGGATCCTTTCTGTTGGGGGTTCTGTGTATTTCCGTGGTCTGTTCGATTACTTCCTCCCCCAGTGTGGGGAAGTTTTCAGCAATTATTTCTTCTAAGATACTTTCCATCTCTTTTCCTCTCTCTTCTTCTTCTGGGACCCCTATAATACGGATATTGTTCCTTTTGGATTGGTCACACAGTTCTCTTAATATTGTTTCATTCCTGGAGATCCTTTTGTCTCTCTCTATGTCAGCTTCTATGCGTTCCTGTTCTCTGACTTCAATTCCATCAATGGCCTCTTGTATTCTATCCATTCTGCTTATAAACCCTTCCAGAGTTTGTTTCATTTCTGCGATCTCCTTTCTGGCATCTGTGATCTCCTTCCGTACTTCATCCCATTTCTCTTGCATATTTCTCTGCATCTCTGTCAGCATGTTTATGATTCTTATTTTGAATTCTTTTTCAGGGAGACTGGTTAGGTCTGTCTCCTTCTCTGGTGTTGTCTCTGTGATCTTTGTCTGCCTGTAGCTTTGCCTTTTCATGGTGATAGGAATAGTCTGCAGAACTGGGACGAGTGACAGCTGGAAAGACTTCCTTTCTTGTAGGTTTGTGGCCCTCCTCTCCTGGGAGAACAGCGACCTCTAGTGGCTTGTGCTGCGCAGCTGCGCTCAGACAGGGTTTCTGCTTCCTGCCCGGCTGCTATGGAGTTAATCTCCGCTGTTGCTGTGGGCGTGGCCTAGCTCGGGCAGCTACTCCAAAATGGTGGAGTCGCGTTGGAGCAGGAGCTGCTGGGAGGCTATTTATCTCCGTAAGGGGCCTCCCTGCTCCCTGCAGCCCAGGGGTTAGGGTGCCCAGAGATCCAGGATTCCCTACCTCTTGATTAAGTGACCCGCCCTGCCCCTTTAAGACATCCAAAAAGCACCCACCAAAACAAAACAACGCCCACCAAAAAAAAAAGGAAAAAAAAATTTTTTTTAATTAAAAAAAAAAAAAAGTTTTTAATTAAAAAAAAAGGTGGTCGTTCGTTTTTCTTTATTCTCCGGTGCCAGCCTCAGGCCTCTGCTCACCGGTTGGTCTTTCTGCCCTGTTTCCCTAGTATTGGGGTCCCTATCCCTTTAAGACTTCCAAAAAGCGCTCGCCAAAACAAAACAGAAAAAAGCAAAAAAAAAATGGTCGCGCGCTTTTTTTATGTCCTCTGTCGCCCAGCCTCCAGTGCCTGCTCACTGTTCTTGCTGCCCTGTTTTCCTAGTATCAAGCGCCCTGCACTCTGGCCCGCATGGCAGGGGCTGGGTGTTCGGCAGTCCTGGGCTCCGTCTCCCTCCCTCTCTGCCTGCTCTTCTCCCGCCGGGAGCTGGATGGAGCGGCGCTCGGCTCCGGCTGGGCCGGGGCTTGTATCTTACCCCCTTCGCGTGGCGCTGAGTTCTCTCAGGTGCGGATGTGGTCTGGATATTGTCCTGTGTCCTCTGGTCTTTATTCTAGGAAGGGTTGTCTTTGTTATATTTTCATAGATATATGTTGTTTTGGGAGGAGATTTCCGCTGCTCTACTCACGCCGCCATCTTCCGCCCCTCTCTGGTCAGGTTTTTAATAAGCAAATGTATTCCATTTTATTTTACCACTACCACGTTTCTACTTACTTTTTCTTACTCTTTCCTACAATTCTTTCTTCCCTTCTTTGTTTTTTAATGTGGACAAAGCACTAGAGTCAATAAACAGTGGTGAAGTGGACCAGAAAATCCTCACAGAAGTTAGAAGACCTGACCAAAGCAAATTTACACGAATTCAATCCCGACGGGTCCTATACTAGCCTTCAATATGCCAGTAATGTATTCACCTATTTGCCTAACATGTTTCCTGAATATCTACTGTGTGCCAGTCAGTGTTCTAGGAGCTGAAGATGCAATGCAAAAAATAAAAATAAATAAAAATAAATAGTGCAGACACAAGTTCCTGTCCTAATGGAGCCTATGTGTACCTTCCATTTGTAAAGACAGACAAACCAGTACACAAATTCAGATTTCAAGGAGGGATACATGCTATCAAGAACAATACAGCTGGGTGAGAAAATGGATTCCCACCCCCCACAAAAAATAGTGCTAACAGTTAAACACACCTATGATAACATCCTGTTGTTTATTTAGATCCTTGACACACTACTAGAAAATGAATGTTATTAAAATTAAGACTCCTGAAAGTGAATACTACCTACTTCAATATAAACACAAATCCTCAACAGATTACAAACATTTGCTTAGATTGTAAAATATATTTAATATTTTAAGACTGCATAACTGGATATCCCTTTCATAATTGTGGATTTTCACAAAATATAGACATTAACCAGATGCAGACATCATCAAAACTGGTATTTTGGGAGGATATTATAGTGATCATGAAGTAGAAAAAAATTAGAGTGCTAAATTAAGAGTCAATTTTGTACTTTAAATAATAAAAATTTAGACCCCATAAAAAGTTGAAAAATTCACTGTAATAGAAATCTATGTAAAATTAATTAATAAAATGAGACTCACATACCCATTAGCTTGTTAAATAGTAATAATGGCTAAAATTTATTTAGCACTTACTATGTGCCTGAGGCTGTTCTAATGAATTTGTGTTTGATCTTTAAAGAATCCTGAGTTAGATAGGATCTTCCTATCTTAGAGATGGGGAAACTGAGGCAGAAAGGCTAAATAAAGTGCCCAAGGTTACAAAACTAAGAAATTTTAGGGCTGGGATTCAAACCCAGGTGGTTAGGCTCCAGAATTTACACTCTTCACTACTACTTGGGTTATTCTGTATATACTTGGGAGTACTCAGGCGTTCCTGAATTATTCTGGTTATTGCTAAACAATTTCACAGCTTTAAGGTATGCTTCCATTGACTTGAGTTTGTCTTTGTCAAAACCTAAAAAGAAGATTAATAACAAAAATCAAGTAAGGAATTGTGAAATCTTTGGGGGTAGGGTTCTGCGTTCCAATGATGAGCAAGAAACAAATATTCCAGATTACATAATACTCAGAATAGATTTCTTTCCAAATTAATATTTGATATTATTCTCAAGAGTAAAGTTTACCCTTCATGAAAACGCTACTTGCTAAAAACACCTGCCAGCCCTTACTTAAAAGTTAATCACTGATGATAAATACTGAGCAACTTCTATAAGACTCGCAAAAAATATTATTTGCAAAAGAAAAACCAGTAATAAAACCGAACATAATAAATTACTATCCACCATGAAGGAAGAAATCCATCACTTTCCATAAACAATAAACAATATTAATAGTTAAAATGAAAGAATAAAGTGAAAGTTAAGAACAGTTTTACAGAGAAAAAGCAGAAATTAAAGAATTTAGATGTTGATATTAAAAGTTTCCAATTGAACATTGGGGTGGTTGTCTGTAAGCCTGATGAGAAGTAAAGTGACTTATGCAGATGGTCTTTCTGCAGGATTGTCACAGAACACATCCTCCAAGTTATAAGTTCTTCTCACAATGTAACAGTAACATTCCTCCAGCAAGGGGTGGGGTCTGTGTTCCCCCTGCACCAAAGCAGTGTGATTTCCAGAAGGCTGGCTGTCTCTGTGTCCTCGGACCACTGGATTCCTAAAGCCACCACATGAGAAAGCCCAGACCCATGTAGAAGCCACCCATCAAAATCCAGCTTGAAGAAATCTCAGCATTTTATGAGGACTATTCCCTCTCCAAGAATCCAAATGAATTATTCATTTTGCCATGTGACTTATAATAATCTTCTCCCAAAATGAAAAATAATAGAATATATTCCCCAAATATATGTATGATTAGAGATTTGGAGTTCAGCAATGATCTCTTTAAAAGAGGAAGAGGGGCAATTTAAAAACAAAACAAAACAAAATGAAAAAAACAGACAATAGGCTGATAGACACTGAGAAGTCACTGGTGGTTACCATGGGGGAGGAATTGGGGTTGGTGGGTGAAACAGAGAGTCACAAAATCTCAATCATAATATAAATTAGTCACAGACATGAAAGTACAGCATATAGTCAACAGTTCTGGGGTGAGCATTTAATGATGTATGTAAGTGTTGAATCACTGTGTTGTATACCTGAAACCAATATAAGATTGTATAGCAACTATGCTTCAATAAAAAAACAAAATTGTTTTTACTTAAAAAAAAAGAGGAAGTGGATCAAAATAAGAAAAGAGGTCCTGCTTTTTAAAAACAAGGGGCCTTATGTAGTATCAACACATTGTGGGTTTTCAGGTACTTCTTATAATACATAAACTACTCAACATAAGAGTGGTAAAAACTCCTAGCTTACCAGGCTACAGAAGATTCGGAACTTGTAACCCTGTGCTGCTTTTCACCAAATCACGTGCTTCTTACTGTCAGAGCACTGGGTCCCAAACTCTTTGTCTGGTGACCACCTATTCCTGCTAAAAGAACAGAGGAGAATATTCTCAAGCTTGACTCCCATTAAACTGCAACCTCTGATCCCTAAGCAGAATGGAGGTCTCCATCATTATGGGGAAAAACAAAGCTGAAGGTAGGCAGTATAGATAATCCCTTTACGTTGCCGTAAATGGGCCCCAGGGAACCAGGAACAGACCAGAATCTGGGAAGTTTAATATGCATTTTATGCATTCTTTTAAAATAAGACAATTTCATGAATAACTAAATAACATGTACAAGAATAGTGACTTACTATAGAATATTTCAGAGACACACACTGGAAATGTAACAAGTTTATCCTAAATGGTCTTGCTTCTTACCTGTATGTTCTAAATGTTTTAAAGTCACATTGTCAACAGGGAAAAAGCTGAGGATAGCACCATATTCTGGACACATATTTGCTATTGTAGTTTGATATACTACAGATAATTGTGAAACTCCACTTCCAAAAAACTCAACAAACTTTCCAGCCACTTCTACTTGCCTGAGGTGCTAATAAAGGGACACACATAAATACACAAAATCAGCAATAAGATAAGCATGGTTTCTTTGAAAACTACAAAATCTAATTTTTAACTCTTACTAGTGACGGTGAAGGAAAGAGGTCCACTTGTTCTTAAGAAACAGGAACTCCTTCCGGTTTTGCAGGTGTTTTAAGATAAACTGTCAATAGAAGAGTGGTCCCATGTCACTGTTAGGACAGAAAAGGGCCTGAAAACTCAAAATGGCTAAGATTTACATTTTAATGTCTCTGAAATAGGGGTATACCTTAGACTCAATGGTGAGTCTGTTAGCTGGCAGTCTTTCTTAGCAGTATTTTAAATAAGGTTGTGTCTATCCATTAATGGCATCGTAAATTGGATGAAATAGTAATATACAGATGAACTGTATTTAAATAGAAAATTACATGTTGGCTATAAAAATTCTTCAAATTCCAACTGTAGCATCACTAATTTCTACAGCACATTAAATTTTACACCACAAATATTTACAGCATCATTAATTATAGGTAAATTCCATTTTGATAACATTTAAGATGTGGCTTCAAAATTCCTTCTAAAATCATTTTTCTTAGTTTTTACCAAGAACCAAACAGCTACTCACCTGTTCTAAATTATGAAATGGTCTTGGATTGGTACAGTGAAGCAACTAGGGAGGGGACTAAGAATGAAACAGCCTTCAACCTGGGAACAATACTAAGTCCAAACATCTCAGAGGTGGTAGGGGTCACTTAATCCAAACTGCTTAAGATATAGAAACTCAAGCCTAGGAGAAAGATGTTTGTTTAAATTCATGAAGATGAGAGCAATACAGATTAGATATACCAAACCAACTTCTACTTTCACCAAATTAATGAGGTACCACAATATACACTGTGAAAACCAAGATAAAGTCAGTCCTATGAAGACCATGAATAGAACCTCAAAGAAGAAAAAGAATTCAATAAATGTAAATGTATGTAACAGATTGAAATTTTCTATGAATTAAAACATCAAAAATAGATCATAATATTGCTAAGAAAAAATACAGCCAGAGGGCTCTAAAGGCAAGATTAATTCTCAGTATGTCTTAAAGAAAGAATTGATTCCTCTAAAAATATAATGGCATATTCCTTTTCCTTTGGGATAACCCTACAATTCTCAATTTAACTTTGTGATCTTTTGGTACCATACATGGAATCAATCATTTTTCCTAAGATGTCAAAATCTTTTTTAGAGGTGAAGCCAAGATGGCGGCGTGAGTAGAGGAGCAGAAATCTCCTCCCAAAACCACATATATGTTTGAAAATACAACAAAGACAACTCTTCCTGAAAGAGAGACCAGAAGACACAGGAAAACAACCAGACTACATCCATACCTGCGAGAACCCAGCACCTCACGAAGGGGGTAAGATACAAGCTGCAGCCAAGTGGGACCTGAGCGCCCCTCACACTAGCACCCCAGCAGGAGGACAGGAGTCAGAGAGGGAGGGAGAAGGAGCCCAGGACTGCTAATCAGCCAGCCCTTGCCATCCGCACTGGACCGCAGACAGTGCATGCGTGGGGTGCTGGATACTAGGGAAAAAGGACAGTAAGATGTGTGAGAAGGTCCCGGAAGCCGGTGCCCCAGGGAAAAAGAAAAGCGAGTGCTTTTTGGAAGTGTTAAAGGGACAGGGACCACACAGCCAGACGGAAGCGTCCTGGGACACTTAGACCAGCAGCAGGGAACTCCGGGCACCCTAAACCCCTGTATAGCAGGGCAGGTCAGACAGAGGGCCCTCACAGAGATAAACAGCCTCCCGGCCGTTTCCCCTCCAACGCGGCTCCGCCATATCAGAGCAGCAGCCGAGGCAGGCCATGCCCACAGCAACAGCAGAGATAAACTCCATAGCGGCCGGGCAAGAATCAGAAGCCGCGTCTGCATGCAGCTGCCCAGCTCAAGCCACTAGAGGTCACTGTTCTCCCAGGAGAGGAAGGCCACAAACCAACAAGAAGGGAAGTTCTTCCAGCCGTCACTCGTGCCAGCTCTGCAAACTGTCTCTATCAAAATGAAAAGGTAAAATTTGAGGCAGACAAAGATTACAGAGTCAACACATGAGAAGGAGACAGACCTAACCAGTCTTCCTGAGAAAGAATTCAAAATAAAAATCATAAACATGCTGACAGAGATGCAGAGAAATATACAAGAGCTAAGGGATGAAGTCCGGAGGGAGATTACAGATGTCCAGAAGGAGATTACAGAAGTGAAACAAACTCTGGAAGGATTTATAAGCAGAATGGGTAAGATGCAAGAGGCCATTGATGGAATAGAAAGCAGAGAACAGGAACCCATAGAAGCTGACACAGAGAGATAAAGAATCTCCAGGAATGAAACAATATTAAGAGAACTGTGTGACCAACCAAAAGGAACAATATCCGCATTATAGGGGTACCAGAAGAATAAGAGAGAGAAATAGGGATAGAAAGTGTCTTTGAAGAAATAATTGCTGAAAACTTCCCCAAACTGGGGGAGGAAATAATCGAACAGACCATGGAAATACACAGAACTCCCAACAGAAAGGACCCAAGGAGGACAACACCAAGACACATAATAATTAAAATGGCAAAGAACAAGGACAAGGACAGAGTTTTGAAGGCAGCTAGAGAGAAGAAAAAGATCACCTATAAAGGAAAACTCATGAGGCTATCATCAGACTTCTCAACAGAAACCTTACAGGCCAGAAGAGAATGGCATGATATATTTAATGCAATGAAACAGAAGGGCCTTGAACCAAGGATACTGTATCCAGCACGATTATCATTTAAATATGAAGGAGGGATTAAACAATTCCCAGACAGGCAAAAGTTGAGGGAATTTGCCACCCACAAACCAATTTTACAGGGTATTCTAGAGGGACTAGTCTAGACGGGAGCACTCCTAAGACTAAACAGATGTCACCAGAGAAAATAAAATCACAGCAAAGAAAGCAGACCAACCAAATACTAACTAAAGGCAAAAAATAAAATCAACAACCCACTAAAAGCAGTTAAAGGAAACACGAAAGAGCACAGAATAAAACAACCAACATATGAAGAAATGAGGAGGAGGAATAAGAAGGGAGAGAAGAAAGGAATCTCCAGACAGTGTATATAACAGCTCAATAAGCGAGCTAAGTTAGGTAGTAAGATACTAAAGAAGCTAAACTTGAACCTTTGGTAGACACGAATCTAAAGCCTGCAATGGCAATAAGTACAGATCTTTCAATAGTCACCCTATATGTAAATAGACTGAATGCACCAATCAAAAGACACAGAGTAATAGAATGGATGAAAAAGCAAGACCCATCTATATGCTGCTTACAAGAAACTCACCTCAAACCCAAAGACATGCACAGACTAAAAGTCAAGGGATGGAAAAAGATATTTCATGCAAACAATAGGGAGAAGAAAGCAGGGGTTGCAGTACTAGTATCAGACAAAATAGACTTCAAAACAAAGAAAGTAACAAGAGATAAAGAAGTACATTACGTAATGATAAAGGTCTCAGTCCAACAAGAGGATATAACCATTCTAAATATATATATACACCCAACACAGGAGCACCAGCATATGTGAAACAAATACTAACAGAAATAAAGAGGGAAATAGAATGCAATGCATTCATTTTAGGAGACTTCAACACGCCATTCACCCCATAGGATAGATCCACTGGACAGAAAATAAGTAAGGACACGGAGGCACTGAACAACACACTAGAACAGATGGACCTAATAGACATCCATAGAACTCTACATCCAAAAGCAACAGGATACACATTCTTCTCAACTGCACATGGAACATTCTCCAGAAGAGACCACATAGTAGGTCACAAAAAGAGCCTCAGAAAATTCCAAATGATTGAAATTCTACCAACTTTTCAGGCCACAAAGGTATAAAACTAGAAATAAATTCTACAAAGAAACCAAAAAGGCTCACAAACACATGGAGGCCTAACAACATGTAACTTAATAATCAATGGTTCAACGAACAAATTAAAATAGACATCAAGGAATATATGGAAACAAATGACAACAACAACACAAAGCCCCAGCTTCTGTGGGACACAGTGAAAGCAGTCTTAAGAGGAAAGTATACAGCAATCCAGGCACACTTAAAGAAGGAAGAACAATCCGAAATAAATAGTCTAACATCAGAATGATCGAAACTGGAAAAAGAAGAACAATTGAGGCCTACAGTCAGCCGAAGGAGGGACATAATAAAGATCAGAGAAGAAATAAACAAAATTGAGAAGAATAAAACAATAGAAAAAGTCAATGAAACCAAGAGCTGGTTCTTTGAGAAAATAAACAAAATAGATAAACCTCTAGCCAAACTTATTAAGAGAAAAAGAATCAACACACATCAACAGAATCAGAAATGAGAATGGAAAAATCACGACAGACTCCACAGAAGTACAAAGAATTATTAAAGACTACTATGAAAAGCTATATGCTAACAAGCTGCAAAATCTAGAAGAAATGGACAACTTCCTAGAAAAATACAACCTTCCAAGACTGACCACGGAAGAAACACAAAAGTTAAACAAACCAATTACGAGCAAAAAAATTGAAATTTTACTCAAAAAACTACCCAAACACAAAACCCCCGGCCCGATGGATTTACCTCGGAATTTTATCAAACATACAGAGAAGACATAATACCCATTCTCCTTAAAGTTTTCCAAAAAATAGAAGAAGAGGGAATACTCCCCAACTCATTCTATGAAGCCAACATCACCCTAATACCAAAACCTGTCAAAGACCCCACCAACAAAGAAAATTACAGACCAATATCCCTGATGAATGTAGATGCAAAAATACTCAATAAAATATTAGCAAACTGAATTCAAAAATATATCAAAAGGATCATACACCATGTCCAAGTGGGATTCATCCCAGGTATGCAAGGAGGGTACAACATTCAAAAATCCATCAACATCATCCAACACATAAACCAAAAGAAAGACAAAAACCACATGATCATCTTCATAGATGCTGAAAAAGCATTTGACAAAATTCAACATCCATTCATGAAAAAAGCCTGTCAGCAAAATGGGTGTAGAGGGCAAGTACCTCAAAATAATGAAGGCCATATATGGTAAACCCACAGCCAACATCATACTAAACAGCAAGAAGCTGAAAGGTTTTCCTCTGAGATCGGGAACAAGACAGGGATGCCCCCCCTCCTCACTGTTATTTAACGTAGTACTGGAGGTCCTACCATGGCAATTAGACAAAACAAAGAAATACAAGGAATCCAGATTGGTAAAGAGGAAGTTAAACTGTCACTATTTGCAGATGACATGATATTGTACATAAAAAACCCTAAAGACTCCACTCCAAAACTTCTAGATCTGATATCGGAATACAGCAAAGTTGCAGGATACAAAATTAACACACAGAAATCTGTGGCTTTCCTATACACTAATAATGAACAAATTGAAAGAGAAATCAGGAAAACAACTCCATTCACAACTGCATCAAAAAGAATCAAATAAATAGGAATAATCTTAACCAAGGAAGTGAAAGACCTATACCCTGAAAACTACAAGACACTCTTAAGACAAATTAAAGGGGACACTAAGAAATGGAAACTCATCCCATGCTCTTGGCTAGGAATAATTAATATTGTCAAAATGGCCATTCTTCCCAAAGTAGTATACAGATTTGATGCAATCCCTATCAAATTAATAGCAACATTCTTCAATGAACTGGAACAAATAGTTCAAAAATTCATATGGAAACACCAAAGACCCCAAATAGCCAAAGCAATCCTCACAAAGCAGAACAAAGTGTTGGGGGGATCTCACTCCCCAGCTTCAAGCTCTACTACAAAGCCATAGTAATCAAGACAATTTGGTACTGGCACAAGAACAGAGCCACAGACCAGTGGAACAGATTAGAGAATCCAGACATTATCCCAAACATATATGGTCAATTATTATTTGATAAAGGAGCCATGGATATACAATTGGGAAATGACAGTCTCTTCAACAGAGGGTTTTGGCAAATCTGGACAGCTACATGTAAGAGAATGAAACTGGACCATTGTGTAACCCCATACACAAAAGTAAATTCGAAATGGATCAAAGACTTGAATGTAACTTTGAAACCATAAAACTCTTAGAAAAAAACAGAGGCAAAAATCTCTTAGACATAAACATGAGTGACCTCTTCTTGAACATATCTCCCCAGGCAAGGAAAACAAAAGCAGAAATGAACAAGTGAACTATATCAGCTGAAAAGCTTCTGTACAGCAAAAGACACCATCAATACAACAAAAGGTACCCTACAGTATGGGAGAATATATTTGTAAATGACAGATCCCATAAAGGCTTGACATCCAAAATATTTAAATAGCTCATGTACCTCAACAAAAAAATGTGAATAATCCAATTAAAAAATGGGCAGAGGAGCTGAACAGACAGTTCTCCAAAGAAGAAATTCAGATGACCAACAGACACATGAAAAGATGCTCCACATCAGTAGTCATTAGAGAAATGCAAATTAAAAGCACAATGAGATATCACCTCACACCAGTAAGGATGGCTACCATCCAAAAGAAAAACAACAACAAATGTTGGTGAGGTTGTGGAGAAAGGGGGACCCTCCTACTCTGCTGGTGGGAATGTAAATTAGTTCAACCATTGTGGTAAGCAGTATGG
Source organism: Manis pentadactyla (assembly GCF_030020395.1). Classification (NCBI taxonomy): domain Eukaryota; kingdom Metazoa; phylum Chordata; class Mammalia; order Pholidota; family Manidae; genus Manis; species Manis pentadactyla. The sequence continues at coordinate 89,626,123 of NC_080024.1, read as the reverse complement.
AGTTTCCTCAAAATGCTCAAAATAGACTTACCATTTGACCCAGGAATTCCACTCCTAGGAATTTACCATAAGAATGCAGCACTCCAGTTTGAAAGACAGATGCACCACTATGTTAATCGCAACACTATTTACAATAACCAAGAATTGGAAGCAACCTAAGCATCCATCAGTAAATGAATGGATAAAGAAGATGTGGTACATATACACAATGGAATATTATTCAGCAGTAAGAAGAAAACAATTCCTACCATTTGCAACAACATGGATGGAGCTAGAGGGTATTATGCTCAGTGAAATAAGCCAGGTGGAAAGAGACAAGTACCAAATTATTTCACTCATCTGTGGAGTATAAGAAAAAAGGAAAGACTGAAGGAACAAAACAGCAGCAGAATCACAGAACCCACGAATGGACTAACAGTTACCAAAGGAAAGGGACTGGGGAGGATGGGTGGATGGGGAGCGATAAGGGGGGGAAGAAGAAAGGGGTAGTATGATTAGCATGCATAATGTGGGGGGTGGGAGAAAGGGAAGGGCTGTGCAACACAGAGAAGACAAGTAGTGATTCTACAACATTTTGCTATGCTGATGGACAGTGACTGTAATGGGGTTTGTGGGGGGGACTTGGTGTAGGGGAGAGCCTAGTAAACATAATATTCTTCATGTAATTGTAGATTAATGATAACAAAAAAAGAAAGAAATGGGGGATTACTTCCCGATAGGATAAAACTAACTGTAAATCAATGATTAATGCATCCTTTACATATCCTTAATATTGATCTTTTAAAGGGTGTGAGATGATCAGCTATGGAAGTACACTTTTCTGATAATATATCTTTCTCTTAAAAAAAACAGCAGTTCCTGTGTGGTGATCTCCAATAGGTTCTTCACAATGTTATAAAGGTCATATCAAAGTGTGGGCAAAGGGTTTGTTTGTGTTTATACAGAGGATGAAGGCCTAATTTGGCTACCCAGAAAATCAATTAAGATACTATATGAAGAAGATCTTCCAACATCAACATCCTCTGGAAGAGTCATTTCAGAAGATGATCATCAAAGAACTTCAACAAAGACCCTGGCACTGTTGCAGTTGTAGCTGCATTCATCCCACCGGTTCCTGGACTTGCCATTGGAATGAAGAAGGAGATATCTAAGCTGGCCTGTGCATACAGTAAAACAACAAATTTGACTGGATCTATACTGTCGGAACTCAACCAAGAATTAGGAGAAGGGCAAGTTGCAGTGCTCCAAAATCGTGCGTCTATAGACTATCTACTGTTAAAAGAACATATGGGATGTGAACAGTTCCCAGGAATGTGTTGTTTTAATTTGTCTGATTTTTCTCAAAGTATTCAAATTCAGTTAGACATTATCCATCATATCATTGATAAGTTTTCACAAATGCATAGGGTACCTAACTGGTTTTCTTGGTTTCACTGGATATGGCTGGTAATTGTAGGTCTGCTTTTGTGATGTATCTGTATTCCTATTCTGTTAATGTGTGTATGCAATTTAATTAGTAGTTTGTTAAAACCTATACATGCTTATGTTACTCTACAAGAAGATATGTCAAAGAAATAATCAATTTTCCCATGTTTTCTTCTGTCTGCTACTTCTGTAGCTTTTCTTCTTCCTAATTACAACCCTTTAGTAGAATTCGTGCCTCATATCGAAAATTACTGAGTATCATAATTCTTCCAAGTGGTAAAGATACCTCAAGACAAATGCTGGGCATAGAAACCACATGGCATAAATCTGCAAAGAAGTAGAAAGCTATCCTTTTCAAAGAATATTGCTTCTCCCTCACTTACGAACTTTACATTTCCCTGTATTGCCCTGGAAGATGACTGGTTAGCCAGAGACAGGTAAGATTCCTCAAGGGAGGAACAACCTAAGACATGCACAGTTGCAGGGGGGCCATCAGGAGAGAAATTGGGGATCAACAGAGAGATGAGGCTTAGAACTTCAACCCCCCCCCCATTTTGATAGAAATCTTCTGCATCCGTGGATGTTTTGTTGTCCTTGTCTAGCTTGGATTAATACTTAGTCTATAGGCACAGATCTGATCATCTACATTTGCCCTCTTACAGCACTAAATTATGTTTTCTACCTTTATCTTGCATCTACCTACCACTTCAGCATTTTATTAAAAAACAATAATAATAATAAGGGAGAAATGTGGGATTCACATATAAATCAAGTATAAAAATCAAACGAATAATCATATCTGACTTGATTGTTTATAGTTCATGATGCGTGATCAAAACTGAAAGTTTCTGTGATATGACTGCCCTTGCACTGTTCACCATGTAAGAACTTATTTACTGTGTAAGAAATTGTTCACCATGTAAGAACTTGTTTGTTATGCTTCAGAAGAATGGAGACTGTTGAGAATTAGGCTTGGGGTTGATTAATGATTGTGCATTGAGTCCCCTATACAGAATTTTATTGTTGTTAACAACCATTTGATCAATAAATATGAGAGATTCCCTCTCAAAAAAATATCTTTTTTAATTATGGAAGAAGGATCAATACTAAATGCCAAAAGGGAGCCAATATCATTTTCTTCTCCTGCAGAGTATCCTGAAAGCTTTCAGACCAATGATTAAACCAAAAATACCGAGACTCTAGGAACCAAACTGGAATTACATGTGGAACATTTGCCAGGTTCAGGCACTTAACAAAATGGGACTCAAATCATTAGAATAAAGTTAGTGTAAAGCTGAAATTTAGGATGGAGTGTTACAAATTCATGTTTACTATTAAAATCTGGAGCACATGTACTGGATGCAGGAAGCCAGTATTAAAAATTCAGAGAAATGAAGCAGCCCAGTTTCAAAAAGACAGTTGCACCCCTATGTTTATTGCAGCACTATTTACAATAGCCAAGAAATGGAAGCAACCCAAGTGTCCATCAGTAGATGAATGGATAAAGAAGATGTGGTACATATACACAATGGAATGTTATTCAGCCATAAGAAGAAAACAAATCCTACCATTTGCAACAACATGGATGGAGCTAGAGGGTATTATGCTCAGTGAAATAAGCCAGGTGGAAAGAGACAAGTGCCAAATTATTTCACTCATATGTAGAGTATGAGAACAAAGGAAAACTGAAGGAACAAAACAGCAGCAGAATCACAGAGCCCAAGAATGGACTAACAGTTACCAAAAGGAAAGAGTCTGGGGAGAATGGGTAGGAAGGGAGGGATAAGGGCGGGGAAAAACAAAGGGGTATTACAATTAGCTCACATAATGTGGGAGGGGTCCCAAGGGGAAGTCAGTTTAGTACAGAGAAGTCAAGTAGTGATTCTATATCAGCTTACTAGGCTGATGGTCAGTGACTGTAATGGGGTATGTGGTGGGGCTACTTGATGACCTGGGGAGTCTAGTAACCATAATGTTGCTCATATAATTGTAGATTGGTTATTGTGAATAGTGCTGTGATAAACATAGGGGTGCACATATCTTTTTTATACTGGTCTGCTGCATTCTTTTATTTATTTATTTATTTATTTATTCATTCATTCATTCATTCATTCACTCATTCATTATCTATCTATCTACCTATCTGTCTATCTATCTTTCTGTCATTAATATATAATTAGATGAGTAACATTATGTTTGCTAGACTCCCCCCATCATGAAGATGCCTCCAGGTACCCCATTGCAGTCACTGTCCATGAGCATAGTAAGATACTGTAGAATCCCTACTTGTCTTCTCTGTGTTGTATAGCCCTCCCTGTGATCCCCACTCCCACATTATACGTACTAATAGTAATGCACGCTTTCTTTCCCTCTCCCCTTATCTCTCCATTACCAGCTATCCACCCCAGTCCCTTTCCCTTTGGTAACTGTTAGTCCATTCTTGGGTTATGTGAATCTGGTGCTATTTTGCTTATTCAATGTGTTCTGCGTGCACGCCCATTGGCTGCCTCGCTTCGATTGATGGCGCTGACTGCCCTTTATTGCGTAGAGTCACTCGCAGGCCCGCCCCAGACAGGCGACCCTCGCGGCCAATGAGTGAGCGCCGACGCAGAGCAGCCCGTCTTTGGGGGCGCCCACAGAACACGTGTTTCAGGCGGCTGCGCTGTAGCTGCAGGCTTTCCTGCCTCCGTGTTCAGTACTCATTAGCTTCGCGAGCGCCGCCAGGAGAGGGGTTTCTAACGGCTCCCTCCGGTCTTCTGTCCTCCGGCCCTGTCCGCAGGGGCGACCTGGCGCCCTCAGACAGCCGACTCCTTCGCACCGCGTGCCCGGCGGAGACCAGATGTTGGACCCGCGCTGTCCTCGGCTGTGCCTTCCTCCCGGCACGAATGTGCTGGCAGCACTGACCTCGCTCCCCAGCCTCGGATCACCTCTTCGCGCTTGCTGGGCCCCTGGCGCCGCCCTCGCCCCTTCTCTTCTCTCCAGTGGTGGGTGAAAGGCGGCGATCGACCTGGACTTGAAGCCGCTGCCCCGGTCGGACGTGAGCCATTACAGCTCTGCCACCTCCAGCCTAGCGCCGTGGGGCGGCGCTACCAGGAACCCCGATGCCGCCGTGGGCCTGCCTTCTGCCTCGGTGGCTACTGAGGGGCAGTTGCGCAAGAGCATCTCTTCCGGCCGCAGCGCGTGGTGCAACCTGTCCCATGCCGACCGCATCGCCGAGTCCATCGAGATTGAGAGCTTGGCCGAGAAGCGGCTCACGCTGCCGCAGATCTGCGGTGGGTGGTCAAGAGCAGGCCCTAGTTGAAGGATGAAGGTGAAGCGACGGCTCTGCGGGCTGGAAGGTACGTGACCTCGGTGGGCGGCCGGACCCGGACGGGGCGCGGGGACCCCTGTCTCCACCTGAGGTCGCGGTGGAGCCGGTGAGGGGCGTCCATGCAAGTTGCTTGGCGGATACTGCATCGCCCGTGTGACCGGGAAGCGACCGACACGGGTGGTGGGCCTGCCGGGCCCGGCCGGGGGTCGGGAGATGGCGCACTCCACCAGAGGGGCTGTCCGGGGAGGGAGGGAGGTGGAGCAAGTGCGCTGAGAAGGCTGTCCGCACCGCCGCCGAAGTCTGCCAGGCAGGGGAGAGGGGCTGGCTGGACCGCTGCTCCTCTGTCTGGGACCGGGCGGTGAAGGCGGCTGCTCTCTGTCTGGCCTGGTGCCGCGCCGCCGACCTGCTACCACCGCCTGGGCCGGGGCCACAGGTGGAGGGCACAGGTGAGGCCACGCAGATGTGGAGGCCCGTGGGCGGTTTGCCTTGTGTGGATTTTTTAGGCGGGGGCCTCGAGGGCGAGGGCCGGGGGAGCTGAAGTTCAAGTGGTACCCGCAGCGGGGCGGCGGGGTAGAGGCTGCCCGGAAGGCAACGCCTTTAGAATTGAAAATTTTTTCATGAGGTACCTCTCGTATTTTCTATTTGGGAATGAAGTTTCTTTACTTTGGTTTTGGAATTGACAGTGCATTTTCTTGTATTTAAAAATTACTGTCTTTCAGTCATTGAGGTTTGTGGTCTGCAGCTGAGTAGTTTGCAATTACCGGCAGAGATTCTGAGACAGGGACCATGGGTATAGACAGAGTAGCGTGGGGGCCTCTGAAAAAGACCCCTACCAAAACTCCGTATCAAACAGTTGAGCGCCGTCAGAGTCACATTAATTCTCTAAAGTAAAATGTCAGACTAGTAGGAGTATAAGCATTGTTCAGTGAAGCTGAGTTAAAACTAAAAAGCCAGGAGAAACTTGGCCTGGAATGTGTGAACATCCCCCAGATAAGAAAATAGCTCAGCATGGCCCATGTCTTCATTGTGTCAATTAAATGAGGCTATTGTAAACTTTACTTTAGCCTGCTAAAAGGCCCAGTTTAACTTTAGCTTTGCCTGGATGCTGCTTTTCCTCCTCGAGCCCCTAATGACGTAATATATAACCTGGGCAATTAATACGGCAAGTAAGCCCAGCCACAGACTACATAGTAAAAGGCACGAAGGATCCCATCTTAAAGATGAGATTGCATTTTAGCACCCAGGAAGTTGAGAAGTAAGTTCTTTTTATTATTATTATTAAGGTATTACTGATATACCCCCATTTGAGGGTTTCACATGAAAAACCAATGTGGTTACTACATTCACCCATATTATCAAGTTGCCCCCCCATACCCTATTGCAGTCACTGTCCATCAGTGTAGTAATTTGCCACAGATTCACTTTTGGCCAAGAAGTAAGATATTTTCTTTCATTTATTTATTTATTTTATTAAGGTATTATTGATATATATTCTCATAAAGGTTTCACATGAAAAAACCATGTGGTTACTACATTCACCCCTTTATCGTGTTCTGCCCATGCCCCATTGCAGTCACTGCCCATCAGTGGAGTAAGATGCCACAGAGTCAACTGTTTGCCTTCTCTGTGCTGCACTGTCTTCCATTTGATCCCCCCACACACCATGTGTGCCAATCATAATACCCCTGAATCCCCTTCTCCCTTCCTCCCCTACCCCTCCTCTTTGGTAACTGCTAGTCCCTTCTTGGAGTCTGTGAGTCTGTTGCTGTTTTGTTCCTTCAGTTTTGCTTCCTTGTTACCTTCCACAAATGGGGGAAATCATTTGGTACTTGTCTTTCTCAGCCTGCCTTATTTCACCAAGCATATCCTGAAGCTCCATCCATGTGGTTGCAAATGGTAGGATTTGTTTTCTTCTTATGGCTGAGTAGTATTCCATTGTGTATATGTACCACATCTTCTTTATCCATTCATCTACTTATGGACACTTAGGTTGCTTCCATATCTTAGCTATCTTAAGTAGTGCTGCAATAACCATAGGGGTGCATATGTGTTTTTGAATCTGAGAAATTATAGTCTTTGGGTAAATTCCTAGGAGTGGAATTCCCAGGTCAAATGGTATTTCTAGTTTTAGTTTTCTGAGAAACCTCCATATTTCTTTCCACAATGGTTGAATTAGCTTACATTCCCACCAGCAGTGTAGGAGGGTTCCACTTTTCCATGTCCTTGCAAGCATTTGTTGCTTAGTCTTTTCGATACTGGCCATCCTAACTGGTGTGAGGTGATATCTCACTGTGTTTTTTTTCTTTGGTATCATTAATCTACAATTACATGAGGAACATTATGTTTACTAGACTTCTCCCATCACCCATCTCCCCCCCACATACCCCCATTACAGTCACTGTCCATCAGCTTAGTAAGATGCTGTAGAATCACTACTTGTCTTATCTGTGTTGTACAGCTCTCCCCGTGACCCCCTACATTATGTCTGCTGATCATAATGCCCCCTTCCATTTCTTCCCCCTCTTATCCCACCCTTTCCACCCATTCTCCGCAGTCCCTTTTCCTTTGGTAACTGTTAGTCCATTCGTGGGTTCTGTGAGTCTGCTGTTGTTTTGCTCCTTCAGTTTTTCTTTCTTTATTCTTATACTCCACAGATGAGTGAAATCATTTGGTACTTGTTTTTCTCCGCCTGGCTTATTTCACTTAGCATAATACCCTCTAGCTCCATCCATGTTGTTGCAAATGGTATTATTTGCTTTCTTCTTATGGTGAATAATATTCCATTGTGTATATGTGCCACATCTTCTTTATCCATTCATCTACTGATGGACACTTATGTAGCTTCCATTTCTTGGCTATTGTAAATAGTGCTGGAGTAAACATGGGGGGATAGGTCTTTTTCAAACTGGGCTCCTGCATTCTCAGGGTAAATTTCTAGGAGTAGAAATTCTGGGTCAAATGGTATTTCTCTTTTGGGACTTTTGAGAAACCTCCATACTACTTTCCACAATTGTTCAGCCAGTTTACATTTCCACAAGCAGTGTAAGAGGGTTCCCCTTTCTCCACATCCTCGTTGTTTGTCTTATGGATGTTGGCCATCTTAACTGGTGTGAGGTGATATCTCATTGTGGTTATAATTTGCATATCTCTGGTGATTAGCTGCGTGGAGTATGTTTTCATGTGCCTGTTGGCCATCTGAGTTTCTTCTTTGGAGAAGTGTCTGTTCAGCTCCTCTGCCCATCTTTTAATTGGCTTATATGCTTTCTGTTTGTTGAGGGTCATGAGCTCTTTATATAATTTGGATGTCAACCCCTTATCAGATATGTCATTGATAAGTATATTCTCTCATACTGTAGAATATCTTTTTGTTCTTCTGAAGGTGTCCTTTGCTGTACAGAAGCTTTATGGTGTGATATAGTCCCACTTGTTCATTTCTGCTTTTGTTTCCCTTGCCCGGGGAGATATTGTTCATGAAGATGTTGCTTGTGTTTATGTCCAAGAGATTTTTGCCTATGTTTTCTTCTAAGGCTTTTATAGTTTCATAACTCACATTCCAGTCTTTGACCCATTTCGAAGTTACTTTTGTGTATGGGGTTAGACAATGATCTAGTTTCATTCTCTTACATGTAGCTGTCCAGTTTTGCCAACACCAGCTATTGAAGAGGCTGTCATTTCCCCATTGTGTATTCATGACTCCTTTATTGTATATTAATTGAGAATATATGTTTGGGTTAATATCTGGCCTCTCAATTCCTTTCCACTGGTCTTTGAGTCTGTTCTTGTGCCAGTACCAAATTGTCTTGATTACTGTGGCTTTGTAGTAGAGCTTGATGTGGGGTAGCAAGATCCCTGCTGTTTTATTCTTTCTTCTCAGTATTGCTTTGGCTATTCGGGGTCTTGGGTGGTTCCATATGAATCTTAGAACTGTTAGTTCCAGTTTGTTGAAGAATGGTGTTGGTGTTTTGATAGATAGCATTGAATCTGTACTTTGCGTTAGGCAGTATGGACATTTTGACAGTATTAATTCTTCCTATTCATAAGCGCTATGCTTTTTCCCATTTATTGGTATCTTTACTTTTAAATTGAATGATGTATTTTATTTCTCCCAGCATGCCAAAATATGTCAACATGAAATTCATATAAAATTATTCTTGAGATCCTTTGCACTGTTTTATTGCACAAAGTCTTCCACATCTAGCGTGTATTATGCCCTGTGGCACACCTCCCTTCAGACTTACACGCATCTCAAGTACTAGTAGCCATCTGTAGTTGGTAGATACCATACTAGACAGCTCACGTCTAGAGAGAATGTGACAGTTCTGGCCCATTTCTTTGCAGTCACATGGCCTGCCTGTTTTTCAGTGTAATTTCTGATCCGTGTGCATCAGCCATTCATAGGGCATAAAATGCAAGAACTCAAGAAGTTTTTCCAAATTCAGCTTTATACAACTAAGACTATAGATACCAAAGAAAACATGTATGTATGTATGTATGTCACATAATTTACATATTTTCTGGCTTAGTGTTGTGTATGCCACTGAAAATAAACAACTGCTAAGCACTTTATCATCAATGGAAGATAATAACACAGAAGTAGACGTTCTGCAAACTATTTGAGCTTCCCTCCTACATTTTGCCAGCATGCTTTCCTATATTTATTTATTTATTTATTTTTACTGCTTTATTTTCTTTTGGTATCATTAATCTACAATTACAGAAAGAACATTATGTTTACTAGGTTCCCCCCTTCACCAAGTACCCCCCACATACCCCATCACAGTCACTGTCCATCTGCGTTGTAAGAAGCTGTAAAATCACTACTTGTCTTCTCTGCATTGCACAGCCCTCCCCATGCCCCAAACGCACTATACATGCTAATCGTAAAGCCCTCTTTCTTCTTCCCCGCCCTTATCCCTCCCTTCCCTCCCATCGTCCCCAGTCCCTTTCCCTTTTGTAATTATTAGTCCATTCTTGGGTTCTGTGATACTGCTGCTGTTTTGTTCCTTCAGTTTTCCTTTGTTCTTACTCTCCATATATGAGTGATATCATTTGGTAATTTTCCTTCTCTGCCTGGCTTATTTCACTGAGCATAATACCCTCTATCTCCATCCATGTTGTTGCGAATGTTAGGATCTGTTTTTTTCTTATGGCTGTATAATATTCCATTGTGTATATGTACCACCTTTTCTTTATCCATTCATCTACTGATGGACATTTAGGTTGCTTCCATATCTAGGCTATTACAAACATGCCGCAATAAACATAGGGGTGCATCTGTCTTTTTCAAGCAGGGCTGCTGCATTCTTAGGGTAAATTCCTAGAAGTAGAATTCCTGGGTCAAATGATATTCCTATTTTGAGCATTCTGAGGATCCTCCATACTGCTTTCCACAATGGTTGAACTAGTTTACATTCCCACTAGCAGTGTAGGAGGGTTCCCCTTTCTCCACAACCTCGCCAGCATTTGTTGTTGTTTGTCTTTTCAATGATGGCGATCCTTACTGGTGTGAGGTGATATCTCATTGTGGTTTTAATTTGCATTTCTCTGATGATTAGCGATGTGGAGCATCTTTTCATGTGCCTGTTAGCCTTCTGGATTTCTTCTTTAGAGAACTGTCTATTCAGCTCCTCTGCCCATTTTTTAATTGGATTATTTGCTTTTTGTTTGTTGAGGCATGTGAGCTCTTTATATATTTTGGATGTCAATCCTTTATCGGATCTTTCATTTATGAATATGTTGTCCCATACTGTAGGATACCTTTTTGTTCTATTGATGGTGTCCTTTGCTGTACAGAAGCGTTTTAGCTTGATATAGTCCCACTTGTTCATTTTTTCCTTTGTTTCCCTTGCCCGGGGAGAGATGTTCATGAAGAAGTCACTCATGTTTATGTCCATGAGATTTTTGCCTATGTTTTTTTCTACATGGTTTCATGACTTACATTCAGGTCTTTGATCCATTTGGAGTTTACTTTTGTGTATGGGGTTAGACAGTGATCCAGTTTCATTCTCTTATATGTAGCTGTCCAGTTTTGCCAGCTCCATCTGTTGAAGAGACTGTCATTTCCCCATTGTATGTCCATGGCTCCATTATCATATATTAATTGACCATATACGTTTGGGTTAATGTCTGGAGTCTCTATGCTCTTCCACTGGTCTGTGGCTCTGTTCTTGTGCCAGTACCAAATTGTATTGATTACTGTGACTTTGTAGTAGAGCTTGAAGTTGGGGAGCGAGATCCCCCCCACTTTATTCTTCATTCTCAGGATTGCTTTGGCTATTCGGGGTCTTTGAAGGTTCCATATGAATTTTTTAACTATTTGTTCCAGTTCATTGAAGAATGCTGTTGGTAATTTGATAGGGATTGCATTGGATCTGTATACTGCTTTGGGCAGGATGGCCATTTTGATGATATTAATTCTTCCTAGCCATTTATTGGTATCTTTAATTTCTCTAATGAGTGTCTTGTAATTTCATTGTATATGTCTTTCAATTCCTTGGTTAGATTTATTCCTAGGTATTTTATTCTTTTTGATGCAATTGTGAATGGAATTGATTTCTTGATTTCTTTCTCCTAATTCATCATTATTGTATATGAATGCAAGATTTCTATGTGTTAATTTTGTCTCCTTCAACATTGCTGAATTCAGATATTAGATCTCATAGTTTTGTTGTGGATTCTTCTTGTTTTCTTATGTACCATATCGCATCATCTGCAAACAGTCAGAGTTTAAATTCTTCGTTACCAATCTGGATGCCTTTTATTTCTTTGTGTTGTCTGATTGCCATGGCTAGGATCTCCAGAACTATGTGGACTAAAAGGAGGGAGATTGGGCATCCTTCTCTTATTCCCAATCTTAAAGGAAATGCTTTCAGCTTCTCTCTGTTAAGTATGATGTTGGCTGTGGGTTTGTCATATATGGACTTGATTATGTTGAGGTACTTGCCCTCTATACCCATTTTGTTGGGAATTTTTATCACAAATGGATGTTGAATTTTGTTGAATAGTTTTTCAGCATCTATGGAGATGATCATGTGGTTTTTACCCTTTTTGTTGATGTGGTGGATGATGATGATAGGTTTTAAAATGTTGTACCATCCTTGCATTCCTGGAATAAATCCTGCTTTATCATTATGGATGATCTTTCTGATGTATTTTTGTATTTGGTTTGGAGTATTTTGTTGAGTAGTTTGCATCTATACTCATCAGGGATGTTGGACTGTGATTTTCCTTCTTTGTGGTGTCTTTGCCTGGTTTTGGCATTAAAGTGATGCTGGCCTCATAGAATGAGTGTAAGTCCCTCCTCTTCTACGTTTTGGAAAACTTTAAGGGGGATGGGTATTAGGTCTTCACTAAATGTTTGATAAAATTCAGCATTGAAGCCATGTGGTCCAGGGATTTTGTTCTTAGGTAGTTTGTTGATTACAAATTAAATTTTGTTGCTGGTAATTGGTCTGTTCAGATTTTCTGTTTCTCCCTGGGTCAGCCTTGCTAGGTTGTATTTTTATAGAAAGTTGTCCATTTCTTCTAGGGTATGCAGTTTGTCAGCATATCATTTTTCATAGTATTCTCTAATAATTTTTTTTCCTGTGGCATCTGTAGTGATTTTTCATTTCTCATTTCTGATTTTGTTTATGCATGTAGACACTCTTTTTCTTGATAAGTCTGGCTAGGGGTTTATTTATTTTATTTTCTCAATGAACCAGCTCCTGCTTTCATTGATTTCTGTTGTTTTATTTTTCTCAGTTTTATTTTTTTCTGCTCAAATCTTTATTATGTCCCTCCTCCTTCTGACTTTGGGCCTCAGGTTTTCTTCTTTTCTAGTTTCATTAATTGTGAGTTTAGACTGTTCATATGGGATTGTTGTTGTCTCCTGAGGTAGGCCTGTATTGCAATATTCTTCCCTCTTAGCATGGCCTTTCCTGCATCCCACAGATATTGCAGTGTTGAATTATTGTTGTCATTAGTTTCCATAAATTGCGTGTTCTCGGTTTTTACTTGGTCATTGATCCATTGGTTTTTTAGGAGCATGTTGTTAAGCCTCCATGTGTTTGTGGGCTTTTTCATTTTCTTTGCATAATATACTTCTTGTTTCATACCTTTGTGGTCTGAGGAGCTGGTTGGTACAATTTCCATCTTTTTGAATTTACTGAGGCTTTTTTTGTGGCCTAGTATATGATCTTTTCTTGAAAATGTTCCATGTGCACTTGAGAAGAATGTGTATCCTGCCATTTTGGGTGCAGAGTTGTGTAGATGTCTGTAAGGTCCATCTGTTCTAGGGTGTCGTTCAGGGCTTCTGTGTCCTTCCTTATTTTCTGTCTGGTTGATCTGTCCTTTGAGTGGTGTGTTGAAGTCTCCTAAAATGAACGCATTGCATTCTATTTCCCCCTTTAATTCTGTTAGTTCTTGTTTCACATATGTTGGTGCTCCCTCCTGTGTTGGATGCATGGATATTTATAATGGTTATATCCACTCTTTGGACTGACCCCTTTATCATTATGTCCTGTCCTTCCTTGTCTCTTGTTACTTTCTTTGTTTTGAAGTCTATTTTGTCTGATACAGGTACTGCAACACCTGTGTTTTTCTCCCTATTGTTTGCATGAAATATCTTTTTCCATCCCTTCACTTTGGGTCTTTGTATGTCTTTGGGTTTGAAGTGAGTCTCTTGTAGGCAGCATATAGATGGGTCTTGCTTTTTTAGCCACTGTGCAGTTCTGTCTTTTGGTTGTTGCATTCAGTCCATTTAGATTTAGGGTAATTATTGATAGATATATACTTACTGCCATTGCAGGCTTTGTATATGTGGTTACCAAAGGTTTAAGGGCAGGAGGGCCTGCCACATGTCCTTAGGGGGCGAGCCATGTGGCCAGCCGCCTGGGCTTGCTGGTCTGTGCAAAATTCCAAGCAGGCAGTTCGATAAGTTAGAAAACACATGAGGGTGGCGGGGAGGGTGGGGCACGCGGGGCCCACGAGCCACCTCCCTTTGGCCAATCAGCAGCTGCAGTGGGCACCTGTGGGGGTGCACTTTCTCCCCTGCACCGGGAGGGGAGGAAAACAAAAGCAGCGTCTCCTCAGCTGCAGTCGGACTCCTCGCGAGGCGTGGCATGGACCGGGTGCTCTTGCTGCAGGGCCGCTGAAGGCATTCCGACGGGAATTGCCATGCTGACAATTTGGCCGCTGCCGCCGCGGCTGCCATACCCTTCAAAGCCTGCACCCCCCCACCATTAATGGGCCATTCTGCGAGCACGTGAGGGCCCTAAGCCATGGGTAGGTTGCAGCCCCTCAATATGGCCCACGGGGCTCCCTTTCCCACCCCGAGCGGCTGTGGCGGCTGCGCTGCTGAGTCCGCGCAGTGCCCGAGAGCCCTGACAGGACGTGGGGTGTTGCTGCGGGCGGCCGACTCCAAAGTTGAGCAGCCTGGCGGCGCAGGTGGTGGCCGCTCATGACGCTCCAGCTACACCTTCTCCAGGCGCTGGTTTAAGGTAGGCGGGGCGTGGGCGCGGGGACCCCTGAGGTGCAGGCAGGTGGGCTGTGTGTTTAGTGGGATGTGGGCCCCAGGCAGCAGGTTCTGTGACTGCTGCTGTTTTGTTCCTTCAGTTTTTCTTTGCTGTTATACTTCACAAATGAGGGAAATCATTAGGTACTTGTCTGTCACTGCCTGGCTTATTTCACTGAGCATAATGCCCTCTATCACCATCCATGTTGTTGCAATTGATAGGGTTTGTTTATTTCTTATGGCTGAGTAGTATTCCATTGCGTAAATGTACTACCTCTCCTTTATCCATTCATCTACTGATGGACACTTAGGTTGCTTCCATATCTCGGCTCCTGTAAATAGTGCTACAGTACACATAGCGGTGCATGTCTTTTTGAATGTGAGAGGTTGTTTCTTTGGGTGGATCCCTGGGAGTGGAATTCCCAGGTCAAATGGTATTTCTATTTTGAGTTTTTTGAGGAACCTCCATACTGCTTTCCACAGTAGTTGAACTACTTTACATTCCCCCCAGCAGTGTAAGAGGTTTCCCTTTTCTCCACACCCTCTCCAGCATTTGTTGTTCCTAGTCTTTTTGATGTTGATCATCCTAATTGGTATGAGATGATATATCATTGTGGTTTTAATTTGATTTTCCCTGATAATTAGTGAGGTGGAGCATCTTTTCATGTGCTTGTTGACCATCTGAATTTCTTCTTTGGAGAAGTGTCTGTTCGGATACTTAGCCCAAATTTTAACTGTATTATTTGCTTTTTGTTTGTTGAGATGCATGAGCTCTTCATATGTTTTGGATGTCAACCCCTTATCGGATATGTCATTTATGAGTATATTCTCCCATAGTGTAGGATGTCTTTGTTTTCTTCTGATGGTATCCTTTGCTGTACAGAAGCTTCTTAGTTTGATATAGTCCCACTTGTTCATTTTTGCTTTTGTTTCCCTTGCCTGGGGAGATATGTTCATGAAGAAATTGCTCATGTTTATGTCTAAGAGATTTTAGCCTGTGCTTTTTCCCAAGAGTTTTATGGATTCATGACTTACATTCAGGTCTTTTTAAAATCCATTTTGAGTTTATTATTGTATATGGGGTTATACAATAATCCAGTTTCATTCTCTTACATGTAGTTGTCCAGTTTTGCCAACACCAGCTGTTGAAGAGGCGGTCATTTCCCCATTGTGTATTCATGGCTCCTTTATCGTATATTAATTGACCATATATGCTTGGGTTAATATCTGGAATCTCAATTCTGTACCCCTGGTCTGTGGGTCTGTTCTTGTGGCAGTACTATATTTTCTTGATTACTGTGGCTTTGTAGGAGAGCTTGAAGTTGGGAAGGGAAGTCCCCCCTGCTTTTTTCTTTCTTCTCAGTATTGCTTTGGCTAGTTTGGGTCTTTGTGGTTCCATATGAATTGTTGAACTATTTGTTCCAGTTCATTGAGGAATGCTGTTGGTATTTTGAATGCAATTGCATTGAATCTGTAGATTGTTTTAGGCAGGATGGTCATTTTAACAATACTAATTCTTCCTACCCAAGAGTATGGGATGAGTTTCTATTTATTAGTGTCCTCTTTAATTTCTCTGAAGACTGTCTTATAGTTTTCAGGGCACCGGTCATTCACTTCCTTGGTTAGATTTATTCGTAGGTATTTTATTATTTTTCATGCAATTGTGAACAGAATTGTTTTCCTGATTTCTCTTTCTGCTAGTTCATCGTTAGTGCATAGGAAAGCAACAGATTTCTGTGTATTAATTTTGTCTCCTGCAACTTTGTTGAATTCACATATTAGTTCTAGTAGTTTTGGAGTGGATACTTTAGGGTTTTTTATGTACAATATCATGTCATCTGTAAACAGGGAGAGTTTAACTTCTTCCTTGCCAATCTGGATGCCTTTTATTTCTTTGTGTTGTCTGATTGCCATGGCTAGGACCTCCAGAACTATGCGGAATAAAAGTGGGGAGAGTGGGCTTCCTTGTCTTGTTCCCAATCTTAGAGGAAATGCTTTCAGCTTCTCACTGTGAAGTATGTTGTTGGCTGTGGGATTGTCCTAAATGGCCTTCATTATGTTGAGGTACTAGCCCTCTTTACCCATTTTGTTGAGAGTTTTTATCATGAATGAATGTTGAATTTTGTTGAATGTTTTTTAAGCATCTATGGACATGATCATGTGGTTTTTGACCTCCTTTTTGTTGATGTGGTGAATGATGTTGATGGATTTTCTAATACTGTACCATCCTTGCATCCCTGGAATAAATCCTACTTGTTCACGACGGATGATCTTTTTGATGTGTTTTTCAATTCGGTTTGCTAATCTTTTGTTTTGTATTTCTGCATCTGTGTTCATCAGGGATGTTGGTCTTTTCTTTTTTTGTGGTGTCTTCGCCTGTTTTTTGGTATTAGGGTGATGCTGGCCTCATAGAATGAGTTTGGAAGTATCCTTTCCTCTTCTACTTTGTGGAAAAGTTTCAGGAGGACGGGTATTAGATTTTCACTAAATGTTTGACTAAAGTCAGCGGTGAAGCCATGTGGTTCAGGTCTTTTGTTCTTAGGTAATTTTTGGATTACTAGTTCAATTTGGTTGCTAGTAATTGGTCTGTTCAGATTTTCTATTCTTTCTGGGTTAGCTTTGGAAGGTTGCATTTTTCTAGAAAGTTGTCCATTACTTCTGGGTTATCCAGTTTGTTACCATATAATTTTCCATAGTATTATCTAATAATTTTTTGTATTTCTGTGGTTTCCGTAGTGATTTTTCCTTTCTCTTTTCTGATTCTGTTTATGTGTGCAAGCTCTCCTTTTCTCTTGTTTGGTCTGGCTAGGGGTTTATCTACCTTGTTTATTTTGAAATAAACAAAGAACTTTCTCCTGCTTTCATTGATTCTTTGTACTGTTTCATTCTTCTTGATTTTATTGATTTCTGCTCTAATCTTTATTATGTTCCTCCTTCTGCTGATTGTGGGCCTCATTTGTTCTTTTTCTAGCTGTGATAATTGTGAGCTTAGACTGTTCATATGGGATTGTTGTTCTTTCCTGAGGTAGGCCTTTATTGCAGTGTACTTCTCTCTTAGCACCTCCTTTTCAGTGTCCCACAGATTTTTGCATTGTTGAATTATTGTTGTCATTTGTCTCGATATATTGCTTGATCTATGTTTTTATTTGGTCATTGATCTGTTGGTTATTTAGGAGCATGTTGTTAAGCCTCCATGTGATGGTAGGATTTTTCATTTTATCTGCATAATTTATTTCTAGTTTCATACCCTTGTGGTGTGATAAGCTGCATCATTTTTGGGGGCTCGTCCGGGATAAGTTTGGAGGTGAGTATCAGCATCCAAGCCTGCCTTTTCTTTCACTGTCCTTATAGAAGGAAGCCGTCTGTGGCACACAACATCGGGCGCTCATCAACCACTTAAATGGGACTAGCCCGGCTGCCAATCTCAAAGTCTCTAGTGACAGGTTCCCGGCATCTCCCTCAGGGGATCCCCCATCTCCCTTGGGTGCCGGGAAAGTCACCTGAGTGGAGGCCAGGATTCCCCTTCAGAGGCATGTCCCTTGATGCGAGGGACTGAGGAAGGCTGTGGGCAACTGTGAGAGTCTAGGCTGCGGCTACACTTTAGCGGCTTCTCAAAGGCCCATGTGTCTGGAATCAGACCCTGACAGCCCGACTGGGTGTCCATGAGGAGTGTCTCTCTTTCTGTCTCTCTTTGACTTCCAGCCTGATTCTTCAGGCCGCCCAGGCCTCTGAGTGAGGCAGGGGGCGTCCCTAATCTCTTCTAACATCATCAACATCACGGAACTTAATGCTCACCACCGCAAGGTAGGAGATGTACGCTTTGCTCTTATTCCTGACAAAATGCTGTACTTTTTATCTCATAAAAATGTGTCTCGTTCATTGAAGAATGCTGTTGGTATTTTGATGGGGATTGCATTGAATCTGTAGATTGCTGTAGGCACGATGGCCATTTTGACAATATTAATTCTTCCTAGCCAAGAGCATGGGATGAGTTTCCATTTGTTAGTGTCCTCTTTAATTTCTCTAAAGAGTGTCTTGTAGTTTCTCAGCATATAGTAGGTCTTTCACTTCCTTGGTTAGGTTTATTCCTAGGTATTTTATTCTTGTTGATGCATTTGTGAATAGAATTGTTTTCCTGATTTCAGCATCTGTCGTCTCATATACATAGAATGCAAAGAAAGCAAGAAAACAAAAACAATTTGTTAGGATCTTAGAACTCTTAGAATTTACTCTGAACAACTTCCATACCTATCACACCCAGCAGTCTGGTATCCTCATACTGTACTTCTTGTAATTAAAAGTTTTGTATCTTCTGATCAGTACTTATTTCTTATAGTTGAATATCACGTTATTCCAATTTCCTCTCCTCTCCCCCTGTCTTTGGTATCACCAATTTGATCTCTTTTTCTATGAGTTTGTCTTTTTTCTGTGTTTTTTTTTTAAGATTCCAAACATAAGTGAGATTATATAGTATTTGTCTTTCTCTGTGCACCTCATCTCACTTAGCATAAGTCCATTAGGTCCATGCATGTTGTAGCATAGCAGGATTTCCTCATTTTTATGGCATAATAGTAGTGTGTGTGTGTGTGTGTGTGTGTTCGTGTGTGTATACAACGTCTTTGTCCATTATCCATCTATGCTAGCTTAGGTCATTACCATGCCTTGGCTGTTGTAAATAGTGCTGCTATGAACATTGGGGGGCACATTGTCTTTTTGGGATATTGTTTTCATTTCCTTGAGCCCCTGATCACTGTATCCTTTTCAGGATGTCGTTTATGCTCTTGTCCCCTTAACCACCACTGGACAGGAGAGTGCCAAAAGGAGGGCTAAATGTATTTTTCCTGTAATGGAATTTCAGCTATTTCCTGTAGTTATGAAATAGCAGCCCTATCTCGTCCTAATGACCAGAGTCAATTACACCTGCCAGGAGAGTGACTCCTTTCCTTGTCTGCTATTTCCCTGGCACAAGAACTGTGAAGCGACCAGTTGGCAATCATAGCTTAAAGCTGAATGGGACTCCTGCTGTGTACTCCGGTAGGAGTATTCCCCCTTTCTGAACAAACACTTCAAGACTTGCAGAGTTGTGGAGACAAGCAGCACAAATTCCCAAGTGAGTTACTACAACTGAAGGCAGAAAATATCCATGCATACTTCTATCCTTGGTTTCAAGCTGATATATTCTACCTTTTGGGTACATAGCATCATAAAATGGTCATTGGATTAGGGCATTTGCATTCCACTGCATCCTTGAGATGCTGACCTCTCAGGGTATCATCTCCAAGTGTGTGACTTAGATACATCTTCAAAAAGCTATTTAATTGCTTTATGGGCCAGCAGATTCTGGATGGTATGGTAGTGATAGAACCAGGGAGTCTTGTGGCTATGTGTCCATGATCTGTTAAGTGTGATGTGGAATCTCATGTCAGAATACTGAGTCTCTGAAGGTCTTCAGGTAGTGGCACTGATTGTACACACAAAGCCCCTGATGAGACCAGAGCCCTGGTTGACACTTGGCAGCACAGCCTGGTGAGACACTGGAACACAATGCCCAGTTAATCCACACCCAGACTTTTGACCTAGAGAAACTATGAGATAACAAATATGTGTTATTTTAAGCCACTAAATTTGTGGTAATTTGTAATGCAGCTTAGAAAACTGATATAGGCCCTGTGGACCAAAAAAAGCTTATCCAAATCTGGAACATCGTTTATGCTAGTTAAATGAATTGTTGCCCTTTTAGGGTAGAAGGGATCCATTGTAATCAATTGCTGACAAGTAGCTGGTTGATCTCTTCAAGAAATGGTGGCATATTGAGGGCTTAGTAGATCTCTGTTGTTTGCAGATTTAACATTTGGCAGTTCTAGTTACTGTAACAGCCTTGGTAAGTGGGATTTCATGCTGCTGGACGCATGCTCAGTTCCCGTTTCCAACACCATGACTATTCTGTTGATACATCCACTGCACCAGCCCGTGGATAAACAATGACAGGCTGGCTGATATCCACTGGCTTGTTATTCTATCTACTTGGTCATTTAGTAGATGATAGGTGCTCTCTGGTGAGTATCAACATGTGATACAAATTTCTTCATGCTCTGTGACCATTCTCCTGTGTCTATATAAATTCCTTTTCTCCAAAACTCCTTGATCCCACCACCCTTCTACTCTTTCTCCTTCCAGGACCTTGATCAACCATTCAAGCAATTTGCTACTGTCCAAAAGTCCACATATTTTCTAACCTAGGGCCTCTTCCCTTTCCACGTGAAGTGAATGACCAGGTACACCCATTGGGAGAATCCCCCTCACTATAGGCTTTCAGGGCAGCACCCATGTGGGGATGTAGGTCAGAGCAGTCTGCTGTTAGCATGCACTCTCATACTGAGCCCTGAACCAAATGTGTCCTCTTTCTTGCTGATTAGCTAACCAAGGGTCATTGCCACGGCCCTCCGTGTGAGCTGAGAGAGAAGCACTGATGCAGCAGTGGTCGGTTCCTGGGACAGTGGGCTGCTTGCCCAAGGTGCTTGATCATGTTCTCTGGCTCTGGCAGCTCCAGCTCAGAGATGTGGCACTTCCACCTTGCTATGGATCTTGGGGGTGCTCAGGGCAGGATGGGCATTTCTGTCCACTTAGCTGTGTGGTGTTCTAGGGTTGGAATCAGGCCCAGTAGAAAGCCAGGAATAATTTCTCAAATGTTGAAATGTTGTAAAATTTTCCACTGAGGAGCATTGGCCTTTCTTCAGAACTCATGAGTTCAGTGTTGTGATTCTCCTATTGTGATTTGCCATAAACTTCTAACCAGTTTCAGCTAGGCCCTGCAAAGGAACACATTCGGTTGGCGTTTGGGCCTTATGGATGTCCACTATAGGATTCCCACTCCCTGGATCTTTTGATCCCTTCTTCTACCATCATCCATGGCACTTTCTATTCCACTTTGTGTGAGCCATCACTTTCTTTAAAATTCAGAGTGCCATTAGATTCATATTAGCTCCTCCTCTTGGAGTCCTTAACAGAATATTACAACCTATCACAGGATAATGTTCCCTTGTCAGTAAATTCTCTCCTTTCCAACTCTATGTTCTGCCCACTTTATTCATCACTTCAGGATCCAGTTTCCATAGGTATTCTCCTGGGCTTCACAGGCACATATTGGCTACATTGTGCAGCAACTCAGGCCCAACACATCTCCGGCTGGAAGGTGCTATGCCTAAATCCTCATTGT
Source organism: Manis pentadactyla (assembly GCF_030020395.1). NCBI lineage: Eukaryota > Metazoa > Chordata > Mammalia > Pholidota > Manidae > Manis > Manis pentadactyla. The sequence continues at coordinate 89,604,679 of NC_080024.1, read as the reverse complement.
GGTTTTGGTAACCAGAAGGGAAGTTGAGAGTAGAAACCGAGGGAAAGGGCACATCCACCCTTACTGAAGTGTCTGCATTCCTTCAAGTAAGGGAAGAGCATTAGCTTTCAATGGGGAAGAGTGGGCCACTTCTGCAGGCTCAGACAGGGAAATTTGGGGATTCAAGATTTTGAATCATATTGAGCCAGGGTCCCACTCCTTCCCAACCAGGCCCCAAACCTTGGCAGAGACAACGTGGAGTTAAAAACTCAGCCATCTCTAGAGATAGTCTTCTTGCATTATCAAATCCTGACTCAGATCCTCTTCTTTTTCACTTCCCAGCTGCAGGAGATGGAAGTCTCTTTGTATGCTGCCAAGGGGTCCTCTGGCTTTTATACTTCACCTCGATTTGGTAATTAATCACCCATCAACTTTTCATGTCTTCTCCAATGCATGGATAGCTTGCAGCAACAGCTATCCAATTCTATAGTCCTTTAATGATTTACTCTTAAACTCTCAAATGCCTGAGCTATTAACACCTTTCAAAGTACTCTTTTCTGCTGATATTCCATCACAATTCAGTATCAGTAAAGGTTTTAACAACTGCACCACTGCCACATCCCAGTGCTGCTGATACCTTACCTACCACCAGTTAGGTATAACCAGCCAGCAGATAATTAAACTCCAAAATCCCCTTTTAGAGCCTGCTTCCATAGGACCATCTCCAGTATCAACTGTCATAGATTGAGTTTCCTATAAACAGACTCTGAGACTAGGATTTGTGTACAAGGGGTTTAATGGGGAACACTTTCAGGTACATGATGTATAAGAGAGTAAAAGTATCAGGACTTGTCAGAGAGATGTTGAACTGTGATGGGGTCACAACAGAAGCCTCAGCCAATCCCCCAGGGGGCTCTGAAGCTGGGTCAGTCATTGGGTTCAGGCTGGACCTGGAGAAAGGTTATAACTTTGGGAAAGATCACTTCCTTTGGCCAAGGTAATTCCTAGGGTCGCTCATGACAGTGAGCCAGTGACAAGGAACACTGTGGCCTAGGGGAGTGAGTGTGTCCATCCCAGCAGAAATCTGCTAGCATACCGCCACATTCAGTTCACCTGTCAACACAAGGTGAAGGAGACAGAGAGATACCAGGTGATCAACTAGAACTGTCAGTTCAACCATCAGTGTCAATTAGAACCAGCTGTTCTAATGTTGGAGAATGCAACTTCAGATAAATACTAAGCAACAAATGATTCTAAACCCTACCCTTTGAAAGTAATGCAAGCCCTGCTGGCAAAGAATACTCCTCCAAACTCACTCTTCCCATCCCATAATTGGTGCAGCATGCTGTCTGCTTGAGGCATCCCTGCCCCTGCTGGGCAGAAGAACCAGCAGAACTGAGATCCCAACAGGCAGCCATGACAGTGGCTTCTCACTTACCAAATAATCAGGTCAGCTGTCTTGCATACATCTATATGTCTATCAATATAGCTGTATATGTATATATATATTTTACATACATCTCTCTATATATTTTCACCACCTTCATTCATCCTGTAAAGTTTCAGTCAGCACTGCAAGTAGAATTCAAAAACAAAACATTTAAAATAAGCCATGAAGTTCTAAAGAGATGAAAATACCTAGCACAATGCATGCTGTCTATAAAATACACAGTCATATTCCTTTGTAATAAATGCTTACTAATCAGTTCTGAGCTTCATAAAACAATAGGAGTAGAATGACAATGCTGTCATTTGTATATTCTCCTTCAGTTCTCTAACAGAAAGCTTTCTTTCCTCTGCCACCTCATTCCTGACAATGTTAATGATTCACTATAAAGCAGTTTCTGGGCTCTGATTTGTAACATTCAGACTGGTTAGATGGGAGGGCTCGGCAGGTTTCTGGGGAGTGTTTTGGATGCAGAAATGCCTTGAAGATAGCACTTTATTATATTTAGGACAAGTATGACATAACACTTCAAGGAAGAGGCCCCTATACATATTGAGAAGGGATTTCTATGGTTTAAGTGGGGAGGAGAAGGTTGGTTTAAAAGAATGCCTCTGTTTTTTGAGGCAACATAAAGATAGGAAGCAGAGAAATGGAGGCAGGAGACAGAAGGGTACATGCCTGCTTTGCCTATTCCTGTATAACTAGAATATTTATAATTCAAATACTTATCTTTAATAATTAAAAACTGAGGAATATTAAAGACAAAAGATAGAGAATATTATGTACACATGTGTAGGCATCACGCATTAAGTCCTCACCCTTGCAAAATGCAGCAAGAGGCAGCTTTAAAAGGAGGGTATAAAGTGAATATTTTTAAATGCCTTGAAAATGGAATTTCTAATTCACTCCAGTTCTGCCAGGAGTAATACCCTTACTTCTGATTTCTACACACACCATCAGTCACAGGAATAGGTACTAAAAATACTCAGTGTGGTGGTTTGACATCAGCACATCAACAATTAAGAAGTAGATACAAATATTTCAGGTTTTCAAAACCATAGTATTTTCCTCCTGGTTTTTGAAAACCTTGTATTTGCACAGGAAAAAGAAAAGTATTTTTCAATTGTTTTCACAGAATATTTAGCAGCACAGTCTATGTAAACTACCAGTTACAATGGAATGTAATAGTCTACCACCACCAGGAACTCTCTCTGATCTTCTGCCTCTTCTCAGACAGCAAAGAAACAAAGGAAAACAGCCCTTGCTGTGGATTGAGAAGAGTGTTTGAAAAGAGAAAGACCTCAACTGTGCCCCCCAGTATAATAAAGCTGTTGATTATAACCATGATCACAATGTAAATAGTGAAATAAAAATAAAAAATACATATATAACATAGGGAAGGAAACAAAAGGCCAACTGCATTTAAAGTCAAAAATAGAAAGAATAACCAAAAAAACATACTGTTCAATTTCAACCTAACAATTCTAAAGTGAGTGAAAAATAATGCAAACTAATGGAGCACAATTGTTTATATTACAGTAGCAGGAAAGCGGAATGCTTAGTGGCCAAAATGTGAACAAATTAAGATACTGGGTGAAATGGTCAGGTGTCATTGTCTTTGAAGGATGTGCCCTCTGTGGTAACAAGTTTATGAGTAATAGTTTCTACTCATGTCTAGAACAGACATGTTAATATTTATACCTTTGCTAGTTATGGCAAGGAAAAGATTAATGAAAAATCAAGTGTCCACATGTTTTTACCTCCTCACCACACCAAGTAATTCCTAGTTGAACATTAACTCAAACTGGTTATGCTGGGGGTGGAGAAGGGAGGAGGGGGACCCACAGCTCCTTCTGTGCATAGGAAGAATAGTGCCGACCAGTGGCTGGGCATTGATTATAGTTAGCAATGAAACTCAAAGTCACATTTAAGGCTCATTTTTAGAACTGGAGCTTGGGCTTGGCTGCTACAGTACTCGATGTGCTAATGATCTTAGGTAAGGCTTAGGTGAGGCATCTTTTACACCTGAGATGATGCCACTCCTGTGCTATGAAAAAAGCCAGGGGTACCCTGACCAGGAGCATTAGCATCAAACCCAATATTTGCCAAAAGGTATCATTTGGGGGGCCCCAACTGGGATTAACAGATCCAGAGAAAACAATGATTTTACTAAATACTAGATTTCAGGGGAGTAGGATAATAAATAAATCTCCTTCTTCATGTAAATTTTGTAAATTGAAAGGAATTCTGATTTCCCAAGAATCACTATACATTGTCCTGCTGAAGATGAGAAGGTTGAATGAAAACTCAAGAATCAGACTACCCTACATAGCTGCAAGATTGTGAAACTCAGCAGTTGTCCGTATCATCAAATACTTTTCCCGTGTTCACTCTGTCGGTAGCCTCACAGAGAGGGGCCCTTATCTACTTGCACTCGTGCTGTTTTATCTTACATCCTTATTAGCCTTCCACAAAGTGCAATCATAATTAAATTCTAAAGCCAACAATGAAGTTACCCGAATCACCGTCCACCTAGCTGCCAATGATGGTGGTAAGAATGACAATGTTGCTCTTCACTTCTTTAATTCTGATTTGGCAGAATTTAGCTCTCTGACCTCCTGCAGTTATCAGTACCACGGGCTGCTTAAAGGCTGTGCAGAAGCATTTCTGTTTTATTTGTTCTAAATTTACTGGTTATTAATTGCACAGTGTGACTTCCTCTTCTATTAGTTGGCAGATTTCACTCTAGCCTTCAAAAAGCTAAAGATTTCCATCAGGTTTCTTTCTATTTCTGTCTTTCCTGGACATCTTCCATTATTTGTACAATGTTCTGTTTCTTTCACCACCTTGTTACCCTTTTCTGACATTCAAGTTAGATGAGCATCCATGGCACTTATTTAATTATTTTGTGTTAATGAAGATTTGTGTTTTCTTAGCACCCTTTCTCATTTTCTCACAAATTTCGAGAGAAACTGCCTTTTTGTTGCAAAGGTTATATAGTGAACTGTTTTCATGTTTTTGAGTAATATAAAGTTTTACCTGGTATTTTTCTCATTCACATAAATTGAGACATAGAGAATGACCTCTGCTATGCTTAGAAAGACAGTGGCAGGGTAAATGCACGCAGCCTAGGGGTCACTGTAATTTCCTCCATTGTTCTCATGCAGTCAAGAACCTCCTACTCATGGACCAGATCTTATAACATACAGGGAAAACAGTTCATTTATAGCTGTTTCAATTGATATCAGAACTTGGGATTTTTGTCTATTGGATCAGGAAATTTAGGTGTCAACTCAGAGTCTCAACAGTTTTCTGTATATGAATGTATGAATTTATAAATTGGACTTTCTTTGAGGAATTCCAGGCTCCAGAAGTTTTGTAGCATCTTGGTTCTTTTTGAGCAGCTGCACCTAACTGACTGTCTTCCAAAAAGACCACTTCTGCTCCAGCCAGCAGCAACCCTCAGCCCAATCTAAAAGAGCATACCATTCCCGGTCACATTTCAAGTGCTCCACTTCATCTATTTACCTGTCCACACTCCATCCACAAAGGCTTTAGGGAGGCATTTGTACAAGAACTATTTCATAAGAATGGACTGAGAACTAGAGACCAGATAAAAGATTGCAGAAAAGCATGAGTAGCAGGGGTTCTAAATCGGATACTCAAAAATTTAAATATTGCAAATAGGAAAGTCAAGCCAACACTTTATAAGGTAGAGAAAGACCTTATTTGTTGGAATATCATGAGAATTGAGACAGAAGAGGAGGGAAGATTGAAGGCAGCAAAGGACCAGAGGGTAACTGAGCGACTGAGTTCCTACAGGGCTTCACTAGACACCTGGCACTTATTTCTGGAAGAGCCTACCATTGCCCCAAGAACTCCCTCTAATACTTCTTAGAACCAGGCACCTCTGAAGCTCAATATGGAACACTGATAGCAGTGAATTTCATGTTAAAACATTCCTTTCAGATATTCTTATTTAACAAATGAAACAGGCACAGGCCACATACTCCATGTGCATATATGCCATTAATATTGCAAGAATCAGGCAAAATAGTAGGAAGGTCTCAGTGCCTCCTACCGTGCATGTCCTTCAAATTGGATTAGCAGAGTCATCTTCCTGTGAAAGGATTGCATGTAAGTGGTTTTGTGTTTCCAAATTCATTTATATCTGATATTTCATGTTACTCTCACTGTGTCATAGAGTTGGGTTACTATTTTATCCCCAGTTTCTGCAAAACTGAATGGGAGGGACGGTGGCCTGAAGGGGACTAAGGCGAAAGAAAGTTTGTGATACACCTAAGGTGATAAAGAAGGCACCAGGTTCTCCAGAAGAGGATGCCCTATCTTCTCCTCTTCTTTACCCTGAATGATTCCTTATTCTAAGAACTTTATTCCAAATAGCATCATTTAGCAAGAAAAAATGGCATAAATATGCCATCTTCTTTCTAAAACATACCATGAAGACTATTTAATAGATTGCTATAAGCAGCTTCTTAAAGTTCCCAGAATTTCTTCTGGAAACAAATAAAATTTATAGACATTGGTAATATTCTGTCACATTAGGATTATTCTCAAATGGACTGATAGGCTATAAATAATAAGCAACTGTTAGTAATACATCATTAAATTGGGTACAGTGGGGTTTTGAAGAAATAGGGTTGGGACCAATGCTAAATGAAATGTCCAAATTAATGCCCTAATGGAAAAGCAAACAGCTGTGAACATACCAAAGTGGAAAGGCCTGCAAGCACAAAGGAAGATCATAGGTGGAAAATTTTTAATGGAACGAGATTTAATTTAGATAAATCTGTAATAACTTGCTCATGGGAAAGTAATTCCTATCTCAGTAATAACAAGCAAGATTCTTCTAAAAGAACAGTAAAGTAGAAAAAGGATTGAGTGTAATGGCTAACCTTTTCTGAGCATTTACAATGAATCATTGAGGAAATGTTGTAAGTTAAAACCAAACCTTCAGAATTCTGCCATTTTTAATGAACTATAAATTTTAGTTCCAAACTACTGTTGTTTTATGTTCACCAGTTTAATAACATAAATTGCTGCCCTAGTGTCCCCATCTATGACGTCAAATCATCTGATAAATAGTTCCACCTTTCTGTGATGCCCGGGGTTCAGAAACAAAGATTCCCTAAGGTTGATAAGATAAGTTCTTTCAAGAGTCCAAACAACCCATTGCACTTAAAATACTCCACTTTGAAACAGAAAACAAAGACCTATAAACTGGTTCCCAGGGAGAGAAGTCTGGTTTCAGCTCTGGTAGCATCAATCACAAATACATGGCAGATGTAAGATTGTAACCTTGGAAGCAGCTGGTAATGGTTTTTTCTTTTTAGCATTCCAGTACAGTTCACAAAAGATGCTCAATAATTTATTACACAGTCAAGTCAAAATCCAGAAAATTTGATCAGATTATTTGGCCATTTTTGAAAAGAATTGAAAATGAAACCTTAGTAGTATGCCATGCGCCAAGAAACCCGTATCTTCCCTCCTTGTACACAGAGCCATTTATTGATTTATTATGCCAGCCTGGCCTCAGTTTCTGCCCACAGTGGAGACACAAGTTTTAAAATTGAAGAAGAGCTACAACTGGCAGTAAACTTATAAATTAAGTTATCGTATTCTGAAGAATGATCCACTTGTCAAATTTCAAGTTATTTTATTAAGTAATAAATATGACGATGTATACAAATGGAATTTTTTAAAGACTTTCTCGCCTTTCCTTGCATTAAATAAAAATCTGTTAGTACTACATTGTGTGACTAAGTATCACACTCCCCAGAATAGGGCAGAGCCATGTCTAAAGTATAAAGGTATCAGTGTCTCCTGTCACCATACAAAGATATTAAAATATTATTGACTATATTCCCTGAGTTATACTTTTCACCCCAATGACTTATTTATTTTATAATTGGAAGTTTGTACTTCTTTATACCTTTCACCTATTTCAGTCAAGATGCTGTCCTCCTCCCCTATGGCAACCTCCAGCTTGTTCTCTGTATTTATGAGTCTTTTTGTGTTTTGTTTCTTTGTTTCTTTTTTTCTGTAGATTCCACATATAAGTGAAATCACATGGCTTTTGTCTTTCTCTGACTTATTTCACTTGGCATAATTCCTCTAGGTCAGTCCATTTTGCTACAAAAGGCAAGATTTCATTCCTTTTTATGGCTAAGTAATATTCCATTGTGTGTTTATACCACTTCTTATTTTTATTGAAGTATCAATCATATACAATCGTATAGTATTTTCAAGTATATAACACAGTGGTTCAACAGTTAACCCATATATTAAATCCTCATCCCCTCAGTAGTACAGTTGCTCTCTGTTAACATTGAAAGATGTTACAGAATCATTGACTATGTTCTCCATGCTCTACTACAATCCGCATGACCAGCTTATGTTATGATTGAGAATTTTTTTTGATCCCCTTTATCCTCCTCAACCTTCCCACCCTTCCACCCCAACCCCTCCACCATGGTAACCACCAGTCACTTCTCAGTATCTATGAGTTTACTGTTGTTTTGTTCATTCTGTTTATGTACCATATCTTCCTTATTCATTCATCAATTGATGGACACTTTGGCTGCTTCCATATCTTGGCTATTGCAAATAATGCTACACCAAACATAGGGGTGCATATATCTTGTTTAATTAAGTACCCAGAAGTAGAGTTACTGGGTCATATGTTACTTCTATTTTTAATTTTTTCACAAACATCCATACAGTTTTACATAGTAGCTGCACCAATTTTCATTCCACCAACAGTCCACAAGGGTTTCCTTTTGTCCACATCTTTGCTAACACTTAACTCTTGTCTTTTTGACACTAGCCATTCTGACTGGTGTGAGATGATGCCTTGTTGTGATATTAATTTACATTTCCCTGATGTTTTTAATAAAATGTCAGGCATATTTTCATGTGTCTGTTGGACATCTGTATGTCTTCTTTGGGAAAATGTCTATTCAGGTCATCTGCCCATTTTTAAATCGGATTATTTGGGGTTTTTGGTGTTAATTTGTATGAGTTATTTGTATACTTTGGATATTAGCCCCTTATCAGATATATTATTTGCAAGTATATTCTTCCATTAAATCGGTTGCCTTTCATTTTGGTGGTTTCCTTTTCTATACAAAAGCTTTTAAGTTTGATGTGGTCCCATTTGTTTATTTTAGCTTTTGTTTCCCATGCTTGGGGAGACATACCTCTCCAAAAAATTGCTAATGCTGATGTTCAAGAGTTTACTGCCTGTTTTCTTCTCGGAGTTTTGTGGTTTCAGGTGTTTTATATGTAGGTTTTATTCCATTCCAAATTTATTTTTGTGTATGGTATAAGACAGCAGTCCAGTTTCATTCTTTTTCACATAGTTATCCAGTTTTTCCAACACCACTTATGGAAGAAACTGTCTTTTTCCCATTGCATAGTCTTGCCTCTGTCATAGATTAATTGATCATATAAGTATGGGTTTGTACCTGGGCTCTCTATTCTGTTCCATTGATCTATGTGTCTTTTTTGTGCCAGTACCATACTGTTTGTATTACTGTAGCTTTATAGTATAGCTTGACATCAGGGAGCATGACACCTCCATTTTTGTTCCTCTTTCTAAAAATTTCTTTAGTTATTTGGGGTCTTTTGTCATTCCCTACATGTTTTAGGGATTTTTTCTCTAGTTCTATAAAAAATGTCATTGGTATATGGATAGGGATTGCACTGAATCTGTAGATTGCATTGGGCAGTATGGCCATATTAACAGTATTAATTCTTCCAATCCATGAGCGTGGAATATTTTTCCATTTATTTGTGTTTTCTTTGATTTCTTTCATCACTGTCTTACAGATTTCAGAGTACAGATCTTTTATCTCCTTGGTTAAATTTATTCCTAGGTGTTGTATTTTTTGATGCAGTTTTAAGTGGGATTGTTTTCTTATTTTCTCTTTCTGCTACTTATTTATTAGCATAAAGAAATGCAATAGATTTCTGTATAGTGATTTTATATTCCACAACTTTATTGAATTCGTGTACTGATTCTAATAGTTTTTTGGAGGAGTCCTTAAGGTTTTATATATATAGTATCATGTTGTAAATAGTGACAGTTTTACTACTTCCTTACAGATTTGGGTGCCTTTTATTTCTCTTTTTTTGTCTGATTGCTGTGACTAGGGTTTCCAAAACTATGTTTAATAAAATTGGTGAAAGTGGGCATCTTGTCCTGTTCCTGGTCTTTCAGTTTCTCACCACTAAGTATGATGTTAGCTGCAGGTTTGTCATATATGGCCTTTATTATGTTGAGATATTTTCCTTTTATACCCACTTTATTGAGAGTTTTAATCATGAATGGATGTCAAATTCAGTCAAATGCTCTTTCAGCATCTATTGAGATAAACTTAAGGTTTTTATCATTCCTTTTGGTAGTGTGGTGTATCACACTGATTGATTTGTGATTGACCTATCCTTGCATTCCTAGTAAAAATCCCACATGGTCATGGTGAATGGTCCTTATAATGTATCTTTAAAATTTGGTTTGCTAATATCATGTTGAGGAGTTTTATGTCTGTATTTATCAGGGATGTAATTGATCTGTAATTTTCTTTTTTTTTGTAGTGTCTTTGCTTTTTGTATCAGGGTAATGCTGGCCACTATGAATTTAGAAGCATTCTTTCTTCTTCTTTTTCTTCCTCTTTTTTTTTTTGAATGGTTTGAGCAGAATAGGAATGAACCCTTCTTTAAATGTTTGCTAGAATTCACCTGTGAAGCCATCTTTTGTTTGGTGGTTTTTTAATTTATTATTATTACTGATTCAACTTGATTTCTAATGATCAGTCTGTTCAGATTTTCTATTTATTCCTGGTTCAGTCTTAGATGATTGTATATTTCTAAGAATTTATGCATTTCTTCTAGGTTGTCCAATGTGTTGGCAATAAAGTTTACACAGTAATCTTTTATAATTCTTTGTTTCTGTGTTTCTTATAATCTTTTGTGTTTCTGTGGTGTTCACTGTTACTTCTCCTCACTGTTCACTGTTTTTATTTGAGTCTTCTTTTTTTCTTGATGAGTCTAGCTAAAAGTTTATAAGTTTTTAAAATCTTTTCAATGAACATTTCTTAGTTTCGTTGTTCTTTTATATATAAAATTTTTTGTCTCTATTTCACTTCTGCGCTAATCTTTACTTTTTACTTCCTTCTACTTACTTTGGGCTTTGTGCTTCTTCTAGCTCCTTTAGATGTGGTGTTAGATTGTTTATTTGAGGTCTGAAGAGAGTATCTTATAGGCAGCTTAAAGATGGGTCTTGTTTTTTATCCCATTTTGTCACTAATCTTTTGATTGGAGCATTAATTAATTTACATTTAGAATAATTATTGATAGGTATATATTTACTGCTATGTTGTAAAGTATTCTTTTTGTTCTTGTCATTCTTCTCAGATCCTTTCTTCTTTTCTTGCTCCCTTCCTTTGTGCATGATGACTTTCTTCAGTGTTATAATTGGATTTCTTTCTCTGTATTTTTTGTGTATCCATCATAGGCTTTTAGTTTGTGGTTACTGTGGGGTTCATATGTGATGTCCTACATATACAACAGTTTATGCTAAATTGATGGTCGCTTAAGTTCAAACACATTCTAACAGCACTACATTTTTACTCCCTCTCCTCCACATTTTATGTACGTGATGTCTTACTTTATGCCTTTTAATTTGATGATTCCCTTATTTTTAGGCACAATTTATTTCACTACTTTTTGTCTTTTAACTTAAACTTCATATTAGCTTTTAAGTGATTGGCCTACTACCTTTAATGTATTTGTTTTTACCAGTGACATTGTTTCCTTTCATAATTTATTTGCTTCTAGTTATGGCCTTTTATTTTCCTCCTTAACATTTTTTTATAAAGCCACTTATGTTTATCTGGGAAACTCTCTCTCCTTCAATTCTGAATGATGACCTTTACAGGTAGCATATTCTTGGTTGTAGGTTTTCTCCTTTCAGCACTTTGAATATGTCATGCTATTCCCTTCTGGCCTATAGTTTCAGATGAAAAGTCAGTTGATAGCCTTATGGGGTTTCCCATATATATATAACTAATTGTTTTTCTCTTGCTGATTGTAAGATTCCCTTAGCTTTGGACATTTTAATCATGACATGTGTTGGTGCGGACCTCCTTGGGTGCATCTTGCTTGGGCTCTCTGTGCTTCCTGGACCCAGATGTCCATTTCCTTTCCCAGGATAGGGATGTTTTTGGCTGCTATTTTTTCAAATAAGTTTTCCAGCCCTTTCTCTCTCCTCCTTCTGGTACTCCTATAATGCAAATGTTAAGACATTTGATGTTGACTTGGGATCCCGTGACCTATCCTCATTTCTTTATATTATTTTTTCCTTTTGCTGTTCAGCTTGGGTGCTTTCCATTACCCTGTCTTCCAGATCACTGATTTTTCCAGATTAATTCCAGATCAATCTGATGTTGATTCCCTCTAGTTTATTTTTTCATTTCATTTGTTGTATTCTTCAACTCTGACTGATTCCCTTTATATTTTCTCTCTCTTTGCTGACATCTTCCATGAGTTCATCCATTCTTCTATCAAGCCCAGTGCATGTCATTATAACCATTACTTTCAATTCTTTATCAGTTAGATTGCTTTACTCAGTTCCATTTAGCTATTCTTCTGAAGTTTTGTCTTGTTCTACATTTGGAGCATGTTCTTCCATCTCCTTATTTGTCTGACTTTCTGTGTTTGTTTCTCTGAATTAGGTGCAATAGCTACCTGTCCCAGTCTTGATGGAGCGGCCTTGTGTAGGAATGTCCCCTTGGTGCACTGCCTGTTCCAGGCAGCTTTGGCTGGCTGAGTAGAGTCTGGATAAGCATGGGATGGGTGTGTCCCAGTGTGCACCACACTGCAGTCACCCTGGTGGAGGGACTGGGGGGCAACAGAGCATCAGACAATCGTATCTCAGTATGCCTTGGGCCAAGATTTCTCTGTAGGGACAGCCAGGGGCCAATAAGGAATAGGCCAAGAGAGTCCCTCTGCTTACTGGTACTGCCTTGGTAAGACTGCCAGATCACCAGTGGGCACACTTGGGCCTAGGTGGATAGGTAACTTGGGGCACATCCAGAGCCAGTGTGGGCATCCTGCTCCATGCTATCAGTGTGCAGGGGAAGTGTAAACAATGGCACTTGCCAGCACCTCTTATCTGGGAGTTGTAGCAGTTCCCCAGCCATTTGATATGTGCTTTGTTTTTTAAGTTGGCTTCCTTCACTTATAGGCTAGCTGCATTTTGTTATGCTTTTTCTCCTGTGCCCAGGGCAGGAGAATCTGTGCATGGGTCCCACAGTGATAATCCCTCCCTACCTCAGGTAATGGGACTGGGGATGAGGTTCCCACGTTACTGGGTCTGTCTCTCCTATTTTTATATGGCCTTTCTATTCCTTGTTGTGCAGAAGGTGTTCCCCTCGCCCTTAGTTTTTCCTCAGGAGGAATTGCTCTGTATCTAAGTGTGAATTCAGAAAAATGTGAGAGGAGGTGAGTCCAGGCTCTTTCTACACCACCACCTTGGACTTTCTCCTAAGTTGCTTCCTTAGATGAATAAAATAATTGCTTTTTGCCAACCCGGATCATGGGTCCTACACTGTAGTGCCTGACAAGTATTGGGTGAGGTAATGTTTTCCCAGAGTTGAAAGTATTTGAACTCTCAAGGAAAATATCTCTATGGTGTCATTCAATGTGATGGGTGAATTTTAAGATGATCCATCTATCTAAACATTCTGAGTGTGTCTCAAAAGCCCTCTTTCTTTACCCTATTTTCTGTTGAATTATGAGCAGTCCAGATGGGTCTAAAGAAGTCACAAAATCAACTAGTAAGAATGTAATGCATCATAGGTATTTCTTTATATATTACAGACATTCAAGATTCATTAGCTAAGATTATCATGTGAGAGTGAATAACACACATCCTGACACAGAGTCAGGCCCTCAATAAATGTTCATTTATTACCTTCATCTCTTCCTACCCTCCTTAATTCACTCTCCTTCACCTCACTTCTTTTTTTCTCTCTCTCTCATTAGCCATCATCTTATTGCTGCTTCACTACATTGTAGTAGGCAATTTAATCTCTTGGTAATGGGAATGAATGTGATTATCAGCCTCAGCTATGGATTTTGGTATACATAATATGGAATCTGTCTTGGATCTACTTTCTCTTCTTGCAAATTAGAGAGCTCGTTGTCTGATCCACTGCTATGCAAAGGGAAGTTGCAAGAATCAATAACATAATAGGCTTTCCCTCTACACATCCTTTAGGGTTTTGTGACCTTTAAATATTTCATATGTGCTTCTCCAGAATCCACAATAATGCCTGTGAAGTTATACAGTTTAGCTCAAGGATGAGTCCATGTCCTATAAAACCTGATGCATATACAATTTGGGAAGCTGTATGTAAGAAAAAATTGCCAACGGTAACTTAGGTCTAAAAGTAAATATTTCTATAGGACAAGAAATAAATCACAATAAAATACAAATATTAAGGAATGAGAAGTACCAGAAACACCATAAAGTTCAGAAAAAATAATATAATGTTCCTCCTCATTAACTATCTGACATCTCTACTACTTTTTGGCTGTATACTACATATTACAATAATTTTATAATAGAGGAGAAGTTCATTCTTTCATCTAGCATGGTCATCAAAAACTTTTTATTACTAATAGTTTAGAAAAGCTTCAGTCTTTTTTGCTCTGTTGACAGCAATTTTGATGTGTTACAATATCTGGAACCACCACACTCTGTCAGAACAAGGCCTGCTGGATGGACTAAAACAAAATCCCATATATTATGACTTCACATGGCCACATTCATTGTTCAGAGTCATGTTACAGGTCTGTGTCTACAAACACATGATTCTTACATTCTATTTTGCATGACTCAAATAAAAATAGAAAATTAATATGCCTTATTTCATGATTGTATAAGCCCCTAAATCAAGTATTCCATTTTGACTAAATTTCAAGATAATTGAATTTTCTACTTCTAATTTTACACACCTGGGGATTGGAAGGATATTTCACAAACTAGTTCTGTCTGTTTGCATTTAGTGTCTTTCTCTCTTTCTTCAATGATCTACATCCTTCTGATACCATAGGACAAGTTAATAGTACAATTTGAACACTTGCTCTGTATCTTTGGCCAAGAACCCAGGTAAGTTGGTAGAGTGAAAGTAAGAGTACTCAAAGTTGCCATTCCTACCCTGGGGGGGGGGCTAGAGAAATAGTTAACTATACATAAAAGCAACTGTGAAACACATAAATAACCCAGTAAACCCAAATCAAGTATATGGCCTCCTGAACTCTCCCTTTAGCCAGATCTCCCCAAATGCCAATCCAATGCCAATCTTTGCCTGAAGTGAAAGAATCTATGACTAGTGGAACATCAGAGTGGAAACAAAGAGAATCATAATTGATTTTGGTTAAAATAGTTTAATATGGCAAAATTTCCAAAAGTATATAACCATAGGAACATATCCCTTGTGTGCCTCCCATGGAAAGTGTACACACAAGTGTGGGACCTGAGATTGTAACCTTCATGAACTTCATGAGGAATCTGCCTCAGCTGCAGTAGTTAAAAGCACAAGATTAGGGGCCAGGCCCACCAAGGTTTCAATCCCTACCTAGCCGTGTGACCTCCACCAAGTCCCTGAGGCCACCTAACCCTTCTCTGGCTTTCATTTTCCATTCAAAGCCCATGTATCTCTTCAAACCCAGCTTGAGATCTCACCTGTTCTCCCTAGTTTTTCAGATTTTTCAACTTGTTGCTGAATCCGTTCTTTGAAGGTTATTATAGCACTGTCCAATAGAAATATAATGTGGGCCACATCTGTAATTTTATATTTTATATGGCCAGGTTAAGAAACTAAAAATATTAAAATTGAATTAAATTAATTTCAATAATATTTTTATTTAACCCAATATATCCAAAATATTATTTCAGCATATCTCTATTTTTAATCATTAGTGAGTTATTCTGTATTCCCTCTGTCACATCATAGCTTTGTAACCCAGCATATATTTTGCACAGATAGCTCGTTCAAGTCAGAATAACTATATTTCAAATACCCAATAGCCACATGTATCTAGTAGCTGCCATATGGCTCATGCATGTCTATAACATGAATAGTTTGTACCATAGTACTTAGTATGTAATTATAGAGCATCATTGTGTTTGCTGGTGTTTCCTAAATGTCGATCCATTCCAGGCTAGTCTCTAGGTTCTTTGAAGTAGGGAACTCTTCTTAGAGTTCTGTACCTCTGGGATGCAGTGCCCAAACGCAGTGGTCTTTAAGTCAGGGTTTGCTGATCAACAGTCTGGGTACATTTAGATATCCTAGAAGGAAAAATGCAGCAGACAGTGTGATTTCTATCCACTGATACTACTTTAATCACTCTATAAATGTTGCTAATTCCAGAAGGCAAATTATTGGAGTTTGTGGATTAATGCCATTTGCAGACTGGTGTTATTAAATCTGTACTGGCATTAGTGTGAATAATGTAAGAGGCAAAAACAAGAGGGAGTATTGCACAAGTAATGCTTTGCTTATGGGGTAACCAGAGTAAGGTTCTTCTAGGTATGAATGAAGAGCAATACAATCTCACCATTACACCTAAGGTGGGGTTCCAGTTTTTTAACTGTTTACTTACCAGTGATAAAAAAAATACTAGTTCACTTCTGATGTGCAACTCTGTTAATAGAAGTAGAGGTTGCTTTCAAGGTACAACCAGATAAATCACACCCACTGGCGTACCACATCTAGTGTGCTACACAATACTCAGGTCTTTCTACAAACCTTTGAAACTGTGGCATAGTAAAGAATTTGCCACATCTCTGGCCTTGTAATTTTAAAAAATTCAGGAAGAACCAAGTTGTACAGCACAAATATGGTGGAAGCTGGATTTCCAAACATAGTCTTTGTTTCTACAGGCATGTAAGATAACCCAATTTACAATATGGAAATTTTTTTCACATTACAATGAGTGGAGAAGGGATTTTAAAAGGTATGACTCATCCAGTGAATCATTGAAAACCCTAGGAAAGGGTAATTTGTCATTTTATAGTTATATTGGCTTTAAAAAAACTTTAAAATATATCCTGATTATCGAGTTGACAACAGACAATACTTGCCATATTATATCACCTTACTTGATGGAAAATGTTGTGTCTTATTTGTTTCTCTGTATGTAATAAAGGTAAAGTAGAATATTCCAAAAAATTTACTGTTGTCTACTCTCATGTTGAAAAGCTGCCTCCCCAGTATATCCTGCAAAATATGTTCATAGACACATCTGAAGGCAACTTTAATTACTTCTCAGTGTTGGAACATTTCCTTTCATTTTCTAATTTTGAGCTTTCCTATCAAAATCCTAATTAAGGGTGTGAGTTCTTTTTCTGGATGCCTGTATATCCAAGCTCTACAATACAATTGTAAACTTCTTGAAGGCATAAGCCATCTCTTGCTCATCTCTTGTAGCTCTCAGCAGAGCTTGGATAGAAAAAACATTCAATACATGTGCTAGAGATCGTTATGATTTTAATCATGACTTACAGGAGTGTCATTCAGCAGACCAGGGACACGTGACAGCAGTGTCAGCCATTACTGATGCACAGTAACATTTTTATATTTCTATCTATTCCAGTTCCATTCCTGGGATATCTTTTTAAATAAAAAGTACGTAAAGTTTCCTCAGCACTTTTATTCCAAAAACTCAAGTTGAATTTTCAAAAATTAAAATAGAATCTAAAAGGTCTAACTATATTGTAGCATCAGTCTTTTTCTCCCTTACAGTTAAATCTTAAATATTTTTTAGTGTCTATCCATAGTTAAGATTCCAGTTTACAAATACATGTCTACTATGGGTTTTTTCCAAATTTAATAATACCCTAAAGCCTAATTTTGTGTATTAGATTCATATAAAATGTGGTTGCTACTCAAAAATTTTGGAGGAAAGTTTATTACATTAGGTGTAACATTTACACTAAACCCAGAAGTTAAAACTCTCTGTAATTAAGAAAAACAGAAAGACTCCAAATAGGAAGCATGGAAGCCAAAGGGAGTTAATGTGCAGCACTGGGTCATCTGGCCACATTGACACTCCACCCAGCAGATTCAGCTGCAAGAAAATGAAAGCATGTAAAATGCGCATGGGGAAATGCAAGTGTGTGGTGCTCACTGATGCCAGACTACAGAAGTGGCTCAAGAGTAAGAGGCCATTGATGAGAAGAAGGTTTGGATTAACTGTGGCATTGAAGTTACCCCTGGAAAGTGAGTAGCACTCAGTTGTGAGATGTGCATTAGCCTCTTCAGACCACTAGGGTTCAAAGTGTTCCATAAGGGGTGATTTATTAAATGGGTCCTAATTTCTTGGTAATGTACCTTCCAAAAGTCACTTCTGTATGCTATGATTAGGCCTGGGATTTACCAAGCGCTGTCATTCTCTGTACCTCCATAATGGAACTCTAGGATGTGGGAAGCTACATATATATCTAATTGAGGTTCAGAGTCCTACCAACAGAGCCAGGCAACCTTTCATTTAATCCTCCAATGTTTAAACACAGAGATGCAAAAGTGATACACCCTGTAGTAAAATATGCCTTTCAGTAAATGCATATACATTTTAATAGAATATAGATAACAGGTTTATTGTTTTGAAAAATAGACACATTTTTAAGATTTCTGAATTTGTCCATTGCATTAAAGTCTTTCTTAAGAGTATTAAAATAATCATGCTTTTTGTTTCACCATCTACAAACACATTTTCTTTTGGCTTGTTTGTTTCATATGAAGGCCAACCAACATGACTCCCCTACTGGGTTCCAACCCAAAAGCGGAGCTCAGTGGATCAGCTAGCCACGGATGACCCCTGGGTACACACCAGGCCTGCTTGGGCACCGGCTCTTTTAATCAGCTAGGCCAGCAGAGGGAGTGCAAGAGCATTGTTTCAAAAACCAAATGAAACTTTTTAAATGATAGTGACAATTAGAAGGAGAAGATTTGACATAAAACTGCAGGGGATTATATAGCCGAATCTAAATACGGGAGCAGGCTTGGTAATGTCATATAGGCAAGAGACTAGAACCAGAGACAGGACTTGAAGTCACTGCCATGGTCTTATGATGTTCATGAACTCACTGAAAATAGCTGAGCCTTACTTTTTCAATCTTGAAAATGTCTGTCAAAATAGTTTCCATTAAGAAAGGCTATTGGCCTCTTTTAAAAAGAATGGTTCCTTAAAAACAACTCCATTCACAATTGCATCAAAAAAATAAAATACCTAGGAATAAACCTAACCAAAGAAGTGAAAGACTTATACTCTGAAAACTACAAGTCACTCTTAAGAGAAATTAAAGGGGACACTAACAGATGGAAACTCATCCCATGCTCGTGGCTAGGAAGAATTAATATCGTCAAAATGGCCATCCATCCCAAAGCAATATACAGATTTGATGCAATCCCTATGAAACTACCAGCAACATTCTTCAATGAACAGGAACAAATAATTCAAAAATTCATATGGAAACACCAAAGACCCCGAATAGTCAAAGCAATCCTGAGAAAGAAGAATAAAGTAGGGGGGATCTCACTCCCGAACTTCAAGCTCTACTATAAAGCCATAGTAATCAAGACAATTTGGTACTGGCACAAGAGCAGAGCCACAGACCAACGGAACAGACCAGAGAATCCAGACATTAACCCAGACATATATGGTCAATTAATATTTGATAAAGGAGCCATGGACATACAATGGGGAAATGACAGTCTCTTCAACAGATGGTGCTGGCAAAACTGGACAGCTACATGTAGGAGAATGAAATTGGACCATTGTCTAACCCCATATACAAAAGTAAACTCAAAATGGATCAAAGACCTGAATGTAAGTCATGAAAGCATTAAACTCTTGGAAGAAAACATAGGCAAAAACCTCTTAGACATAAACATGAGTGACCTCTTGAACATATCTCCCCGGGCAAGGAAAACAACAGCAAAAATGAGTAAGTGGGACTATATTAAGCTGAAAAGCTTCTGTACAGCAAAAGACACCATCAATAGAACAAAAAGGATCCCTACAGTATGGGAGAATATATTTGAAAATGACACATCCGATAAAGGCTTGATGTCCAGAATATATAAAGAGCTCACACGCCTCAACAAACAAAAAACAAATAACCCAATTAAAAAATGGGCAGAGGAACTGAACAGACAGTTCTCCAAAAAAGAAATACAGATGGCCAACAGACACATGAAAAGATGCTCCACATCGCTAATTATCAGAGAAATGCAAATTAAAACTACAATGAGGTATCACCTCACACCAGTAAGGATGGCTGCCATCCAAAAGACAGAGAACAACAAGTGTCGGCGAGGCTGTGGAGAAAGGGGAACCCTCCTACACTGCTGGTGGGAATGTAAGTTAGTTCAACCATTGTGGAAAGCAGTATGGAGGTACATCAAAATGCTCAAAACAGACTTACCATTTGACCCAGGAATTGCACACCTAGGAATTTACCCTAAGAATGCAGCAATCAAGTATGAGAAAGATCAGTGCACCCCTATGTTTATTGGAGCACTATTTACAATATCCAAGAATTGGAAGCAACCTAAATGTCCATCGACAGATGAATGGATAAAGAAGATGTGGTACATATACACAATGGAATACTACTCAGCCATAAGAAAAGGGCAAATCCAACCATTTGCAGCAACATGGATGGAGCTGGAGGGTATTATGCTCAGTGAAACAAGCCAAGCGGAGAAAGAGAAATACCAAATGATTTCACTTATCTGTGGAATATAAGAACAAAGGAAAAACTGAAGGAACAAAACAGCACCAGAATCACAGAACTCAAGAATGGACTAACAGGTACAAAAGGGAAAGGGACTGGGGAGGATGGGTGGGTAGGGAGGGATAAGGGGGGAGAGAAGTAGAGGGGTATTAAGATTAGCATGCATGGGGGGGTAGGAAAAAAGGGAGGGCTGTATAACACAGAGAAGGCAAGTAGGGATTCTACAATATTTTGCTATGCTGATGGACAGTGACTGTAAAGGGGCTTATAGGGGGGACCTGGTATAGGTGAGAGCCTAGTAAACATAATATTCGTCATGTAAGTGTAGATTAGTGATACCAAAAAAAAACCAAAAACGGGCAGTTCCTGTGTGGTAACCTCAAATGAATTCTACAGAAGAGTATAAAGGGCATATAAAAGTGTAGGCAAAGGGTCTGTTTGTGTTTATACAGAGGATCAAAGCCTAATTGGGCTACCCCAAAAATGAGCTAAGATACGATATGAAAAATAACTTCCAACATCAGCACTCTCTGGAAGACTCATGCCAGAAGATGATCATCAAAAAACCCCAACAAAGATCCACGCACTGCTACAGCTGTAGATGCACTCATCCCACCAGTTCCTGGACTTGCCATGGGAATGAGGAAGGAGATATCTTAGGTGGCCTGTGCATACAGTAAAACAACAAATTTGACTGGATCTATACTGTTGGAACTCAATCAAGAATTAGGAGAAGTGCAAATTGTAGCGCTCCAAAATCTTACAACTACAGACTATTTACTGTTAAAAGAACATAAGGGATGTGAACATTCCCCAGGAGTGGGTTGTTTTAATTTTTCTGATTTCTCTCAGACTGTCAAGTTCAGTTGGACAATATCCACCATATCATAGATAAGTTTTCACAAATGCCTAAGGTGCCTAACTGGTTTTCTTGGTTTCACTGGAGATGGCTGGTAATTACAGGTATGCTTTGGTTATGTAACTATACTCCTATTATGTAAATGTGTGTGCACAATTTAAGTAGTAGCTTAAAACCTATACATGCTGAAGTTACTCTACAAGAAGATATGTCAAAGAAATAATCAATCTTCCCATGTTTTCTGCCGCCTGCTACTTCTTTAGCTTTTCTTCTTCCTTCCTAATTACAACCCTTAAATAGAATTCGTGCGTCATATCAAATTTACCGATTATCATAATTCTTCCAAGTGGTAAAGATACCTCAAGACAAATGCTGGGCATAGAAGCTACAGGTCAAAAATATGCAAAGAAATAAAAAGCTAACCATTTCAAACAATAAGGCTTCCCTCTCACTTACCAACTTTACATTTCCCTGTATGGCCCCGGAAGATGACTGGTTAGCCAGAGACGGGTAAGATTCCTCAAGGGAGGAACAACCTAAGACAGGCACAGTCGCAGGGGGATCATCAGGTGAGAAATTGGGGATCAACAGAGGTGAGGCTTAGAACCTCACCCCCCCGTTCTGAGAGAAATCTTCTGCATACGTGGATGTTTTATTGCCCTTGTCTAGCTTGGTTTAACACATAGTCTACAGGCACACACCTGATCATCTACATTTGCTCTCTTACAACACTAAACTATGTTTTCTACCTTTATCGTGTATCTACCTACCACTTCAGCATTTTATTAAAAATAATAATAATAAAGAGAGAAATGTGGTATCCACATATAAATCAAGTATAAAAACCAAATGAGTATTCATATTTGAACTGACTGTTTATAGTTCATAATGCATGAGCAAAACCGAAAGTTTCTATGATGACGGCCCTTGTACTGTTCACTATGTAACTTATTCACTATGTAAGAATTTGTTCTCCATGTAAGAACTTGTTTGTTATGCCTCAGAAGATTGGAAACTGACGAAAATTAGGCTTGGGGTGGATTAATGATTGTGCATTGAGCATTGACTCCCCTATACAGAATTTTATTGTCGTTAACAACCATTTGATCAATAAATATGAGAGATGCCCTCACAAAAAACAACAACAACAACAAAAAAAAAACAGATACACTTTTATTTTTTGCCTTTCAATATACAAAGTGATTTTCCCACTATACCTGCAGCACGCGTGCGCAAACACTCACACACACATATGTATAAGGATAGATTTTTCCTTTAGAGAACACAGAAAATGCAAAAAAATTACAATTGCAAATTTGAACTGTTAGCATCTGGAGCATATAAAATGTGTGTTCACCTCTTTTTTTTTTTTTTTTAACTAGGCTCCCCTGATCCGAATGAACTGGCAAATTGTAGTTTGTCTCCTCTTCTCTCTGGTCCATTGATTTCAGCCTGGACATACTGATTGTAGACTTTCTAGGTTGTTCACAAACAACTCAGGTTAAATTAACTTGAGGACAGTGTTTGAAAATGCAGAATTACTCACACTTTTTCATGCCTGTTATTAAGCATTGTTTCCAGAAGATCAATATTTTAATTACAGTGAGATTCCCTACTGGTGGCCCTCAGTAACAAGAAGTGTGTTGTGTGAGCTGACTGGAAAAATAAAGAGAAAGAAAAAATTCTTTATAGCACATTGCCTTTGCAAAAGTAACATCTCCAGGATGTTGAATAGAGTCTGGTCTTCAGCCTATTTAAGGTTGGTCCTATTATCTCCATCAAAAGTTTACCTCCATGAGTTCATGTTTGATAGGAAGGACTTATACATGCTAATACTTATTGTGTTTTTGCTGTGCAATGGGAATTGTGCTAATCATGTTGAATTATATACTATGAGGTTGGCTCTGTTATCCTTCCCTATTTTAAAAGTGAAGAAACTAAGGCTATTCAACAGTTAATCTGTGGCCTTATAACAATAAGTGGAGCACTATGTTAAGGTTAGCTGTATCTTTCCAAAAAGGTAACAATATTTACTCTGATGCTCTTCTTTTATTTATTTATTTATCTAATAATTTTTTAATTTTGTTACCATTAATCTACAATTACATGAAGAACATTATGTTTACTAGGCTCCCCTCTTCAAGTCCCCCCTAAAAACCCCATTACAGTCACTGTCTATCAGCGTAGTAAGATGTTGTAGAATCACTACTTTTCTTCTCTATGTTGCACAGCCCTCCCAATGCTCCCCACCTAAATTATACATGCTTATCATAATTCCCCCTTTTTGTTTCCCCGCCCTTATCCCTCCCTTCCCACCCATCTTCCCCAGTCCCTTTTCCTTTGGTACTGCTTGTCCATTCTTGGGTTCATGTGATTCTGCTGCTGTTTTGTTCCTTCAGTTTTTCTTTGTCCTTACATTCCACATGAGTGAAATCATTTGGTGCTTGTCTTTCTCCACCTGGCTTATTTCACTGAGCATAATACCCTCTAGCTCCATCCATGTTGTTGCAAATGGTAGGATTTGTTTTCTTCTTATGACTGAATAATATTCCATTGTGTATATGTACCACATCTTCCTTGTCCATTCATCTACTGATGCACACTTAGGTTGCTTCCATTTCTTGCCTATTGTAAATAGTGCTGCGATAAACATAGGGGTGCATCTGTCTTTTTCAAACTGGGCTGCTGCATTCTTAGGGTAAATTCCTAGAAGTAGATTGTTGAGTATTTTTGCATGTATATTTGTCAACGATATTGGTCTGTAATTTTATTTTTTCCAGGCTTTGGATGGTTTTGGTATTAAGGTGATGCTGGCTTCGTAGAATGAGTTTGGAAGTATTCCTTCCTCTTCTACATTTTGGAAAAGTTTAAGGAGGATGACTATTATATCTACACTGCATGTTTGATTAAAGTCATCGGCTAAGCCATCTGGTTCAGGTGTTTTGTTCTCAGGTAGTTTTTTCATTAGCAGTACAATTTTGTTGCTAGTAATTGATCTGTTCAGATTTTCTGTTCTTTCTGGGTGAGCCTTGGAGGGTTTCATTTTTCTATAAAGTTGTTCATTTCTTGTAGGTTATCCAGTTAGCATATACATTTTCATAGTTTTCTCTAATAATTCTTTGTATTTCTGTGGTTTCTGTAGTGATTTTTTCTTCCTCATTTCTGATTCTGTTTATGTGTGCAGGCTCTCTTTTTTTCTTGATTAGTCTGGCAAGGGATTTGTCTGTTTTGCTTATTTTCTCCAAGAAACAGCTCCTGCTTTCATTGATTCTTTGTATGGCTTTTTCTTCTCAATTTTCTTTATTTCTGCCCTAGTCTTTATTATGTTCCTCCTTCTTCTGACTTTGGGCCTCATTTGTTCTTCTTTTTTTAGTTGTGATAATTGTGAATTTATACTGTTCATATGGGATTGTTCTTCCCTGAGGTAGGCCTGTATTGCACTATACTTCCCTCATAGCACCACCTTGTCTGTGTCCCACAGATTTTGCGTCATTGAATTATTGTGTC
The DNA here is from genome assembly GCF_030020395.1 of Manis pentadactyla. Lineage (NCBI taxonomy): Eukaryota > Metazoa > Chordata > Mammalia > Pholidota > Manidae > Manis > Manis pentadactyla. Next base: position 89,580,058 of record NC_080024.1, on the reverse strand, counting down.
ATTTGTCTCCACATATTGCTTGATTTCTGTTTTTATTTGGTCATTGATGTGTTGGTTATTTAGGAGCATGTTGTTAAGTCTCCACATGATGGTATGCTTTTTCATTTTATTCATGCAAGTTATTTCTAGTTTCATACCCTTGTGGTGTGAGAAGCTGCATCATTTCTGAGGGCTCATCTGGGATAATTTTGGAGGTGAGTATCAGCATCCCAGCCTGCCTTTTCTTTCACTGTCTTTATAGAAGGAAGCCGTCTATGGCACAGAACATTGGGCACTCGTCAGCCACTTAAATGGGACTAGCCCAGCTGCCGATCTCAAAGTCTCGAGTGACAGGTTCCCCTGTGTCTCCCTCAGTGGATCCCCCATCTCCCTTGGGAGCCAGGAATGTCACCTGAGTGGAGGCCAGGATTCCCCTTGAGAGGCATCTCCTTGGATGCGAGGGACTGAGGAAGGCCATGGGCAACTGCCAGAGTCTAGGCTGAGGCTATACTTCTGCGGCTCCTTAAAGGCCCGCATGTCTGGAATCAGACTCCGGCAGCCCAACTGGGTATCCATGAGGAGTGTCTCTCTTTCTGTCTCTCTTTCACTTACAGTCTGGTTCTTAAGGCTGCTCTGGCCTCTTTGTGAGGCAGGGGGCATCCCTAACTCTCTTCTAACTTCATCAATGTCACAGAACCCAATGCTCACCACCACAAGGTACGAGATCTTCGGGTCACTTTTATTCCTGACTAAATGCTGTTGTGTGTATGTCCTAAAAGTGTGTGTGGACACCAGTTAGCCACTTAAAAGACAATCATCATCGTCTACCAGTCTTAAGTCTCGTGTGAAAGGTTTCCCAGTGTCTGCCACTCCTTGGTCCCCCGCCTCTGGATGGACAGGTATGTCAGGGAGTGGCAGAGCAAATCTCTTCCTTTCCTCTCCTGATCTGCAGACTGCGAGGGCAGACCAGACTAGTAGAAGGCTTGTGACTCTGACCAAGGCTCTGGCAGTGAGAGGTCACACAGTCCCTGCACTTATCAGACAGGCAGGGGGCTCTCAAGGAATGATCCAGAGTGTACTATGCTAAAGCTTGTGCAGAGAAAAGTAGGATCTAGATTAGAACTCCCAAAAGGCATAAAGTAGGAGCACACTGGTAAGGTCGCACTAAAAATCCAGAGCTCTGAGGTGACTCTTGCTTAGTAGGAAGGCAAGAGGGAAATCAAGGCAAGGTGCAGGCCATGGTGGTTAGCAGTGGTGAAGCCCAGTAGGCCTGGCAGAGGAGGTGATCGACCACTGTCACCCAGGCTACAAGGCGAGGGTACACCCTCATGGAGAGAGAGGCTGACCAGGTGCTGGATGTGAGGCCCCACAGAGGGAGCACCCTGGCTTGCCTGTGGGGTCCGAGGCAGGTGCAGGCCCAGTAGGTCTTTGTGCCTGTGCACTGATGTCACCCCCATGGCCCTGCCTGGTGGCCCATCTCCAGAGTGTATGGGTAGTCACAGGTAAGAGAGTCACCTTTTGGGGATACCTAGGCCTAGTTTGGATTAGTGGCCCTTGAGCTTGCTGAGGTGGCAGGCCAGCTAGCTTGCTGGGAAATTGCTTCCCTCTCTTCTGTCAAGGTGGAGGTGGTATTTCACTACATTTAGGCATTTAGGTTTGAGTGAGTTCTATTTGAAATGGAATTGTAGCTTTTAGAGCTATGTTTATTTTTGTTTGTATGAAAAAGGTGCTGAGCCTAAAGAGTTGGGTGAAGGTGGCAGGAATTCTAAGAATATTTATGTCCTTGCATTTCTGTTTAGGGAAATGATTGTGAAGTAATTTTTTACACATGTATGAAAGTGATGAGTAAAGTCACATCAGTCATGTTGAGATGAAGTGATGTAGTAGAAATAAAGCCCCTACACCTTGGCCTAATAGACAGGAGACACACCATTGGTGCTCTTTGCTCTCCTGTCCTGGTTTATTACGTTAACTAACTTCATAGTTCAGAGTGGTCCCCACCACATTTCAAGCAAAATCTTTCTAAAACTGCATAGAAACACTTGGCAAGATATTCCCAGAGGCTAGTGGAAAAATTACTCTTTCTGATCACTGTTTGTTTGCCAGGTGTTCTCTCTGTCCCACGTTTCTTTCCTATTTTTGCATTTCCTGTGATTGTAGACTGAGAGGGGCAGTGGGGTGCATCTCTGCTAGATGTGCCTTTGGGTCTGTTGAGGGGCCGTGCTTCTGTGGTGATGGCAGTCCTCTTACCTTAAACATAGCTTGTCCTCTGACGTATTCATGCAGGGTTACTTCTCTTATGCAATCAAAAGTGTAGGAAAATGATTAGATTTTTATGTTCTGAGTTGTATTTCAGATCTAACCCAGTTTCTTAGGCACGTTATATGTTCCTTTTGAATTGTAAGCATAAAGCAATGGATCACTTTTTGTGTTAACCTACATCATTAGGTATAAAGAATTACATCAACTTGTAAGTTTTATCAAATTGTGGAGCATACCAGTGTTCTAGCTTTGAATAATTATCTGTGATCGCTTAAGAATCACTTACGTCTGGCACACAGTGTATCAACCCCTACTATCATTTGCAGGAATGTCTGCCAGTTCTAATTCTTTGATTTTTTTCACTGTTTGCTCACTTTCACATAGGAACTGATGTTTGAATATGTTTTAGACATTTTCTGATTATAAAATATCGAGATGAAACATTGAATCTCTTCATGGTCACATGTCTGTTCTCGTTATTGTAATCTGAGTATTTGAGTCACAGACAGTTGATTTTGTTTCATTACTACTGAAATATAGAGATATTCTTGGAGTTTGTGAGCCAGTCACACTGGACCACTTTATTTTGTGTTCTTTTAAGCAGTCTTTTGAATATGTTCAGCCATGAAGTGAAATACACACCCATAGTATCTGAATCTCTACATATATTTATGATGACACTTTTACAGTGGGACCCCAGGACACAGCCATACCAGTGAAACAGTGACTTAAAAAAGACCCTGCAAATGTTATGTGTAATAAGTAAATACGCACGTGCATTCTCCATTAGATGTGAAAACTGCAACATAGTTTGGAAATTATCTTCCTGGGTTAATTATTTCTCTGTGACGTAAATAGTATCTTTAAAAAACAAAACAGAACTAGTTGACAATCAAAAATAATAGTAATTTCTAGCAGATAGTTGAAAGGTAATAAGTGTTGAACTATGAAAAGTGTTTTAGTACATTTTTATTTTAAGATGGTTTCAGATTTACAGAAAATTTGCAAAGACGGGGCAGGGTTTCGCAGTTTGCTCAGATCACCTTGCCTCTTCCTACCATCATTACAGTTCTTTGTTACAGTTACAAACAGTGATGCTGCACTGTCACCATCCACCATCCATTCTTTCCCTCAGATTTCCATAGTTGGACCCTTTCTCGAAGATCCAGTTCATGACACCTCAGTACATCCAGTGACCTCTTCTTCTTAGGACACTCTTTGTTGTTGGCATTTCTGAGACATTCTTTGTTTTGGATGATGTTTTCCATTTCAAGATTCTTTGCTATTAATATTGTAGAATTTTTCCCCAATGGCACTTACTGTGACATTTCTCTTGTGATTACTTGGAGTTGTGTTTTATGGGGAAGAAGGTCACAGAGGGCAAGTCCAGTTCACAGCACTTCATGTCAAGGGCAAGTGCTCTGAAAGAGACTGATATTGTTGATGTTGTCCCAAATGGCAGGGATTTTTTTCTTTCTTAAAGCTGAGTAATATGCCACTGTGTATGTGTGTGTGTGTGTGTGTGTGTGTGTGTGTGTGTGTGATATGTTTATCCATTTATGTATCTACAGAAATTTAGGCTGCTTCCTTATCTTGTCTATTGTAAATAATGCTGTAGTGAACATAGAAGTGCATATATCTTTTCAAATTAATATTTTCACTGTCTTGGGGTAAATACTACAGCAAAATTGCTGGGATATATGAGAGTTTTATTTTGAATTGTTTGAGGAGCCTCCATACTGTTCTTCGCATTGGATATGCCAATTCCCATTCCCAATAATCAAGGGTTGCATTTTCTCCACATCCTTGTCTACTTACTTTTTGTCTTCAGTTCTAACTTCCATTCTAACAGGTTTGAATTGAGATCTCATTGTGGTTTTGATTTTTATATCCCTGACGTTTAGTGATACTGAGACTTGTTTCCTGTCAGTTGTCCATCTACATATCTTCCTTGGCAAAGTGCCTGTCTAGGTCCTCTGACCATTTCTTTAATTGGATTGTCTTTTCAATAGTAGTTGTAGGAGTAGTTTGTATGTTTTGTATGTTAACCCCAAATTGAACATATCCTGTGCGAACATCTTCTACCATTCAGTACATTATTCTTCTGTATGGTTGATGGTGTCCTTCGCAGTACAGAGCATTTTAGTTGGATGTGTGAGAAAAATGGCCAGGAGAGGAGGAAAATGGCCCTGGGACTCCTTGGTACAGGAGCCCAATGCTCTGTGATACCAAAACCTGTTGGTGAAGTCCTAGAAGGGCTAAGGTTAGATTGAGAAGGTATGGAGATGCAGTGGCTGATGGTATTGAGGTGGAAGTTTGGGTGAAAATTGGGTGTTTGATCAGGTTTTTCTTGAGGTGGTTGCATCCCCTTTACCTGAAAGTATTATTGGTATGGATACTATGTCTGACTGGGGTTGGCTTCCCCTGCCTAATACAGTAGAACAGAAGGCATGTAAGCCTGCCCTCAGGCCTGTTTAGTCGGACATGCTAAATTGGGAATGGCTGGAAGGTGACAAACATATCACCATTCTTAGGAGTGACATGCTGGAAGCTGGAGCGCTGGTGTCCACAGATTTGCTGTACAGTAGGTCCTGTCTGGCCTGTGCAAAGGTGGATGGCACATAGAGACTATTCAGGCTTAGCTAAAGTGGGTACTGCCCATAGTCCCAGCAGTTCCAGGCATGGTCTCAGCCATACTGAAAGTACAGCAGGTTGGAGGAGGCTGGTACTCCTGGATGGACCTTGCAAATGCTTTGAACATGCTGAGCTTGAGGCACTGGTGGGGCATCAAAGTGAAATAGTACAAGCAGGTGGTTGTTTACAGGGCTCTGGTGGGGGGGGCAAGAAGTGGATGGTGGAGAAGCAATGGATGAGGGGATCTTGTGAAGATGGGAGTGACAACTAAGGCATAGCTGAGAGCACAGGAGAGGGGAGAATGGATGAGAAAAACTAACCAATCCCTGAGGAACACTGATGGGATAAGAGCCACATACGTTGGCCGTGCATGACAGCATCTAAGCTCCCAGGGCCAGATGCCAGGTCTTGAGCTTCATTTATTCCAGCCTCTGGCATAGCGCTGGCCATGCAGAAAGTAATTCTAAAATTCACTCTGATTTCTCTGCAGTTTCATTTACTATAATCCTATCATAGTTTATTATTTGAAATGCTGGTAGGGGATAATCATTTTAAAAAGGTACGATCATGACTTTCATACAAACATAAAACGAACATTTGTAAAGATTCTATTAAATTCATTAATTAACAAGGGAACCAGTAGATGTCACTAGTACTTTAAGGGAGGATCCAAAGAACAGACACAAAAACAACAGTAGTGCTTAAATGGATTTGCTTATTTTTATTATTATTATTATTTTGGTATCGTTAATGTACAATTACGTAAATAACATTATGGTTACTAGACTCCCCCTATTATCAAGTCCCCTCCCACATACCCCATTACAGTCACTGTCCATCAACGTAGTAAGATGCTAGAGTCATTACTTGTCTTCTCTGTATTTCCTGCCTTTCTCGTGTCCCCCCGCTACATTATGTGTGCTAATCTTTATGCCCCTTTTCCACCTTATCCCTCCCTTCCCACCCACCCTCCGCAGTCCTTTTCCATTTGGTAACTGTCAGTCCATTCTTGGGTTCTGTGAGTCTGCTGCTGTTTTGTTCCTTCAGAAAGATATCTAGAAAATCGCAGTCACTTGAAAATTAAGTAACTTAATAACACGTGGGTTACTTACAATAGCCAAGAAATGGAAGCAACATAAGTGTCCATCAGTAGATGAATGGATAAAGAAGAGGTGGTGCATATACACAGTAGAATATTATTCAACCATAGGAAGAAAACTAATCCAACCATTTGCAACAACATGGATGGAGTTAGAGGGTATTATGCTCAGTGAAATAAGCCAGGTGGAGAAAGACAGGCACCAAATGATTTCACTCATCTGTGGAGTATAAGAACAAAGAAAAACCTAAAGGAACAAAACAGCCCCAGACTCGCAGAACCCAAGAATGGACTGACAGTTACCAAACGGAAAGGGACTGGGGAGGCGGGTGGGAAGGGAGGGAGAAGGGAAATGAGGGCATTGAGATCAGCACACATAATGCAGGGGGGGGGCGTGGAGGGCGGTACAACACGGAGATGACAAGTAGTGACTCTACAGCATCTCACTACGCAGAAGGACAGTGACTGTAATGGGGTGTGTTGCGGGGACTTGATAACGGGGGTACTCTAGTAACCACATTGTTGCTCATGTGATCGTGGATTAACGACAGCAAAATTAATTAAAATAAATAAGTAAAAAATAACCAGTGGGTCATCTCATGAAAAATTGGAAACTACTTTGAACAAAATGAAAGCACCTGCCTGACAGCCCTCGCGGCCAATGAGCTTGGGGCGCCGCGCTCGGGCCCGCCCCCGACTGGCGGCACTCGCGACCAATGAGGGAGCGGCTCCGTGGAGCAGGCCGCCATTGGGCGCGTGCGCCAAACACGTAACTCCAGCGGCTGCGTTGTAGCCGCCGGCGCCGCCGCCGCCATGTTGAAGAGTCAGAAGCGTTGCGAGCGCCGTTGGGAGGGGCTGCTCCCATTGCTCAGTCCATCTTCCGGCCAGCGATCCCTGTCCGGGCGCCTCTGGCCCGCCGTCCCGTCCGCGCAGCGAGACCGGCGGAGCCTAGATGGCGGACTTGCGCCGTCCTACCGGCGCGCAGGCGCCAGGCCGCACCGACCTCGCCCTCGGCCTCGGATCTCCTCCTTGGGCCGGCTGGGCTCCCAGCGCCGCACTCGCCCCTTCGCGGCTCTCCCGCGGCGGACGGAGGGCGGCGACCGGCTCGGACTTGGAGCCGCCGCCCCGGGCTGACCTGCGCTCGTCCAGCTCTGCCGCCTCCAGCCTGTCGCCGTCAGACCTGCGGCGGAGCGTCTAGATAGGGCCCCTCTTCAGGGGTGAAGGCGACAGCGACGGCTCTGCGGGCCTTAAGGTACGTGGCCGCGGGGCCCGGAGTTGGAGGCCGTGCGAGGTCGGCGGGCGGCGCGTGGCCCGCGGGGTCGTGCGGGCGGCCAGCACGCGTGGGGGACTCGCGGGGCCCGGCCTGGGGTCAGGAGTTGGCGCACTCCGCCAAAGGGGCCGCCCGGGAAGGGAGGGAGCGGTGTAGGAGGGCCCGGGGCGGACGCCCCACCGGCCTGCGAAGTTTGCCGGGGTGGGGATAAAGGGACCCGCTGGAGCCGCTGCTCCTCCGTCCGGCCCGTATAATGAGAGCGGCTGCTCTCCGCGCCGCGGCGCGCGTCTGCCTGGCCCGGTGTCGCGCTGCCGCCCGGGCCGGGGCTCCAGGCAGAGGGGCCGGGCTGGGCCGGGCAGATGGGGAGGCTGGCGGACGCCCTGACGTGTGTGGCTTTTCTCGGCGGGGGCCTCGAGGGCGCGGGCCGGGTGGGCTGAGGTTCAAGTGTGACCCGCGGTGGGGCAGCTTTAGAATTAGAAGTTTTTCATGAGGCACCTCCTGTATTTTTTTTTTTGAATCAAGTTTCTTTACTTTGGTCTGGGAACTGACAGTTCATTCTCTTGTATTTAGAAACTCCTATCTTTCTATCTTTTCTGTTTGTAATCTTCAGTTGGGTAATTTATAACTAGCCACAGAGATTCTGAGACAGGGACCGTGGGTGTAGTCACAGTAGAGTGGGGGCCTCTGGAAAAATACCCCTACCAAAATTCCATGTTAAACAATTCAGCAAAGTCAGGATCACATTAATTCTCTAAAGTAAAATACCAAATTACGAGTATAAGCATTCTTCAGTGAAGATTATTTAAAACTAAAAAGCCAGGAGTAACCTGTCCTGGAATGTTTGATTAAATATCCCCCAGATAAGAAAATACCTCCACATAGCCCATGACTTCATTGTGTCAATTTAATGAGGCTGTTGTGACATTTACTTTAGCCGCTAAAAGGTCCAGCTTATCTTTAACATTGCCCAGATGCTGCTTTTCCTCCTCTAGCCCCAATCACGTACTATATAACCTGGGCAATTAATATGGCAAGTAAGCTCAGCCACAGACAACATACTAAAAGGCAGGAAGCACCCCATCCTAAGGATAAGATTGCATTTTTACACCCAGCAAGTTCAATAGATCATGTCTTCATTGTGTCAATTAAATGAGGCTGTTGTGAAATTTACTTAAGCCCAGTAAAAGGCCCAGTTTACCTTTAACTTTGCCCAGATGCTGCTTTTCCTCCTCCAGCCCCTAATCAAGTAATGTATAACCTGGGCAATTAATATGGCAAGTAAGCCCAGCCACAGACAACATAGTAAAAGGCAGGAAGCATCCCATCTTAAAGATGAGATTGCATTTTAACACCCAGGCAGTTGAGAAGTGAGATTCTTTTTATTATTATTATTAAAGTATTGTGATATACACCCCTATGAGAGTTTCACATGAAAAAACAATGTGGTTACTACATTCACCCATATTATCTAGACGCCACCCCCATTACCCCAGTGCAGTCACTGTCCATCAGTGTAGTAAGATGCCACAGATTCACTATTTGCCCAGAAGTAACTAAGTTGCTCTTGGCGTTTTGAGCTTTGATTGATTAATTTTGGGTCTTTTTAGTGGACTTTCTGGCCTTTTTCTCTTTCCACCTCGCTACAGCTATTTTCCTGCCTAACAAGTAGGTTTCCTTTTTGTCTTTTAGAGGGTTTCATTTCCTGCCCAGAAGCCATTTAGTTTGATGTAGCCACACTTGTTTACTTTTGCTTTTGTTTCCCCTGCCTGGGGAGACATACGCAGAAAAAGTTTGCTGAAACCGACATCCAAGCGCTTACTACCTATTCTTTCTCTCCAGAGTTCTATGGTTTCAAGTGTTATATTTGTCAAAACAAACAAAAAACTGTTTCATCCCCCCACTAAACCTGAGACTATTCGTACTTTTTGATTTTCATCCTCTTCTATGTTCTCCAGAGACTTGTTTCATTGATCATTCATAAGACATACCCATTTCCTTTTTTCACTGGTTTATTAGGATTGCTCTGTCTTAAAAATGATGAATAGAAGTAAATAAACATAACTTTTTCTTTCCTCAGGTGGTTGTGTTTATATACTAAAGATACATGTCCATGTTAATATGTGTAGCTCTAGTTCATTCATTTTAACTGGTATATACTAATTTGTTTTATAAACATACCACAGCCTCTTAATTTATTTTTCCAATATTTCAGTATACAAATAGTGCTGAAATTTACATTTTTGTAAATGACCTCTTGTGCACATGGATGAGAACTTTTCTGGATTCTATATCTGGAAGTGGAATTGCTGTGATGGGAATGGCATTCAGCTTTGATTTTACTATGTACTGCTTAATATTTTTAGACAGTGTTGATACCCGTTGGCACCACCAGTGCGTAAGAGATTTCCTGCTCTACATTTTTGCCAATCTTTGGGAGTTCCTTGTTTTTTGCCTTCCCACTTTCTCTATATAGAACTTGCTATGAAGTCCAGTAGATTTTACTTCAACAATTTTTTATTTCTAGCTCTTCTTTGCCCAGCCACGAAGTGAGAAAAATTTTTGATTCATTTTATCTCGTATTCCTAATCATCTCTGTATTTTTGACTCTACTGCTACAACCTTAGATGAGACCCTTACTTGTTTCCTAAACTATTGCACCAGAGTGAATATTGTAGTCTCTCTATTGGAAATCTCTTCCTGCTCCAATCCATCCTGCTTAAAAGTGCTAGATCAGTATTTCTCATGTAAGTAGTTTACCATTGTTTGCAGTGTTAAATTTAAACACTTAATGTGGTATTCAGGGTTATCTATTATAAGGTCCTAAACTACCTTTTCAACCACTATTTTCTGCATATGGTCTATACACAGCCAGACTAGATTACCTGCATTTATTAATTCATTCAAATAGCTGACATTTAATGCTCTTACTATATTATACAGGTATAGTCTCTGATGATGTAAATAGAATCCTACTTTTATTGAGAGAGTTAAAGGTACCTTATTTTACAAAATGCTTATCAGAGTTATTTAGTAACTCAGGATTTTTTAATATAAATTATTGGTGCTTCCTAAGGAGATTCTAAGATGTTTAGCAAATATTCTAGCTTAGTGAGATTAATGAAGTGAGACTTAACAGTAGTGCCTATGTAGTGCCTCTATTTAATTTATAACAATGTCATATATTGGATACCTAGTATGTGCAAATAACTGGGCTAATTCTGTTGTAAGAGAGGTAAACTTTCACCTTTTTAGAGTTCTTTTGCCTGGGCCTGGGGGTTAAACTGACATAAGAGCTCAACAGGAGGAAAGCATACAAATTTATGTGGTACAAGTTTTGTGTGACATGGACGTCTGCATAAGGAACAAAGAGTCAGTATTTGAAGATAGTGGCTTGTATAATAGTGGTAGCAGTCAAATTCTGAATGTTTATAAGGTACAAAAAAGTTTCTTTGATTGGGTGGATATGTGATATGAGAAAACGAGAAGACAAGATGAATCCCAATTTGACTTTCTGGCTGAGCAACTGGCAAGATGGTGTTGTCATCAACTGTGAGATGTTGAAGTTTGTCAGATGGAGCAGGTTTGGGATAGGAATGGGGAATTCAGGAGTTTGGTTTTGGATATAGTAGGTGTTTAAGTGTCTAGTAGATACACAAGTGGAGATTGTTGAAAACTTTCCAGAGGAATACCATCTAAATCGAGGTTGAAGAATAAATTGGACATACCAAAGAGGTGATTTATGATGAGATTTGAAAGCATTCTTTATACACTTAAATGAATCTTGGCATTATCTACTTTACGCATTCTCTATTTAACTACTACATGGTAATATCTAAACATCTAAAGAGTATTATTTAAAAAGCAATAAGATTTTTTATCTCAACAAATTATTCTGGGTCAAGTTTTCAGAGTATTTCAGTGGCTGCTGTATCCATAAGTTGTACTGGGTGCTTTTACATACATTGATTTTTACCATAGTTCCTTAACAAAACATGACTCCTATTTTACATTTGGAGAAACTGGGTCTGAGAGAGATTAACATTGCCAGAGGTCAGTGATATATTAAGCGATCAGTGTGGATTAAAATGTAGGTCTTTAGATCCTATTGCCCATGTTCCTTATTTTTTAAATGTCTATTTTTTAACTTTGTGAATTTTTAAACTTTTGTTTAATGTTGCAAGGAAGTGGAGTCCTATCATTGGTTAGTATTTTTTGAACTGCAGCTGTCAGTACAGTTGGCTCTTACAGAAGCTCCTCTTCCCCCAGCCTCCATTCCCATGTGTAGTGCTTAATACGTACTTAGAAAACCACAGCTGCTGTCATCGTCGTCTTTATCTCCCCCTCTAGCATGTTGTGGCCTGGGCAATAGCAAATCAAGCTTATTGGAATCGTGTAAATTATAAAACCTCAGAGATTAAGGACTTCCTAATTAATGAACCATTAGTTTTAACGCATGTATTTTGTCTGACAGAAGCCATTTTTTGTTTCTTTCCCTTTATTGGCTGTTTTCTGGGGAGGTGAGTTTGATAAAGAGCTGTTTTTCTGACTGGAAAAGCAATATTCTCTGAGATGCCAATGGCTATTTTCACTGTGAAATTGAACATAAGTCCTTCTATTTCAGTAGGAAATGGGTATATTGGTGTCCATTGAAACGTTTGCTTTTGCGGTAATGATGCCATATTTCAAATACTTAAACGTTTGCCTTTAGATCAAAATTATGTCTTAAATTTCATGAAACTTGATACTGTATGTATTTATATGTTTTGAAAGACATACTTAAGAGCAAGTAATTTCAGATATTCTTCAGACAAGAAATATTAAAGCCCTGCTGTGGATTCACAAAGCCTATAATTTAGGACATAGGTAGGAAATTCACCTAGCCTTTATGTTTCTGTTCTGTAAGTATATGGCTTTATTTCAAGTGTACTGGTTTTTACATTTAAAAACATTTTATGCTGTTTTTCAAAGAAAGAAAAAATACATATTCATCCATCTTTTTCCTTTCTTTAAAGTCTACTCTTTCATTATTTTACCCCAAATACTTGAGTAAAATTTAAGTTCACTGTAATCATTAAATGAACTTTTTAAGTAAACAAAAATATTCATTGGCCCCAAAACACCCTTCTTTATTGTAACTAAATAATCTGTGTAATTACATATTTTAGTTAATTCCATCCAGGAGTAGAAGTATATATCCTGAACATTTCTACTTATACATAAAATATATCAGTACATGTGCTGAATGTTTGTGTATTCTTTGACTATTTTGTTTTAATTTTTTATGTGTAGGGTTTTGTCTTTAATTCAGTTGGGGAAAAAGAAAAATGACAAGTCAATCAGAAAATTTTCTGTAGAAATATCTTATTTTTAAAAATAATTTTACTGAACTAAATCTGTTACATCCCTTATTAATTGGAGAGCCCAAGTAATGAATATTCTGATTATTTTTTCCCAGAATGCTTTCTCTTAACATAATTGAAATTTTTACTTCATGTATTTGTACAAGTATAAAATTGAATTATTTTTGATGATTTGAAGAAGGCAGAGGGCTTCTGGATCCTGATTTAAGAGTGAGCTGTTATTAATCTTGTTTGAAAAATAGTAAAAACAAAAATTAAATATGGGTCTTAATTTGATAATTTGAGCAACGAAACTAGTTTTGTAAACAAAGCATAATGAAATAATTAAGGTGTAATGGTAATTAAAAAACACCAGAGATTTGTCATATGGGGGATAAAATTAATTGCTAAGTGAGTGATAGGAAAAGGTATAATACCAGGAGTTGAGATAAAAGAATGGTGGTCACTAGATTGAGTGGTGAAGGATCCTTTAAGGAAAAGGATCCTGAGCTTCAAGCATTGAAGAACATCAAACATATAGTTTTATAACATCTTTATCAAGGTATAATTTACATACAAGGCAGGTCTGCGGGGGCGACTTGTTGATCTGGGCAGTCTAGTAACCTTAATGTTGCTATGTAATTGTAGATTGGATATTGTGAATAGTGCTGCCATAAATATAGGGGTGCAGATGTCTTTCTTGAACTGGGCTTCTGCATTCCTTATGTATGTATGTTTGTGTATATGTATGTGTGTACGTATGTATTTATCCATCCATGCATCCATTCATTCATTTATCCATTTATTATCTGTCTACCTACCTATCTGTGTATCTTTCTGTCATTACTGCACAACTAGATGAGTAACATTATGTTTACTAGAATCCTCCCATCACGCACGTGCCGCCAAATACCCCATTGCAGTCACTGTCCATGAGCATAGTAAGGTACTGTAGAATCCCTACTTGTGTTTTCTGTGTTTTATTGCCCTGACTGTGACACCCCTCCCACATTATATATTCTTATTCTAATGTGTCCTTACTTCCCCCCTCCCTAAAGGTAAGTAACTCTAATGTTTGGTAAGATGATGCAGCTCCGCACGGCTGGGCAGTGCCCCGACCCCCCCGTGGGTGGAGTTTGTATGCGGAGCACTGTTGCCTGGAGATTCCATGATGTCAAAGTGGTGCCTCTGTCCTAGAGACATAATGTGTGTGCTGAGAGGAGCACTTGTGATTAAGGTGAGGTGGACACTAAACAACTTGACAGCATCAGGGTAAATGGAATCCAGAGCCAAGGTACTGTGTGTTCCTTTTTATTTTGTTCGCACTACTTCACAGTTACATGAACAACATTATGGTTCCTAAGACTACCCCCACTGTCAAGTCCCCTCGACGTAGCCCGTAAGAGTCGCTGTCCATCAGCCCAGAATATGCTGTAGTTGTGCTGCTTATCATCACTATGTTATACGGACCTACCTAAGCATGCCGCCGGTCCACACCCTGTGTGCCACTCATAATGCCCCATTTTCCCTCTCTCCCTTCCCTCCTAAGCCATCCTCCTCAGTCCCATTCCCTTTGGTAAGTGTGAGTCCATTCTTGGGTTTGGTGCGGCTGCTACTGTCCTTTTCTATCACTCCTTTTCTTTTTTCTGGTACTCCACAGGTGAGTGAAATCAGTTGAAACTTGTCTTTCTCTGCGTGGCTTATTTCGCTGAGCATGATACCCTCTACCTCCCTCCATGTTGTTGCACATGGTAGGATTGGTTTCTGCATATGGCAGAATAATATTCCACTTTTCATCCTCTGATAGACACATACCTTGTCTGTTGTTGTGGACAGTGCTGTGATAATTATACGGGTGCACAGGTCTATTTTAAACTGGGCTGCTGTATTCTAGTGTTTATTTCTGTATGTCCGGATGTATGAATATATTTAGTTAGTTCATTACTCACTTGTATATCTGTTATTTATTTATTTATTTATCATTAGTCTTCATCTACGTGAGTCTCATGTAGTTTAGTAAACTGCCCCCCACAATGAGATGCCCCCACATACCTCATTGCAGTCTCTGTCCATGAGCCTATTAAGATGCTGTAGAATCCCTTGTTGTCATCTCTGTGTCATACGTCCCACCCCGTGCCCCCCTTCTCCTTTATGCATGCCAAAGGTAATGTGCACATTCGCCCCCGCTCTGCCTGACATTTTCCTCCGTTCCCACCTGTCCACCTCCATCCCTTTCCCTTTGTTAACTGTGAGTCCACTCTTGTGGTGCCGTTTTTCTTCTTCGGATGTCTCTTGGTTCCCCTCCTGCACAGGCGAGTGATATCATTTGATCCTTGTGTTTCTCCACCTGCCTGCCTTATTACACTGAGTATGATGCCCTCTCACACCATCCGTGTTTCTGCAAATGGTGTGATTTGTTTTCCTATGACTGAATAATATTCCATTGTTCATCTAGTGATGGACACTGAGCTTGGCTATTGAGAATAGTGCTGTGGTAATCATAGGGATGCACGTGTCGCTTTTAAACTGGGGGCGGCAATGTCTCATTCATTCATTCATCTGTTTATTCATTTATTTTTTTATCATGAATCTACAATTATGTGGATCACATCATGTTTATTACACTCCCCCCATCACCAACGTAGGAATGGTTAAGGGACTGAGAAGGCTGGTTGTGAAGGATGGTTGCAGGCTGGTAAGGGGGCATTACGATTAGCTCACCTAATGTGGGGGGAATTCTATAGGGAAGGCAGTATAGTTCAGAGAATTCAAGCAGTGATTCTGTAGGATCTTACTATGCTGGTGAACAGTGAGTGTAATGGGGTCTGGGGGGCTACTTGATGATCTGGGCAGTCTAGTAACCTTAATGTTCCTTATGTAATTGTCGACTGGTTATTGTGAATAGTGCTGCCATAAATTTAGGGGTGCAGATGTCTTTCTAGAACTGGGTTGCTGCATTCCTTATGTATGTATGTTTGTATGTATGTATGTGTGTATGTATGTATTCATCCATCCATGCATCCATTCATTCATTCATTCATTCATTCATTCATTTATTATCTGTCTACCTATCTATCCATGGATGTTTCTGTCATTAATGCACAATTAGATGAGTTCCATTATGTTTACTAGACTCCCCCCATCACGCACGTGCCCCCAGATACCCCATTGCAGTCACTGTCCATGAGCATAGTAAGATACTGTAGAATCCCTACTTGTCTTTTCTGTGTTTTTCCGCCCTGTCTGTGACACCCCTCCCACATTATATATTCTTCTTCTAATGTGTCCTTACTTCGCCCCTCCCTAATCCCTCCATTCCCACCCATACACCTCAGTCTCTTTCCCTCTGTTAACTTTTAGTCCATTCTTGGGTTTTCTGAGACTGCTGCTGTTTCCTTCTTCAGTTTTTTGTTTGTTCTGATACTGTAATGAAGAGTGATATCATTATACATATATGTATATATATATACATATGTTTGTAGGTAAGTAACTCTAATGTTTGCTAAGATGATGCAGCTTGGCAAGGTTGGGCACTGCCCCACCCCCCCCCGTGGGTGGAGTTTGTAAGCGCAGCACTGTTGCCTGGAGATTCCACGATGTCACAGTGGTGCCTCTGTCCTAGAGACATAATGTGTATGCTGAGAGGAGCAGGTGTGATTCGGGTGAGGTGGACACTGACCAACTTGACAGCATCAGGCTAAATGGAATCCAGAGCCAAGGTACTGTGTGTTCCTTTTCATTTTGTTGTCACTACTTCAAAGTTACATGAACAACATTATGGTTCCTAAGACTACCCCCACTGTCAAGTCCCCAGCACGTAGCCCGTAAGAGTCGCTGTCCAACAGCCCAGGAATATGCTGTTGAAGTGCTGCTGATCATCGCTATGTTATACGGACCTACCTAAGCTTGCCGCCGGGCCACACCCTGTGTGCCACTCATAATGCCCCATTTTCCCTCTCTCCCTTCCCTCCTAAGCCATCCTCCTCAGTCCCATTCCCTTTGGTAAGTGTGAGTCCATTCTTGGGTTCGGTGCGGCTGCTACTGTCCTTTTCTATCACTCCTTTTCTTTTTTCTGGTACTCCACAGGTGAGTGAAATCAGTTGACACTTGTCTTTCTCTGCGTGGCTTATTTCGCTGAGCATGATACCCTCTACCTCCCTCCATGTTGTTGCACATGGTAGGATTGGTTTCTGCATATGGCAGAATAATATTCCACTTTTCATCCTCTGATAGACACTTACCTTGTCTGTTGTTGTGGACAGTGCTGTGATAATTATACGGGTGCACAGGTCTTTTTTAAACTGGGCTGCTGTATTCTAGTGTTTATTTCTGTATGTCCGGATGTATGAATATATTTAGTTAGTTCATTACTCACTTGTATATCTGTTATTTATTTATTTATTTATCATTAGTCTTCATCTACGTGAGTCTCATGTAGTTTAGTAAACTGCCCCCCACAATGAGATGCCCCCACATACCTCATTGCAGTCACTGTCCATGAGCATATTAAGATGCTGTAGAATCCCTTGTTGTCTTCTCTGTGTCGTACGTCCCTCCCCGTGCCCCCCTTCTGCTTTATGCATGCCAAAGGTAATGTGCACATTCGCCCCCGCTCCGCCTGACATTTTCCTCCGTTCCCACCTGTCCACGTCCATCCCTTTCCGTTTGGTAACTGTGAGTCCACTCTTGTGGTGCCGTTTTTCTTCTTCGGATGTCTCTTGGTTCCCCTCCTGCACAGGCGAGTGATATCATTTGATCCTTGTGTTTCTCCACCTGCCTGCCTTATTACACTGAGTATGATGCCCTCTCACACCATCCGTGTTTCTGCAAATGGTGTGATTTGTTTTCCTATGACTGAATAATATTCCATTGTTCATCTACTGATGGACACTGAGCTTGGCTATTGAGAATAGTGCTGTGGTAATCATAGGGATGCACGTGTCGCTTTTAAACTGGGGGCGGCAATGTCTCATTCATTCATTCATCTGTTTATTCATTTATTTTTTTATCATGAATCTACAATTATGTGGATCACATCATGTTTATTACACTCCCCCCATCACCAACGTAGGAATGGTTAAGGGACTGAGAAGGCTGGTTGTGAAGGATGGTTGCAGGCTGGTAAGGGGGCATTACGATTAGCTCACATAATGTGGGGGGGAATTCTATAGGGAAGGCAGTATAGTTCAGAGAATTCAAGCAGTGATTCTGTAGGATCTTACTATGCTGGTGAACAGTGAGTGTAATGTGGTCTGGGGGGCGACTTGATGATCTGGGCAGTCTAGTAACCTTAATGTTCCTTATGTAATTGTAGACTGGTTATTGTGAATAGTGCTGCCATAAATTTAGGGGTGCAGATGTCTTTCTAGAACTGGGTTGCTGCATTCCTTATGTATGTATGTTTGTATGTATGTATGTGTGTATGTATGTATTCATCCATCCATGCATCCATTCATTCATTCATTCATTCATTTATTATCTGTCTACCTATCTATCCATGGATGTTTCTGTCATTAATGCACAATTAGATGAGTTCCATTATGTTTACTAGACTCCCCCCATGACGCACGTGCCCCCAGATACCCCATTGCAGTCACTGTCCATGAGCATAGTAAGATACTGTAGAATCCCTACTTGTCTTTTCTGTGTTTTTCCGCCCTGTCTGTGACACCCCTCCCACATTATATATTCTTCTTCTAATGTGTCCTTACTTCGCCCCTCCCTAATCCCTCCATTCCCACCCATACACCTCAGTCTCTTTCCCTCTGTTAACTTTTAGTCCATTCTTGGGTTTTCTGAGACTGCTGCTGTTTCCTTCTTCAGTTTTTTGTTTGTTCTGATACTGTAATGATGAGTGATATCATTATACAAATATGTATATATATATACATATGTTTGTAGGTAAGTAACTCTAATGTTTGCTAAGATGATGCAGCTCCGCAAGGCTGGGCACTGCCCCCCCCCGTGGGTGGAGTTTGTAAGCGCAGCACTGTTGCCTGGAGATTCCAAGATGTCACAGTGGTGCCTCTGTCCTAGAGACATAATGTGTATGCTGAGAGGAGCAGGTGAGATTCGGGTGAGGTGGACACTGACCAACTTGACAGCATCAGGCTAAATGGAATCCAGAGCCAAGGTACTGTGTGTTCCTTTTCATTTTGTTGTCATTACTTCAAAGTTACATGAACAACATTATGGTTCCTAAGACTACCCCCACTGTCAAGTCCCCAGCACGTAGCCCGTAAGAGTCGCTGTCCAACAGCCCAGGAATATGCTGTAGAAGTGCTGCTGATCATCGATATGTTATACGGACCTACCTAAGCTTGCCGCCGGGCCACACCCTGTGTGCCACTCATAATGCCCCATTTTCCCTCTCTCCCTTCCCTCCTAAGCCATCCTCCTCAGTCCCATTCCCTTTGGTAAGTGTGAGTCCATTCTTGGGTTCGGTGCGGCTGCTACTGTCCTTTTCTATCACTCCTTTTCTTTTTTCTGGTACTCCACAGGTGAGTGAAATCAGTTGACACTTGTCTTTCTCTGCGTGGCTTGTTTCGCTGAGCATGATACCCTCTACCTCCCTCCATGTTGTTGCACATGGTAGGATTGGTTTCTGCATATGGCAGAATAATATTCCACTTTTCATCCTCAGATAGACACTTACCTTGTCTGTTGTTGTGGACAGTGCTGTGATAATTATACGGGTGCACAGGTCTTTTTTAAACTGGGCTGCTGTATTCTAGTGTTTATTTCTGTATGTCCGGATGTATGAATATATTTAGTTAGTTCATTACTCACTTGTATATCTGTTATTTATTTATTTATTTATCATTAGTCTTCATCTACGTGAGTCTCATGTAGTTTAGTAAACTGCCCCCCACAATGAGATGCCCCCACATACCTCATTGCAGTCACTGTCCATGAGCATATTAAGATGCTGTAGAATCCCTTGTTGTCTTCTCTGTGTCGTACGTCCCTCCCCGTGCCCCCCTTCTGCTTTATGCATGCCAAAGGTAATGTGCACATTCGCCCCCGCTCCGCCTGACATTTTCCTCCGTTCCCACCTGTCCACGTCCATCCCTTTCCCTTTGGTAACTGTGAGTCCACTCTTGTGGTGCCGTTTTTCTTCTTCGGATGTCTCTTGGTTCCCCTCCTGCACAGGCGAGTGATATCATTTGATCCTTGTGTTTCTCCACCTGCCTGCCTTATTACACTGAGTATGATGCCCTCTCACACCATCCGTGTTTCTGCAAATGGTGTGATTTGTTTTCCTATGACTGAATAATATTCCATTGTTCATCTACTGATGGACACTGAGCTTGGCTATTGAGAATAGTGCTGTGGTAATCATAGGGATGCACGTGTCGCTTTTAAACTGGGGGCGGCAATGTCTCATTCATTCATTCATTCATCTGTTTATTCATTTATTTTTTTATCATGAATCTACAATTATGTGGATCACATCATGTTTATTACACTCCCCCCATCACCAACGTAGGAATCTTTAAGGGACTGAGAAGGCTGGTTGTGAACGATGGTTGCAGGCTGGTAAGGGGGCATTACGATTAGCTCTCATAATGTGGGGGGGAGTTCTATAGGGAAGGCAGTATAGTTCAGAGAATTCAAGCAGTGATTCTGTAGGATCTTACTATGCTGGTGAACAGTGAGTGTAATGGGGTCTGGGGGGCGACTTGATGATCTGGGCAGTCTAGTAAACTTAATGTTCCTTATGTAATTGTAGACTGGTTATTGTGAATAGTGCTGCCATAAATTTAGGGGTGCAGATGTCTTTCTAGAACTGGGTTGCTGCATTCCTTATGTATGTATGTTTGTATGTATGTATGTGTGTATGTATGTATTCATCCATCCATGCATCCATTCATTCATTCATTCATTTATTATCTGTCTACCTATCTATCCATGGATGTTTCTGTCATTAATGCACAATTAGATGGGTTCCATTATGTTTACTAGACTCCCCCCATCACGCACGTGCCCCCAGATACCCCATTGCAGTCACTGTCCATGAGCATAGTAAGATACTGTAGAATCCCTACTTGTCTTTTCTGTGTTTTTCCGCCCTGTCTGTGACACCCCTCCCACATTATATATTCTTCTTCTAATGTGTCCTTACTTCGCCCCTCCCTAATCCCTCCATTCCCACCCATACACCTCAGTCTCTTTCCCTCTGTTAACTTTTAGTCCATTCTTGGGTTTTCTGAGACTGCTGCTGTTTCCTTCTTCAGTTTTTTGTTTGTTCTGATACTGTAATGATGAGTGATATCATTATACATATATGTATATATATATACATATGTTTGTAGGTAAGTAACTCTAATGTTTGCTAAGATGATGCAGCTCCGCAAGGCTGGGCACTGCCCCCCCCCGTGGGTGGAGTTTGTAAGCGCAGCACTGTTGCCTGGAGATTCCACGATGTCACAGTGGTGCCTCTGTCCTAGAGACATAATGTGTATGCTGAGAGGAGCAGGTGTGATTCGGGTGAGGTGGACACTGACCAACTTGACAGCATCAGGCTAAATGGAATCCAGAGCCAAGGTACTGTGTGTTCCTTTTCATTTTGTTGTCACTACTTCAAAGTTACATGAACAACATTATGGTTCCTAAGACTACCCCCACTGTCAAGTCCCCAGCACGTAGCCCGTAAGAGTCGCTGTCCAACAGCCCAGGAATATGCTGTAGAAGTGCTGCTGATCATCGATATGTTATACGGACCTACCTAAGCTTGCCGCCGGGCCACACCCTGTGTGCCACTCATAATGCCCCATTTTCCCTCTCTCCCTTCCCTCCTAAGCCATCCTCCTCAGTCCCATTCCCTTTGGTAAGTGTGAGTCCATTCTTGGGTTCGGTGCGGCTGCTACTGTCCTTTTCTATCACTCCTTTTCTTTTTTCTGGTACTCCACAGGTGAGTGAAATCAGTTGACACTTGTCTTTCTCTGCGTGGCTTGTTTCGCTGAGCATGATACCCTCTACCTCCCTCCATGTTGTTGCACATGGTAGGATTGGTTTCTGCATATGGCAGAATAATATTCCACTTTTCATCCTCAGATAGACACTTACCTTGTCTGTTGTTGTGGACAGTGCTGTGATAATTATACGGGTGCACAGGTCTTTTTTAAACTGGGCTGCTGTATTCTAGTGTTTATTTCTGTATGTCCGGATGTATGAATATATTTAGTTAGTTCATTACTCACTTGTATATCTGTTATTTATTTATTTATTTATCATTAGTCTTCATCTACGTGAGTCTCATGTAGTTTAGTAAACTGCCCCCCACAATGAGATGCCCCCACATACCTCATTGCAGTCACTGTCCATGAGCATATTAAGATGCTGTAGAATCCCTTGTTGTCTTCTCTGTGTCGTACGTCCCTCCCCGTGCCCCCCTTCTGCTTTATGCATGCCAAAGGTAATGTGCACATTCGCCCCCGCTCCGCCTGACATTTTCCTCCGTTCCCACCTGTCCACGTCCATCCCTTTCCCTTTGGTAACTGTGAGTCCACTCTTGTGGTGCCGTTTTTCTTCTTCGGATGTCTCTTGGTTCCCCTCCTGCACAGGCGAGTGATATCATTTGATCCTTGTGTTTCTCCACCTGCCTGCCTTATTACACTGAGTATGATGCCCTCTCACACCATCCGTGTTTCTGCAAATGGTGTGATTTGTTTTCCTATGACTGAATAATATTCCATTGTTCATCTACTGATGGACACTGAGCTTGGCTATTGAGAATAGTGCTGTGGTAATCATAGGGATGCACGTGTCGCTTTTAAACTGGGGGCGGCAATGTCTCATTCATTCATTCATTCATCTGTTTATTCATTTATTTTTTTATCATGAATCTACAATTATGTGGATCACATCATGTTTATTACACTCCCCCCATCACCAACGTAGGAATCTTTAAGGGACTGAGAAGGCTGGTTGTGAACGATGGTTGCAGGCTGGTAAGGGGGCATTACGATTAGCTCTCATAATGTGGGGGGGAGTTCTATAGGGAAGGCAGTATAGTTCAGAGAATTCAAGCAGTGATTCTGTAGGATCTTACTATGCTGGTGAACAGTGAGTGTAATGGGGTCTGGGGGGCGACTTGATGATCTGGGCAGTCTAGTAAACTTAATGTTCCTTATGTAATTGTAGACTGGTTATTGTGAATAGTGCTGCCATAAATTTAGGGGTGCAGATGTCTTTCTAGAACTGGGTTGCTGCATTCCTTATGTATGTATGTTTGTATGTATGTATGTGTGTATGTATGTATTCATCCATCCATGCATCCATTCATTCATTCATTCATTTATTATCTGTCTACCTATCTATCCATGGATGTTTCTGTCATTAATGCACAATTAGATGGGTTCCATTATGTTTACTAGACTCCCCCCATCACGCACGTGCCCCCAGATACCCCATTGCAGTCACTGTCCATGAGCATAGTAAGATACTGTAGAATCCCTACTTGTCTTTTCTGTGTTTTTCCGCCCTGTCTGTGACACCCCTCCCACATTATATATTCTTCTTCTAATGTGTCCTTACTTCGCCCCTCCCTAATCCCTCCATTCCCACCCATACACCTCAGTCTCTTTCCCTCTGTTAACTTTTAGTCCATTCTTGGGTTTTCTGAGACTGCTGCTGTTTCCTTCTTCAGTTTTTTGTTTGTTCTGATACTGTAATGATGAGTGATATCATTATACATATATGTATATATATATACATATGTTTGTAGGTAAGTAACTCTAATGTTTGCTAAGATGATGCAGCTCCGCAAGGCTGGGCACTGCCCCCCCCCGTGGGTGGAGTTTGTAAGCGCAGCACTGTTGCCTGGAGATTCCACGATGTCACAGTGGTGCCTCTGTCCTAGAGACATAATGTGTATGCTGAGAGGAGCAGGTGTGATTCGGGTGAGGTGGACACTGACCAACTTGACAGCATCAGGCTAAATGGAATCCAGAGCCAAGGTACTGTGTGTTCCTTTTCATTTTGTTGTCACTACTTCAAAGTTACATGAACAACATTATGGTTCCTAAGACTACCCCCACTGTCAAGTCCCCAGCACGTAGCCCGTAAGAGTCGCTGTCCAACAGCCCAGGAATATGCTGTAGAAGTGCTGCTGATCATCGATATGTTATACGGACCTACCTAAGCTTGCCGCCGGGCCACACCCTGTGTGCCACTCATAATGCCCCATTTTCCCTCTCTCCCTTCCCTCCTAAGCCATCCTCCTCAGTCCCATTCCCTTTGGTAAGTGTGAGTCCATTCTTGGGTTCGGTGCGGCTGCTACTGTCCTTTTCTATCACTCCTTTTCTTTTTTCTGGTACTCCACAGGTGAGTGAAATCAGTTGACACTTGTCTTTCTCTGCGTGGCTTGTTTCGCTGAGCATGATACCCTCTACCTCCCTCCATGTTGTTGCACATGGTAGGATTGGTTTCTGCATATGGCAGAATAATATTCCACTTTTCATCCTCAGATAGACACTTACCTTGTCTGTTGTTGTGGACAGTGCTGTGATAATTATACGGGTGCACAGGTCTTTTTTAAACTGGGCTGCTGTATTCTAGTGTTTATTTCTGTATGTCCGGATGTATGAATATATTTAGTTAGTTCATTACTCACTTGTATATCTGTTATTTATTTATTTATTTATCATTAGTCTTCATCTACGTGAGTCTCATGTAGTTTAGTAAACTGCCCCCCACAATGAGATGCCCCCACATACCTCATTGCAGTCACTGTCCATGAGCATATTAAGATGCTGTAGAATCCCTTGTTGTCTTCTCTGTGTCGTACGTCCCTCCCCGTGCCCCCCTTCTGCTTTATGCATGCCAAAGGTAATGTGCACATTCGCCCCCGCTCCGCCTGACATTTTCCTCCGTTCCCACCTGTCCACGTCCATCCCTTTCCGTTTGGTAACTGTGAGTCCACTCTTGTGGTGCCGGTTTTCTTCTTCGGATGTCTCTTGGTTCCCCTCCTGCACAGGCGAGTGATATCATTTGATCCTTGTGTTTCTCCACCTGCCTGCCTTATTACACTGAGTATGATGCCCTCTCACACCATCCGTGTTTCTGCAAATGGTGTGATTTGTTTTCCTATGACTGAATAATATTCCATTGTTCATCTAGTGATGGACACTGAGCTTGGCTATTGAGAATAGTGCTGTGGTAATCATAGGGATGCACGTGTCGCTTTTAAACTGGGGGCGGCAATGTGTCATTCATTCATTCATTCATCTGTTTATTCATTTATTTTTTTATCATGAATCTACAATTATGTGGATCACATCATGTTTATTACACTCCCCCCATCACCAACGTAGGAATCTTTAAGGGACTGAGAAGGCTGGTTGTGAACGATGGTTGCAGGCTGGTAAGGGGGCATTACGATTAGCTCTCATAATGTGGGGGGGAGTTCTATAGGGAAGGCAGTATAGTTCAGAGAATTCAAGCAGTGATTCTGTAGGATCTTACTATGCTGGTGAACAGTGAGTGTAATGGGGTCTGGGGGGCGACTTGATGATCTGGGCAGTCTAGTAAACTTAATGTTCCTTATGTAATTGTAGACTGGTTATTGTGAATAGTGCTGCCATAAATTTAGGGGTGCAGATGTCTTTCTAGAACTGGGTTGCTGCATTCCTTATGTATGTATGTTTGTATGTATGTATGTGTGTATGTATGTATTCATCCATCCATGCATCCATTCATTCATTCATTCATTTATTATCTGTCTACCTATCTATCCATGGATGTTTCTGTCATTAATGCACAATTAGATGGGTTCCATTATGTTTACTAGACTCCCCCCATCACGCACGTGCCCCCAGATACCCCATTGCAGTCACTGTCCATGAGCATAGTAAGATACTGTAGAATCCCTACTTGTCTTTTCTGTGTTTTTCCGCCCTGTCTGTGACACCCCTCCCACATTATATATTCTTCTTCTAATGTGTCCTTACTTCGCCCCTCCCTAATCCCTCCATTCCCACCCATACACCTCAGTCTCTTTCCCTCTGTTAACTTTTAGTCCATTCTTGGGTTTTCTGAGACTGCTGCTGTTTCCTTCTTCAGTTTTTTGTTTGTTCTGATACTGTAATGATGAGTGATATCATTATACAAATATGTATATATATATACATATGTTTGTAGGTAAGTAACTCTAATGTTTGCTAAGATGATGCAGCTCCGCAAGGCTGGGCACTGCCCCCCCCCGTGGGTGGAGTTTGTAAGCGCAGCACTGTTGCCTGGAGATTCCACGATGTCACAGTGGTGCCTCTGTCCTAGAGACATAATGTGTATGCTGAGAGGAGCAGGTGTGATTCGGGTGAGGTGGACACTGACCAACTTGACAGCATCAGGCTAAATGGAATCCAGAGCCAAGGTACTGTGTGTTCCTTTTCATTTTGTTGTCACTACTTCAAAGTTACATGAACAACATTATGGTTCCTAAGACTACCCCCACTGTCAAGTCCCCAGCACGTAGCCCGTAAGAGTCGCTGTCCAACAGCCCAGGAATATGCTGTAGAAGTGCTGCTGATCATCGCTATGTTATACGGACCTACCTAAGCTTGCCGCCGGGCCACACCCTGTGTGCCACTCATAATGCCCCATTTTCCCTCTCTCCCTTCCCTCCTAAGCCATCCTCCTCAGTCCCATTCCCTTTGGTAAGTGTGAGTCCATTCTTGGTTTCGGTGCGGCTGCTACTGTCCTTTTCTATCACTCCTTTTCTTTTTTCTGGTACTCCACAGGTGAGTGAAATCAGTTGACACTTGTCTTTCTCTGCGTGGCTTGTTTCGCTGAGCATGATACCCTCTACCTCCCTCCATGTTGTTGCACATGGTAGGATTGGTTTCTGCATATGGCAGAATAATATTCCACTTTTCATCCTCAGATAGACACTTACCTTGTCTGTTGTTGTGGACAGTGCTGTGATAATTATACGGGTGCACAGGTCTTTTTTAAACTGGGCTGCTGTATTCTAGTGTTTATTTCTGTATGTCCGGATGTATGAATATATTTAGTTAGTTCATTACTCACTTGTATATCTGTTATTTCTTTATTTATTTATCATTAGTCTTCATCTACGTGAGTCTCATGTAGTTTAGTAAACTGCCCCCCACAATGAGATGCCCCCACATACCTCATTGCAGTCACTGTCCATGAGCATATTAAGATGCTGTAGAATCCCTTGTTTTCTTCTCTGTGTCGTACGTCCCTCCCCGTGCCCCCCTTCTGTTTATGCATGCCAAAGGTAATGTGCACATTCGCCCCCACTCCGCCTGACATTTTCCTCCGTTCCCACCTGTCCACGTCCATCCCTTTCCCTTTGGTAACTGTGAGTCCACTCTTGTGGTGCCGGTTTTCTTCTTCGGATGTCTCTTGGTTCCCCTCCTGCACAGGCGAGTGATATCATTTGATCCTTGTGTTTCTCCACCTGCCTGCCTTATTACACTGAGTATGATGCCCTCTCACACCATCCGTGTTTCTGCAAATGGTGTGATTTGTTTTCCTATGACTGAATAATATTCCATTGTTCATCTACTGATGGACACTGAGCTTGGCTATTGAGAATAGTGCTGTGGTAATCATAGGGATGCACGTGTCGCTTTTAAACTGGGGGCGGCAATGTGTCATTCATTCATTCATTCATCTGTTTATTCATTTATTTTTTTATCATGAATCTACAATTATGTGGATCACATCATGTTTATTACACTCCCCCCATCACCAACGTAGGAATCTTTAAGGGACTGAGAAGGCTGGTTGTGAACGATGGTTGCAGGCTGGTAAGGGGGCATTACGATTAGCTCTCATAATGTGGGGGGGAGTTCTATAGGGAAGGCAGTATAGTTCAGAGAATTCAAGCAGTGATTCTGTAGGATCTTACTATGCTGGTGAACAGTGAGTGTAATGGGGTCTGGGGGGCGACTTGATGATCTGGGCAGTCTAGTAAACTTAATGTTCCTTATGTAATTGTAGACTGGTTATTGTGAATAGTGCTGCCATAAATTTAGGGGTGCAGATGTCTTTCTAGAACTGGGTTGCTGCATTCCTTATGTATGTATGTTTGTATGTATGTATGTGTGTATGTATGTATTCATCCATCCATGCATCCATTCATTCATTCATTCATTCATTTATTATCTGTCTACCTATCTATCCATGGATGTTTCTGTCATTAATGCACAATTAGATGGGTTCCATTATGTTTACTAGACTCCCCCCATCACGCACGTGCCCCCAGATACCCCATTGCAGTCACTGTCCATGAGCATAGTAAGATACTGTAGAATCCCTACTTGTCTTTTCTGTGTTTTTCCGCCCTGTCTGTGACACCCCTCCCACATTATATATTCTTCTTCTAATGTGTCCTTACTTCGCCCCTCCCTAATCCCTCCATTCCCACCCATACACCTCAGTCTCTTTCCCTCTGTTAACTTTTAGTCCATTCTTGGGTTTTCTGAGACTGCTGCTGTTTCCTTCTTCAGTTTTTCTTTGTTCTGATACTGTAATGATGAGTGATATCATTATACATTTATATATATATATAGATATTTATATCTATATATATATATGTGTGTATGTATGGAGGTAAGTAACTCTAATGTTTGCTAAGATGATGCAGCTCCGCAAGGCTGGGCACTGCCCCCCCCCCCCGTGGGTGGAGTTTGTAAGCGCAGCACTGTTGCCTGGAGATTCCACGATGTCACAGCGGTGCCTCTGTCCTAGAGACATAATGTGTATGCTGAGAGGAGCAGGTGTGATTCGGGTGAGGTGGACACTGACCAACTTGACAGCATCAGGCTAAATGGAATCCAGAGCCAAGGTACTGTGTGTTCCTTTTCATTTTGTTGTCACTACTTCAAAGTTACATGAACAACATTATGGTTCCTAAGACTACCCCCACTGTCAAGTCCCCAGCACGTAGCCCGTAAGAGTCGCTGTCCAACAGCCCAGGAATATGCTGTAGAAGTGCTGCTGATCATCGATATGTTATACGGACCTACCTAAGCTTGCCGCCGGGCCACACCCTGTGTGCCACTCATAATGCCCCATTTTCCCTCTCTCCCTTCCCTCCTAAGCCATCCTCCTCAGTCCCATTCCCTTTGGTAAGTGTGAGTCCATTCTTGGGTTCGGTGCGGCTGCTACTGTCCTTTTCTATCACTCCTTTTCTTTTTTCTGGTACTCCACAGGTGAGTGAAATCAGTTGACACTTGTCTTTCTCTGCGTGGCTTATTTCGCTGAGCATGATACCCTCTACCTCCCTCCATGTTGTTGCACATGGTAGGATTGGTTTCTGCATATGGCAGAATAATATTCCACTTTTCATCCTCTGATAGACACTTACCTTGTCTGTTGTTGTGGACAGTGCTGTGATAATTATACGGGTGCACAGGTCTTTTTTAAACTGGGCTGCTGTATTCTAGTGTTGATTTCTGTATGTCCGGATGTATGAATATATTTAGTTAGTTCATTACTCACTTGTATATCTGTTATTTATTTATTTATTTATCATTAGTCTTCATCTACGTGAGTCTCATGTAGTTTAGTAAACTGCCCCCCACAATGAGATGCCCCCACATACCTCATTGCAGTCACTGTCCATGAGCATATTAAGATGCTGTAGAATCCCTTGTTGTCTTCTCTGTGTCGTACGTCCCTCCCCGTGCCCCCCTTCTGCTTTATGCATGCCAAAGGTAATGTGCACATTCGCCCCCGCTCCGCCTGACATTTTCCTCCGTTCCCACCTGTCCACGTCCATCCCTTTCCGTTTGGTAACTGTGAGTCCACTCTTGTGGTGCCGTTTTTCTTCTTCGGATGTCTCTTGGTTCCCCTCCTGCACAGGCGAGTGATATCATTTGATCCTTGTGTTTCTCCACCTGCCTGCCTTATTACACTGAGTATGATGCCCTCTCACACCATCCGTGTTTCTGCAAATGGTGTGATTTGTTTTCCTATGACTGAATAATATTCCATTGTTCATCTACTGATGGACACTGAGCTTGGCTATTGAGAATAGTGCTGTGGTAATCATAGGGATGCACGTGTCGCTTTTAAACTGGGGGCGGCAATGTCTCATTCATTCATTCATCTGTTTATTCATTTATTTTTTTATCATGAATCTATAATTATGTGGATCACATCATGTTTATTACACTCCCCCCATCACCAACGTAGGAATCTTTAAGGGACTGAGAAGGCTGGTTGTGAAGGATGGTTGCAGGCTGGTAAGGGGGCATTACGATTAGCTCACATAATGTGGGGGGGAGTTCTATAGGGAAGGCAGTATAGTTCAGAGAATTCAAGCAGTGATTCTGTAGGATCTTACTATGCTGATGAACAGTGAGCGTAATGGGGTCTGGGGGGCGACTTGATGATCTGGGCAGTCTAGTAACCTTAATGTTCCTTATGTAATTGTAGACTGGTTATTGTGAATAGTGCTGCCATAAATTTAGGGGTGCAGATGTCTTTCTAGAACTGGGTTGCTGCATTCCTTATGTATGTATGTTTGTATGTATGTATGTGTGTATGTATGTATTCATCCATCCATGCATCCATTCATTCATTCATTCATTCATTTATTATCTGTCTACCTATCTATCCATGGATGTTTCTGTCATTAATGCACAATTAGATGAGTTCCATTATGTTTACTAGACTCCCCCCATCACGCACGTGCCCCCAGATACCCCATTGCAGTCACTGTCCATGAGCATAGTAAGATACTGTAGAATCCCTACTTGTCTTTTCTGTTTTTTTCCGCCCTGTCTGTGACACCCCTCCCACATTATATATTCTTCTTCTAATGTGTCCTTACTTCGCCCCTCCCTAATCCCTCCATTCCCACCCATACACCTCAGTCTCTTTCCCTCTGTTAACTTTTAGTCCATTCTTGGGTTTTCTGAGACTGCTGCTGTTTCCTTCTTCAGTTTTTTGTTTGTTCTGATACTGTAATGATGAGTGATATCATTATACATATATGTATATATATATACATATGTTTGTAGGTAAGTAACTCTAATGTTTGCTAAGATGATGCAGCTCCGCAAGGCTGGGCACTGCCCCCCCCCGTGGGTGGAGTTTGTAAGCGCAGCACTGTTGCCTGGAGATTCCACGATGTCACAGTGGTGCCTCTGTCCTAGAGACATAATGTGTATGCTGAGAGGAGCAGGTGAGATTCGGGTGAGGTGGACACTGACCAACTTGACAGCATCAGGCTAAATGGAATCCAGAGCCAAGGTACTGTGTGTTCCTTTTCATTTTGTTGTCACTACTTCAAAGTTACATGAACAACATTATGGTTCCTAAGACTACCCCCACTGTCAAGTCCCCAGCACGTAGCCCGTAAGAGTCGCTGTCCAACAGCCCAGGAATATGCTGTAGAAGTGCTGCTGATCATCGCTATGTTATACGGACCTACCTAAGCTTGCCGCCGGGCCACACCCTGTGTGCCACTCATAATGCCCCATTTTCCCTCTCTCCCTTCCCTCCTAAGCCATCCTCCTCAGTCCCATTCCCTTTGGTAAGTGTGAGTCCATTCTTGGGTTCGGTGCGGCTGCTACTGTCCTTTTCTATCACTCCTTTTCTTTTTTCTGGTACTCCACAGGTGAGTGAAATCAGTTGACACTTGTCTTTCTCTGCGTGGCTTGTTTCGCTGAGCATGATACCCTCTACCTCCCTCCATGTTGTTGCACATGGTAGGATTGGTTTCTGCATATGGCAGAATAATATTCCACTTTTCATCCTCAGATAGACACTTACCTTGTCTGTTGTTGTGGACAGTGCTGTGATAATTATACGGGTGCACAGGTCTTTTTTAAACTGGGCTGCTGTATTCTAGTGTTTATTTCTGTATGTCCGGATGTATGAATATATTTAGTTAGTTCATTACTCACTTGTATATCTGTTATTTATTTATTTATTTATCATTAGTCTTCATCTACGTGAGTCTCATGTAGTTTAGTAAACTGCCCCCCACAATGAGATGCCCCCACATACCTCATTGCAGTCACTGTCCATGAGCATATTAAGATGCTGTAGAATCCCTTGTTGTCTTCTCTGTGTCGTACGTCCCTCCCCGTGCCCCCCTTCTGCTTTATGCATGCCAAAGGTAATGTGCACATTCGCCCCCGCTCCGCCTGACATTTTCCTCTGTTCCCACCTGTCCACGTCCATCCCTTTCCCTTTGGTAACTGTGAGTCCACTCTTGTGGTGCCGTTTTTCTTCTTCGGATGTCTCTTGGTTCCCCTCCTGCACAGGCGAGTGATATCATTTGATCCTTGTGTTTCTCCACCTGCCTGCCTTATTACACTGAGTATGATGCCCTCTCACACCATCCGTGTTTCTGCAAATGGTGTGATTTGTTTTCCTATGACTGAATAATATTCCATTGTTCATCTACTGATGGACACTGAGCTTGGCTATTGAGAATAGTGCTGTGGTAATCATAGGGATGCACGTGTCGCTTTTAAACTGGGGGCGGCAATGTGTCATTCATTCATTCATCTGTTTATTCATTTATTTTTTTATCATGAATCTACAATTATGTGGATCACATCATGTTTATTACACTCCCCCCATCACCAACGTAGGAATCTTTAAGGGACTGAGAAGGCTGGTTGTGAACGATGGTTGCAAGCTGGTAAGGGGGCATTACGATTAGCTCACATAATGTGGGGGGGAATTCTATAGGGAAGGCAGTATAGTTCAGAGAATTCAAGCAGTGATTCTGTAGGATCTTACTATGCTGGTGAACAGTGAGTGTAATGGGGTCTGGGGGGCGACTTGATGATCTGGGCAGTCTAGTAAACTTAATGTTCCTTATGTAATTGTAGACTGGTTATTGTGAATAGTGCTGCCATAAATTTAGGGGTGCAGATGTCTTTCTAGAACTGGGTTGCTGCATTCCTTATGTATGTATGTTTGTATGTATGTATGTGTGTATGTATGTATTCATCCATCCATGCATCCATTCATTCATTCATTCATTTATTATCTGTCTACCTATCTATCCATGGATGTTTCTGTCATTAATGCACAATTAGATGGGTTCCATTATGTTTACTAGACTCCCCCCATCACGCACGTGCCCCCAGATACCCCATTGCAGTCACTGTCCATGAGCATAGTAAGATACTGTAGAATCCCTACTTGTCTTTTCTGTGTTTTTCCGCCCTGTCTGTGACACCCCTCCCACATTATATATTCTTCTTCTAATGTGTCCTTACTTCGCCCCTCCCTATTCCCTCCATTCCCACCCATACACCTCAGTCTCTTTCCCTCTGTTAACTTTTAGTCCATTCTTGGGTTTTCTGAGACTGCTGCTGTTTCCTTCTTCAGTTTTTTGTTTGTTCTGATACTGTAATGAAGAGTGATATCATTATACATATATGTATATATATATACATATGTTTGTAGGTAAGTAACTCTAATGTTTGCTAAGATGATGCAGCTTGGCAAGGTTGGGCACTGCCCCACCCCCCCGGGTGGAGTTTGTAAGCGCAGCACTGTTGCCTGGAGATTCCACGATGTCACAGTGGTGCCTCTGTCCTAGAGACATAATGTGTATGCTGAGAGGAGCAGGTGTGATTCGGGTGAGGTGGACACTGACCAACTTGACAGCATCAGGCTAAATGGAATCCAGAGCCAAGGTACTGTGTGTTCCTTTTCATTTTGTTGTCACTACTTCAAAGTTACATGAACAACATTATGGTTCCTAAGACTACCCCCACTGTCAAGTTCCCAGCACGTAG
This sequence comes from Manis pentadactyla, assembly GCF_030020395.1. Classification (NCBI taxonomy): domain Eukaryota; kingdom Metazoa; phylum Chordata; class Mammalia; order Pholidota; family Manidae; genus Manis; species Manis pentadactyla. The sequence continues at coordinate 89,546,728 of NC_080024.1, read as the reverse complement.
CCCGTAAGAGTCGCTGTCCAACAGCCCAGGAATATGCTGTTGAAGTGCTGCTGATCATCGCTATGTTATACGGACCTACCTAAGCTTGCCGCCGGGCCACACCCTGTGTGCCACTCATAATGCCCCATTTTCCCTCTCTCCCTTCCCTCCTAAGCCATCCTCCTCAGTCCCATTCCCTTTGGTAAGTGTGAGTCCATTCTTGGGTTCGGTGCGGCTGCTACTGTCCTTTTCTATCACTCCTTTTCTTTTTTCTGGTACTCCACAGGTGAGTGAAATCAGTTGACACTTGTCTTTCTCTGCGTGGCTTATTTCGCTGAGCATGATACCCTCTACCTCCCTCCATGTTGTTGCACATGGTAGGATTGGTTTCTGCATATGGCAGAATAATATTCCACTTTTCATCCTCTGATAGACACTTACCTTGTCTGTTGTTGTGGACAGTGCTGTGATAATTATACGGGTGCACAGGTCTTTTTTAAACTGGGCTGCTGTATTCTAGTGTTTATTTCTGTATGTCCGGATGTATGAATATATTTAGTTAGTTCATTACTCACTTGTATATCTGTTATTTATTTATTTATTTATCATTAGTCTTCATCTACGTGAGTCTCATGTAGTTTAGTAAACTGCCCCCCACAATGAGATGCCCCCACATACCTCATTGCAGTCACTGTCCATGAGCATATTAAGATGCTGTAGAATCCCTTGTTGTCTTCTCTGTGTCGTACGTCCCTCCCCGTGCCCCCCTTCTGCTTTATGCATGCCAAAGGTAATGTGCACATTCGCCCCCGCTCCGCCTGACATTTTCCTCCGTTCCCACCTGTCCACGTCCATCCCTTTCCCTTTGGTAACTGTGAGTCCACTCTTGTGGTGCCGTTTTTCTTCTTCGGATGTCTCTTGGTTCCCCTCCTGCACAGGCGAGTGATATCATTTGATCCTTGTGTTTCTCCACCTGCCTGCCTTATTACACTGAGTATGATGCCCTCTCACACCATCCGTGTTTCTGCAAATGGTGTGATTTGTTTTCCTATGACTGAATAATATTCCATTGTTCATCTACTGATGGACACTGAGCTTGGCTATTGAGAATAGTGCTGTGGTAATCATAGGGATGCACGTGTCGCTTTTAAACTGGGGGCGGCAATGTCTCATTCATTCATTCATTCATCTGTTTATTCATTTATTTTTTTATCATGAATCTACAATTATGTGGATCACATCATGTTTATTACACTCCCCCCATCACCAACGTAGGAATCTTTAAGGGACTGAGAAGGCTGGTTGTGAAGGATGGTTGCAGGCTGGTAAGGGGGCATTACGATTAGCTCTCATAATATGGGGGGGAATTCTATAGGGAAGGCAGTATATTTCAGAGAATTCAAGCAGTGATTCTGTAGGATCTTACTATGCTGGTGAACAGTGAGTGTAATGGGGTCTGGGGGGCGACTTGATGATCTGGGCAGTCTAGTAAACTTAATGTTCCTTATGTAATTGTAGACTGGTTATTGTGAATAGTGCTGCCATAAATTTAGGGGTGCAGATGTCTTTCTAGAACTGGGTTGCTGCATTCCTTATGTATGTATGTTTGTATGTATGTATGTGTGTATGTATGTATTCATCCATCCATGCATCCATTCATTCATTCATTCATTTATTATCTGTCTACCTATCTATCCATGGATGTTTCTGTCATTAATGCACAATTAGGTGGGTTCCATTATGTTTACTAGACTCCCCCCATCACGCACGTGCCCCCAGATACCCCATTGCAGTCACTGTCCATGAGCATAGTAAGATACTGTAGAATCCCTACTTGTCTTTTCTGTGTTTTTCCGCCCTGTCTGTGACACCCCTCCCACATTATATATTCTTCTTCTAATGTGTCCTTACTTCGCCCCTCCCTAATCCCTCCATTCCCACCCATACACCTCAGTCTCTTTCCCTCTGTTAACTTTTAGTCCATTCTTGGGTTTTCTGAGACTGCTGCTGTTTCCTTCTTCAGTTTTTTGTTTGTTCTGATACTGTAATGATGAGTGATATCATTATACATATATGTATATATATATACATATGTTTGTAGGTAAGTAACTCTAATGTTTGATAAGATGATGCAGTTCCGCAAGGCTGGGCACTGCCCCCCCCCGTGGGTGGAGTTTGTAAGCGCAGCACTGTTGCCTGGAGATTCCACGATGTCACAGTGGTGCCTCTGTCCTAGAGACATAATGTGTATGCTGAGAGGAGCAGGTGAGATTCGGGTGAGGTGGACACTGACCAACTTGACAGCATCAGGCTAAATGGAATCCAGAGCCAAGGTACTGTGTGTTCCTTTTCATTTTGTTGTCACTACTTCAAAGTTACATGAACAACATTATGGTTCCTAAGACTACCCCCACTGTCAAGTCCCCAGCACGTAGCCCGTAAGAGTCTTTGTCCAACAGTCCAGGAATATGCTGTAGAAGTGCTGCTGATCATCGATATGTTATACGGACCTACCTAAGCTTGCCGCCGGGCCACACCCTGTGTGCCACTCATAATGCCCCATTTTCCCTCTCTCCCTTCCCTCCTAAGCCATCCTCCTCAGTCCCATTCCCTTTGGTAAGTGTGAGTCCATTCTTGGGTTCGGTGCGGCTGCTACTGTCCTTTTCTATCACTCCTTTTCTTTTTTCTGGTACTCCACAGGTGAGTGAAATCAGTTGACACTTGTCTTTCTCTGCGTGGCTTGTTTCGCTGAGCATGATACCCTCTACCTCCCTCCATGTTGTTGCACATGGTAGGATTGGTTTCTGCATATGGCAGAATAATATTCCACTTTTCATCCTCAGATAGACACTTACCTTGTCTGTTGTTGTGGACAGTGCTGTGATAATTATACGGGTGCACAGGTCTTTTTTAAACTGGGCTGCTGTATTCTAGTGTTTATTTCTGTATGTCCGGATGTATGAATATATTTAGTTAGTTCATTACTCACTTGTATATCTGTTATTTATTTATTTATTTATCATTAGTCTTCATCTACGTGAGTCTCATGTAGTTTAGTAAACTGCCCCCCACAATGAGATGCCCCCACATACCTCATTGCAGTCACTGTCCATGAGCATATTAAGATGCTGTAGAATCCCTTGTTGTCTTCTCTGTGTCGTACGTCCCTCCCCGTGCCCCCCTTCTGCTTTATGCATGCCAAAGGTAATGTGCACATTCGCCCCCGCTCCGCCTGACATTTTCCTCCATTCCCACCTGTCCACGTCCATCCCTTTCCCTTTGGTAACTGTGAGTCCACTCTTGTGGTGCCGTTTTTCTTCTTCGGATGTCTCTTGGTTCCCCTCCTGCACAGGCGAGTGATATCATTTGATCCTTGTGTTTCTCCACCTGCCTGCCTTATTACACTGAGTATGATGCCCTCTCACACCATCCGTGTTTCTGCAAATGGTGTGATTTGTTTTCCTATGACTGAATAATATTCCATTGTTCATCTACTGATGGACACTGAGCTTGGCTATTGAGAATAGTGCTGTGGTAATCATAGGGATGCACGTGTCGCTTTTAAACTGGGGGCGGCAATGTGTCATTCATTCATTCATTCATCTGTTTATTCATTTATTTTTTTATCATGAATCTACAATTATGTGGATCACATCATGTTTATTACACTCCCCCCATCACCAACGTAGGAATCTTTAAGGGACTGAGAAGGCTGGTTGTGAAGGATGGTTGCAGGCTGGTAAGGGGGCATTACGATTAGCTCTCATAATGTGGGGGGGAATTCTATAGGGAAGGCAGTATAGTTCAGAGAATTCAAGCAGTGATTCTGTAGGATCTTACTATGCTGGTGAACAGTGAGTGTAATGGGGTCTGGGGGGCGACTTGATGATCTGGGCAGTCTAGTAAACTTAATGTTCCTTATGTAATTGTAGACTGGTTATTGTGAATAGTGCTGCCATAAATTTAGGGGTGCAGATGTCTTTCTAGAACTGGGTTGCTGCATTCCTTATGTATGTATGTTTGTATGTATGTATGTGTGTATGTATGTATTCATCCATCCATGCATCCATTCATTCATTCATTCATTTATTATCTGTCTACCTATCTATCCATGGATGTTTCTGTCATTAATGCACAATTAGGTGGGTTCCATTATGTTTACTAGACTCCCCCCATCACGCACGTGCCCCCAGATACCCCATTGCAGTCACTGTCCATGAGCATAGTAAGATACTGTAGAATCCCTACTTGTCTTTTCTGTGTTTTTCCGCCCTGTCTGTGACACCCCTCCCACATTATATATTCTTCTTCTAATGTGTCCTTACTTCGCCCCTCCCTAATCCCTCCATTCCCACCCATACACCTCAGTCTCTTTCCCTCTGTTAACTTTTAGTCCATTCTTGGGTTTTCTGAGACTGCTGCTGTTTCCTTCTTCAGTTTTTTGTTTGTTCTGATACTGTAATGATGAGTGATATCATTATACATATATGTATATATATATACATATGTTTGTAGGTAAGTAACTCTAATGTTTGATAAGATGATGCAGTTCCGCAAGGCTGGGCACTGCCCCCCCCCGTGGGTGGAGTTTGTAAGCGCAGCACTGTTGCCTGGAGATTCCACGATGTCACAGTGGTGCCTCTGTCCTAGAGACATAATGTGTATGCTGAGAGGAGCAGGTGAGATTCGGGTGAGGTGGACACTGACCAACTTGACAGCATCAGGCTAAATGGAATCCAGAGCCAAGGTACTGTGTGTTCCTTTTCATTTTGTTGTCACTACTTCAAAGTTACATGAACAACATTATGGTTCCTAAGACTACCCCCACTGTCAAGTCCCCAGCACGTAGCCCGTAAGAGTCTTTGTCCAACAGTCCAGGAATATGCTGTAGAAGTGCTGCTGATCATCGATATGTTATACGGACCTACCTAAGCTTGCCGCCGGGCCACACCCTGTGTGCCACTCATAATGCCCCATTTTCCCTCTCTCCCTTCCCTCCTAAGCCATCCTCCTCAGTCCCATTCCCTTTGGTAAGTGTGAGTCCATTCTTGGGTTCGGTGCGGCTGCTACTGTCCTTTTCTATCACTCCTTTTCTTTTTTCTGGTACTCCACAGGTGAGTGAAATCAGTTGACACTTGTCTTTCTCTGCGTGGCTTGTTTCGCTGAGCATGATACCCTCTACCTCCCTCCATGTTGTTGCACATGGTAGGATTGGTTTCTGCATATGGCAGAATAATATTCCACTTTTCATCCTCAGATAGACACTTACCTTGTCTGTTGTTGTGGACAGTGCTGTGATAATTATACGGGTGCACAGGTCTTTTTTAAACTGGGCTGCTGTATTCTAGTGTTTATTTCTGTATGTCCGGATGTATGAATATATTTAGTTAGTTCATTACTCACTTGTATATCTGTTATTTATTTATTTATTTATCATTAGTCTTCATCTACGTGAGTCTCATGTAGTTTAGTAAACTGCCCCCCACAATGAGATGCCCCCACATACCTCATTGCAGTCACTGTCCATGAGCATATTAAGATGCTGTAGAATCCCTTGTTGTCTTCTCTGTGTCGTACGTCCCTCCCCGTGCCCCCCTTCTGCTTTATGCATGCCAAAGGTAATGTGCACATTCGCCCCCGCTCCGCCTGACATTTTCCTCCATTCCCACCTGTCCACGTCCATCCCTTTCCCTTTGGTAACTGTGAGTCCACTCTTGTGGTGCCGTTTTTCTTCTTCGGATGTCTCTTGGTTCCCCTCCTGCACAGGCGAGTGATATCATTTGATCCTTGTGTTTCTCCACCTGCCTGCCTTATTACACTGAGTATGATGCCCTCTCTCACCATCCGTGTTTCTGCAAATGGTGTGATTTGTTTTCCTATGACTGAATAATATTCCATTGTTCATCTACTGATGGACACTGAGCTTGGCTATTGAGAATAGTGCTGTGGTAATCATAGGGATGCACGTGTCGCTTTTAAACTGGGGGCGGCAATGTGTCATTCATTCATTCATTCATCTGTTTATTCATTTATTTTTTTATCATGAATCTACAATTATGTGGATCACATCATGTTTATTACACTCCCCCCATCACCAACGTAGGAATCTTTAAGGGACTGAGAAGGCTGGTTGTGAAGGATGGTTGCAGGCTGGTAAGGGGGCATTACGATTAGCTCTCATAATGTGGGGGGGAATTCTATAGGGAAGGCAGTATAGTTCAGAGAATTCAAGCAGTGATTCTGTAGGATCTTACTATGCTGGTGAACAGTGAGTGTAATGGGGTCTGGGGGGCGACTTGATGATCTGGGCAGTCTAGTAAACTTAATGTTCCTTATGTAATTGTAGACTGGTTATTGTGAATAGTGCTGCCATAAATTTAGGGGTGCAGATGTCTTTCTAGAACTGGGTTGCTGCATTCCTTATGTATGTATGTTTGTATGTATGTATGTGTGTATGTATGTATTCATCCATCCATGCATCCATTCATTCATTCATTCATTTATTATCTGTCTACCTATCTATCCATGGATGTTTCTGTCATTAATGCACAATTAGATGGGTTCCATTATGTTTACTAGACTCCCCCCATCACGCACGTGCCCCCAGATACCCCATTGCAGTCACTGTCCATGAGCATAGTAAGATACTGTAGAATCCCTACTTGTCTTTTCTGTGTTTTTCCGCCCTGTCTGTGACACCCCTCCCACATTATATATTCTTCTTCTAATGTGTCCTTACTTCGCCCCTCCCTAATCCCTCCATTCCCACCCATACACCTCAGTCTCTTTCCCTCTGTTAACTTTTAGTCCATTCTTGGGTTTTCTGAGACTGCTGCTGTTTCCTTCTTCAGTTTTTTGTTTGTTCTGATACTGTAATGATGAGTGATATCATTATACATATATGTATATATATATACATATGTTTGTAGGTAAGTAACTCTAATGTTTGCTAAGATGATGCAGCTCCGCAAGGCTGGGCACTGCCCCCCCCCGTGGGTGGAGTTTGTAAGCGCAGCACTGTTGCCTGGAGATTCCACGATGTCACAGTGGTGCCTCTGTCCTAGAGACATAATGTGTATGCTGAGAGGAGCAGGTGAGATTCGGGTGAGGTGGACACTGACCAACTTGACAGCATCAGGCTAAATGGAATTCAGAGCCATGGTACTGTGTGTTCCTTTTCATTTTGTTGTCACTACTTCAAAGTTACATGAACAACATTATGGTTCCTAAGACTACCCCCACTGTCAAGTCCCCAGCACGTAGCCCGTAAGAGTCGCTGTCCAACAGCCCAGGAATATGCTGTAGAAGTGCTGCTGATCATCGATATGTTATACGGACCTACCTAAGCTTGCCGCCGGGCCACAGCCTGTGTGCCACTCATAATGCCCCATTTTCCCTCTCTCCCTTCCCTCCTAAGTCATCCTCCTCAGTCCCATTCCCTTTGGTAAGTGTGAGTCCATTCTTGGGTTCGGTGCGGCTGCTACTCTCCTTTTCTATCACTCCTTTTCTTTTTTCTGGTACTCCACAGGTGAGTGAAATCAGTTGACACTGTCTTTCTCTGCGTGGCTTGTTTCGCTGAGCATGATACCCTCTACCTCCCTCCATGTTGTTGCACATGGTAGGATTGGTTTCTGCATATGGCAGAATAATATTCCACTTTTCATCCTCAGATAGACACTTACCTTGTCTGTTGTTGTGGACAGTGCTGTGATAATTATACGGGTGCACAGGTCTTTTTTAAACTGGGCTGCTGTATTCTAGTGTTTATTTCTGTATGTCCGGATGTATGAATATATTTAGTTAGTTCATTACTCACTTGTATATCTGTTATTTATTTATTTATTTATCATTAGTCTTCATCTACGTGAGTCTCATGTAGTTTAGTAAACTGCCCCCCACAATGAGATGCCCCCACATACCTCATTGCAGTCACTGTCCATGAGCATATTAAGATGCTGTAGAATCCCTTGTTGTCTTCTCTGTGTCGTACGTCCCTCCCCGTGCCCCCCTTCTGCTTTATGCATGCCAAAGGTAATGTGCACATTCGCCCCCGCTCCGCCTGACATTTTCCTCCGTTCCCACCTGTCCACGTCCATCCCTTTCCCTTTGGTAACTGTGAGTCCACTCTTGTGGTGCCGGTTTTCTTCTTCGGATGTCTCTTGGTTCCCCTCCTGCACAGGCGAGTGATATCATTTGATCCTTGTGTTTCTCCACCTGCCTGCCTTATTACACTGAGTATGATGCCCTCTCACACCATCCGTGTTTCTGCAAATGGTGTGATTTGTTTTCCTATGACTGAATAATATTCCATTGTTCATCTACTGATGGACACTGAGCTTGGCTATTGAGAATAGTGCTGTGGTAATCATAGGGATGCACGTGTCGCTTTTAAACTGGGGGCGGCAATGTGTCATTCATTCATTCATTCATCTGTTTATTCATTTATTTTTTTATCATGAATCTACAATTATGTGGATCACATCATGTTTATTACACTCCCCCCATCACCAACGTAGGAATCTTTAAGGGACTGAGAAGGCTGGTTGTGAAGGATGGTTGCAGGCTGGTAAGGGGGCATTACGATTAGCTCTCATAATGTGGGGGGGAATTCTATAGGGAAGGCAGTATAGTTCAGAGAATTCAAGCAGTGATTCTGTAGGATCTTACTATGCTGGTGAACAGTGAGTGTAATGGGGTCTGGGGGGCGACTTGATGATCTGGGCAGTCTAGTAAACTTAATGTTCCTTATGTAATTGTAGACTGGTTATTGTGAATAGTGCTGCCATAAATTTAGTTGTGCAGATGTCTTTCTAGAACTGGGTTGCTGCATTCCTTATGTATGTATGTTTGTATGTATGTATGTGTGTATTTATGTATTCATCCATCCATGCATCCATTCATTCATTCATTCATTCATTTATTCATTCATTTATTATCTGTCTACCTATCTATCCATGGATGTTTCTGTCATTAATGCACAATTAGATGAGTTCCATTATGTTTACTAGACTCCCCCCATCACGCACGTGCCCCCAGATACCCCATTGCAGTCACTGTCCATGAGCATAGTAAGATACTGTAGAGTCCCTACTTGTCTTTTCTGTGTTTTTCCGCCCTGTCTGTGACACCCCTCCCACATTATATATTCTTCTTCTAATGTGTCCTTACTTCGCCCCACCCTTATCCCTCTATTCCCAACCATACACCTCAGTCTCTTTCCCTCTGTTTACTTTTAGTCCATTCTTGGGTTTTCTGAGACTGCTGCTGTTTCCTTCTTCAGTTTTTTGTTTGTTCTGATAGTGTAATGATGAGTGATATCATTATACATATATGTATATATATATATATATGTTTGTAGGTAAGTAACTCTAATGTTTGCTAATATGATGCAGCTCCGCAAGGCTGGGCACTGCCCCCCCCGAGGGTGGAGTTTGTAAGCGCAGCACTGTTGCCTGGAGATTCCACGATGTCACAGTGGTGCCTCTGTCCTAGAGACATAATGTGTATGCTGAGAGGAGCAGGTGTGATTCGGGTGAGGTGGACACTGACCATCTTGACAGCATCAGGCTAAATGGAATCCAGAGCCAAGGTACTGTGTGTTCCTTTTCATTTTGTTGTCACTACTTCAAAGTTACATGAACAACATTATGGTTCCTAAGACTACCCCCACTGTCAAGTCCCCAGCACGTAGCCCGTAAGAGTCGCTGTCCAACAGCCCAGGAATATGCTGTAGAAGTGCTGCTGATCATCGCTATGTTATACGGACCTACCTAAGCTTACCGCCGGGCCACACCCTGTGTGCCACTCATAATGCCCCATTTTCCCTCTCTCCCTTCCCTCCTAAGCCATCCTCCTCAGTCCCATTCCCTTTGGTAAGTGTGAGTCCATTCTTGGGTTCAGTGCGGCTGCTACTGTCCTTTTCTATCACTCCTTTTCTTTTTTCTGGTACTCCGCAGGTGAGTGAAATCAGTTGACACTTGTCTTTCTCTGCGTGGCTTATTTCGCTGAGCATGATACCCTCTACCTCCCTCCATGTTGTTGCACATGGTAGGATTGGTTTCTGCATATGGCAGAATAATATTCCACTTTTCATCCTCTGATAGACACTTACCTTGTCTGTTGTTGTGGACAGTGCTGTGATAATTATACGGGTGCACAGGTCTTTTGTAAACTGGGCTGCTGTATTCTAGTGTTTATTTCTGTATGTCCGGATGTATGAATATATTTAGTTAGTTCATTACTCACTTGTATATCTGTTATTTATTTATTTATTTATCATTATTCTTCATCTACGTGAGTCTCATGTAGTTTAGTAAACTGCCCCCCACAATGAGATGCCCCCACATACCTCATTGCAGTCACTGTCCATGAGCATATTAAGATGCTGTAGAATCCCTTGTTGTCTTCTCTGTGTCGTACGTCCCTCCCCGTGCCCCCCTTCTGCTTTATGCATGCCAAAGGTAATGTGCACATTCGCCTCCGCTCCGCCTGACATTTTCCTCCGTTCCCACCTGTCCACGTCCATCCCTTTCCGTTTGGTAACTGTGAGTCCACTCTTGTGGTGCCGTTTTTCTTCTTCGGATGTCTCTTGGTTCCCCTCCTGCACAGGCGAGTGATATCATTTGATCCTTGTGTTTCTCCACCTGCCTGCCTTATTACACTGAGTATGATGCCCTCTCACACCATCCGTGTTTCTGGAAATGGTGTGATTTGTTTTCCTATGACTGAATAATATTCCATTGTTCATCTACTGATGGACACTGAGCTTGGCTATTGAGAATAGTGCTGTGGTAATCATAGGGATGCACGTGTCGCTTTTAAACTGGGGGCGGCAATGTCTCATTCATTCATTCATCTGTTTATTCATTTATTTTTTTATCATGAATCTACAATTATGTGGATCACATCATGTTTATTACACTCCCCCCATCACCAACGTAGGAATCTTTAAGGGACTGAGAAGGCTGGTTGTGAAGGATGGTTGCAGGCTGGTAAGGGGGCATTACGATTAGCTCACATAATGTGGGGGGGAATTCTATAGGGAAGGCAGTATAGTTCAGAGAATTCAAGCAGTGATTCTGTAGGATCTTACTATGCTGATGAACAGTGAGCGTAATGGGGTCTGGGGGGCGACTTGATGATCTGGGCAGTCTAGTAAACTTAATGTTCCTTATGTAATTGTAGACTGGTTATTGTGAATAGTGCTGCCATAAATTTAGGGGTGCAGATGTCTTTCTAGAACTGGGTTGCTGCATTCCTTATGTATGTATGTTTGTATGTATGTATGTGTGTATGTATGTATTCATCCATCCATGCATCCATTCATTCATTCATTCATTCATTTATTATCTGTCTACCTATCTATCCATGGATGTTTCTGTCATTAATGCACAATTAGATGAGTTCCATTATGTTTACTAGACTCCCCCCATCACGCACGTGCCCCCAGATACCCCATTGCAGTCACTGTCCATGAGCATAGTAAGATACTGTAGAATCCCTACTTGTCTTTTCTGTGTTTTTCCGCCCTGTCTGTGACACCCCTCCCACATTATATATTCTTCTTCTAATGTGTCCTTACTTCGCCCCTCCCTAAACCCTCCATTCCCACCCATACACCTCAGTCTCTTTCCCTCTGTTTACTTTTAGTCCATTCTTGGGTTTTCTGAGACTGCTGCTGTTTCCTTCTTCAGTTTTTTGTTTTTTCTTATACTGTAATGATGAGTGATATCATTATACATATATACATATATATAGATATTTATATCTATATATATATATATGTGTATGTATGGAGGTAAGTAACTCTAATGTTTGCTAAGATGATGCAGCTCCGCAAGGCTGGGCACTCCCCCCCCCCACCGTGGGTGGAGTTTGTAAGCGCAGCACTGTTGCCTGGAGATTCCACGATGTCACAGTGGTGCCTCTGTCGTAGAGACATAATGTGTATGCTGAGAGGAGCAGGTGTGATTCGGGTGAGGTGGACACTGACCAACTTGACAGCATCAGGCTAAATGGAATCCAGAGCCAAGGTACTGTGTGTTCCTTTTCATTTTGTTGTCACTACTTCAAAGTTACATGAACAACATTATGGTTCCTAAGACTACCCCCACTGTCAAGTCCCCAGCACGTAGCCCGTAAGAGTCGCTGTCCAACAGCCCAGGAATATGCTGTAGAAGTGCTGCTGATCATCGCTATGTTATACGGACCTACCTAAGCTTGCCGCCGGGCCACACCCTGTGTGCCACTCATAATGCCCCATTTTCCCTCTCTCCCTTCCCTCCTAAGCCATCCTCCTCAGTCCCATTCCGTTTGGTAAGTGTGAGTCCATTCTTGGTTTCGGTGCGGCTGCGAATGTCCTTTTCTATCACTCCTTTTCTTTTTTCTGGTACTCCACAGGTGAGTGAAATCAGTTGACACTTGTCTTTCTCTGCGTGGCTTATTTCGCTGAGCATGATACCCTCTACCTCCCTCCATGTTGTTGCACATGGTAGGATTGGTTTCTGCATATGGCAGAATAATATTCCACTTTTCATCCTCAGATAGACACTTACCTTGTCTGTTGTTGTGGACAGTGCTGTGATAATTATACGGGTGCACAGGTCTTTTTTAAACTGGGCTGCTGTATTCTAGTGTTTATTTCTGTATGTCCGGATGTATGAATATATTTAGTTAGTTCATTACTCACTTGTATATCTGTTATTTATTTATTTATTTATCATTAGTCTTCATCTACGTGAGTCTCATGTAGTTTAGTAAACTGCCCCCCACAATGAGATGCCCCCACATAACTCATTGCAGTCACTGTCCATGAGCATATTAAGATGCTGTAGAATCCCTTGTTGTCTTCTCTGTGTCGTACGTCCCTCTCCGTGCCCCCCTTCTGCCTTATGCATGCCAAAGGTAATGTGCACATTCGCCCCCGCTCCGCCTGACATTTTCCTCCGTTCCCACCTGTCCACGTCCATCCCTTTCCCTTTGGTAACTGTGAGTCCACTCTTGTGGTGCCGTTTTTCTTCTTCGGATGTCTCTTGGTTCCCCTCCTGCACAGGCGAGTGATATCATTTGATCCTTGTGTTTCTCCACCTGCCTGCCTTATTACACTGAGTATGATGCCCTCTCTCACCATCCGTGTTTCTGCAAATGGTGTGATTTGTTTTCCTATGACTGAATAATATTCCATTGTTCATCTACTGATGGACACTGAGCTTGGCTATTGAGAATAGTGCTGTGGTAATCATAGGGATGCACGTGTCGCTTTTAAACTGGGGGCGGCAATGTCTCATTCATTCATTCATCTGTTTATTCATTTATTTTTTTATCATGAATCTACAATTATGTGGATCACATCATGTTTATTACACTCCCCCCATCACCAACGTAGGAATGGTTAAGGGACTGAGAAGGCTGGTTGTGAAGGATGGTTGCAGGCTGGTAAGGGGGCATTACGATTAGCTCACATAATGTGGGGGGGAATTCTATAGGGAAGGCAGTATAGTTCAGAGAATTCAAGCAGTGATTCTGTAGGATCTTACTATGCTGGTGAACAGTGAGTGTAATGGGGTCTGGGGGGCGACTTGATGATCTGGGCAGTCTAGTAACCTTAATGTTCCTTATGTAATTGTAGACTGGTTATTGTGAATAGTGCTGCCATAAATTTAGGGGTGCAGATGTCTTTCTAGAACTGGGTTGCTGCATTCCTTATGTATGTATGTTTGTATGTATGTATGTGTGTATGTATGTATTCATCCATCCATGCATCCATTCATTCATTCATTCATTTATTATCTGTCTACCTATCTATCCATGGATGTTTCTGTCATTAATGCACAATTAGATGGGTTCCATTATGTTTACTAGACTCCCCCCATCATGCACGTGCCCCCAGATACCCCATTGCAGTCACTGTCCATGAGCATAGTAAGATACTGTAGAATCCCTACTTGTCTTTTCTGTGTTTTTCCGCCCTGTCTGTGACACCCCTCCCACATTATATATTCTTCTTCTAATGTGTCCTTACTTCGCCCCTCCCTAATCCCTCCATTCCCACCCATACACCTCAGTCTCTTTCCCTCTGTTTACTTTTAGTCCATTCTTGGGTTTTCTGAGACTGCTGCTGTTTCCTTCTTCAGTTTTTTGTTTTTTCTTATACTGTAATGATGAGTGATATCATTATACATATATACATATATATAGATATTTATATTTATATATATATATATGTGTATGTATGGAGGTAAGTAACTCTAATGTTTGCTAAGATGATGCAGCTCCGCAAGGCTGGGCACTGCCCCCCCCCCGTGGGTGGAGTTTGTAAGCGCAGCACTGTTGCCTGGAGATTCCACGATGTCACAGCGGTGCCTCTGTCCTAGAGACATAATGTGTATGCTGAGAGGAGCAGGTGTGATTCGGGTGAGGTGGACACTGACCAACTTGACAGCATCAGGCTAAATGGAATCCAGAGCCAAGGTACTGTGTGTTCCTTTTCATTTTGTTGTCACTACTTCAAAGTTACATGAACAACATTATGGTTCCTAAGACTACCCCCACTGTCAAGTCCCCAGCACGTAGCCCGTAAGAGTCGCTGTCCAACAGCCCAGGAATATGCTGTAGAAGTGCTGCTGATCATCGATATGTTATACGGACCTACCTAAGCTTGCCGCCGGGCCACACCCTGTGTGCCACTCATAATGCCCCATTTTCCCTCTCTCCCTTCCCTCCTAAGCCATCCTCCTCAGTCCCATTCCCTTTGGTAAGTGTGAGTCCATTCTTGGGTTCGGTGCGGCTGCTACTGTCCTTTTCTATCACTCCTTTTCTTTTTTCTGGTACTCCACAGGTGAGTGAAATCAGTTGACACTTGTCTTTCTCTGCGTGGCTTATTTCGCTGAGCATGATACCCTCTACCTCCCTCCATGTTGTTGCACATGGTAGGATTGGTTTCTGCATATGGCAGAATAATATTCCACTTTTCATCCTCAGATAGACACTTACCTTGTCTGTTGTTGTGGACAGTGCTGTGATAATTATACGGGTGCACAGGTCTTTTTTAAACTGGGCTGCTGTATTCTAGTGTTTATTTCTGTATGTCCGGATGTATGAATATACTTAGTTAGTTCATTACTCACTTGTATATCTGTTATTTATTTATTTATTTATCATTAGTCTTCATCTACGTGAGTCTCATGTAGTTTATTAAACTGCCCCCCACAACGAGATGCCCCCACATACCTCATTGCAGTCACTGTCCATGAGCATATTAAGATGCTGTAGAATCCCTTGTTGTCTTCTCTGTGTCGTACGTCCCTCCCCGTGCCCCCCTTCTGCTTTATGCATGCCAAAGGTAATGTGCACATTCGCCCCCATTCCGCCTGACATTTTCCTCCGTTCCCACCTGTCCACATCCATCCCTTTCCCATTGGTAAATGTGAGTCCACTCTTGTGGTGCCGTTTTTCTTCTTCGGATGTCTCTTGGTTCCCCTCCTGCACAGGCGAGTGATATCATTTGATCCTTGTGTTTCTCCACCTGCCTGCCTTATTACACTGAGTATGATGCCCTCTCACACCATCCGTGTTTCTGCAGATGGTGTGATTTGTTTTCCTATGACTGAATAATATTCCATTGTTCATCTACTGATGGACACTGAGCTTGGCTATTGAGAATAGTGCTGTGGTAATCATAGGGATGCACGTGTCGCTTTTAAACTGGGGGCGGCAATGTCTCATTCATTCATTCATCTGTTTATTCATTTATTTTTTTATCATGAATCTACAATTATGTGGATAACATCATGTTTATTACACTCCCCCCATCACCAGCGTAGGAATGGTTAAGGGACTAAGAAGGCTGGTTGTGAAGGACGGTTGCAGGCTGGTAAGGGGGCATTACGATTAGCTCACATAATGTGGGGGGGAATTCTATAGGGAAGGCAGTATAGTTCAGAGAATTCAAGCAGTGATTCTGTAGGATCTTACTATGCTGGTGAACAGTGAGTGTAGTGGGGTCTGGGGGGCGACTTGATGATCTGGGCAGTCTAGTAACCTTAATGTTCCTTATGTAATTGTAGACTGGTTATTGTGATTAGTGCTGCCATAAATTTAGGGGTGCAGATGTCTTTCTAGAACTGGGTTGCTGCATTCCTTATGTATGTATGTTTGTATGTATGTATGTGTGTATGTATGTATTCATCCATCCATGCATCCATTCATTCATTCATTCATTCATTCATTTATTATCTGTCTACCTATCTATCCATGGATGTTTCTGTCATTAATGCACAATTAGATGAGTTCCATTGTGTTTACTAGACTTCCCCCATCACGCACGTGCCCCCAGATACCCCATTGCAGTCACTGTCCATGAGCATAGTAAGATACTGTAGAATCCCTACTTGTCTTTTCTGTGTTTTTCCGCCCTGTCTGTGACACCCCTCCCACATTATATATTCTTCTTCTAATGTGTCCTTACTTCGCCCCTCCCTAATCCCTCCATTCCCACCCATACACCTCAGTCTCTTTCCCTCTGTTAACTTTTAGTCCATTCTTGGGTTTTCTGAGACTGCTGCTGTTTCCTTATTCAGTTTTTTGTTTGTTCTGATACTGTAATGATGAGTGATATCATTATACATATATGTATATATATATATACATATGTTTGTATGTAAGTAACTCTAATGTTTGCTAAGATGATGCAGCTCCGCAAGTCTGGGCACTGCCCCCCCCCGTGGGTGGAGTTTGTAAGCGCAGCACTGTTGCCTGGAGATTCCACGATGTCACAGTGGTGCCTCTGTCCTAGAGACATAATGTGTATGCTGAGAGGAGCAGGTGAGATTCGGGTGAGGTGGACACTGACCAACTTGACAGCATCAGGCTAAATGGAATCCAGAGCCAAGGTACTGTGTGTTCCTTTTCATTTTGTTGTCACTACTTCAAAGTTACATGAACAACATTATGGTTCCTAAGACTACCCCCACTGTCAAGTCCCCAGCACGTAGCCCGTAAGAGTCGCTGTCCAACAGCCCAGGAATATGCTGTAGAAGTGCTGCTGATCATCGATATGTTATACGGACCTACCTAAGCTTGTCGCCGGGCCACACCCTGTGTGCCACTCATAATGCCCCATTTTCCCTCTCTCCCTTCCCTACTAAGTCATCCTCCTCAGTCCCATTCCCTTTGGTAAGTGTGAGTCCATTCTTGGGTTCGGTGCGGCTGCTACTGTCCTTTTCTATCACTCCTTTTCTTTTTTCTGGTACTCCACAGGTGAGTGAAATCAGTTGACACTTGTCTTTCTCTGCGTGGCTTGTTTCGCTGAGCATGATACCCTCTACCTCCCTCCATGTTGTTGCACATGGTAGGATTGGTTTCTGCATATGGCAGAATAATATTCCACTTTTCATCCTCAGATAGACACTTACCTTGTCTGTTGTTGTGGACAGTGCTGTGATAATTATACGGGTGCACAGGTCTTTTTTAAACTGGGCTGCTGTATTCTAGTGTTTATTTCTGTATGTCCGGATGTATGAATATATTTAGTTAGTTCATTACTCACTTGTATATCTGTTATTTATTTATTTATTTATCATTAGTCTTCATCTACGTGAGTCTCATGTAGTTTAGTAAACTGCCCCCCACAATGAGATGCCCCCACATACCTCATTGCAGTCACTGTCCATGAGCATATTAAGATGCTGTAGAATCCCTTGTTGTCTTCTCTGTGTCGTACGTCCCTCCCCGTGCCCCCCTTCTGCTTTATGCATGCCAAAGGTAATGTGCACATTCGCCCCCGCTCCGCCTGACATTTTCCTCCGTTCCCACCTGTCCACGTCCATCCCTTTCCCTTTGGTAACTGTGAGTCCACTCTTGTGGTGCCGGTTTTCTTCTTCGGATGTCTCTTGGTTCCCCTCCTGCACAGGCGAGTGATATCATTTGATCCTTGTGTTTCTCCACCTGCCTGCCTTATTACACTGAGTATGATGCCCTCTCACACCATCCGTGTTTCTGCAAATGGTGTGATTTGTTTTCCTATGACTGAATAATATTCCATTGTTCATCTACTGATGGACACTGAGCTTGGCTATTGAGAATAGTGCTGTGGTAATCATAGGGATGCACGTGTCGCTTTTAAACTGGGGGCGGCAATGTCTCATTCATTCATTCATCTGTTTATTCATTTATTTTTTTATCATGAATCTACAATTATGTGGATCTCATCATGTTTATTACACTCCCCCATCACCAACGTAGGAATCTTTAAGGGACTGAGAAGGCTGGTTGTGAAGGATGGTTGCAGGCTGGTAAGGGGGCATTACGATTAGCTCACATAATGTGGTGGGGAATTCTATAGGGAAGGCAGTATAGTTCAGAGAATTCAAGCAGTGATTCTGTAGGATCTTACTATGCTGGTGAACAGTGAGTGTAATGGGGTCTGGGGGGCGACTTGATGATCTGGGCAGTCTAGTAACCTTAATGTTCCTTATGTAATTGTAGACTGGTTATTGTGAATAGTGCTGCCATAAATTTAGGGGTGCAGATGTCTTTCTAGAACTGGGTTGCTGCATTCCTTATGTATGTATGTTTGTATGTATGTATGTGTGTATGTATGTATTCATCCATGCATCCATTCATTCATTCATTCATTCATTCATTTATTATCTGTCTACCTATCTATCCATGGATGTTTCTGTCATTAATGCACAATTAGATGAGTTCCATTGTGTTTACTAGACTTCCCCCATCACGCACGTGCCCCCAGATACCCCATTGCAGTCACTGTCCATGAGCATAGTAAGATACTGTAGAATCCCTACTTGTCTTTTCTGTGTTTTTCCGCCCTGTCTGTGACACCCCTCCCACATTATATATTCTGCTTCTAATGTGTCCTTACTTTGCCCCTCCCTAATCCCTCCATTCCCACCCATACACCTCAGTCTCTTTCCCTCTGTTAACTTTTAGTCCATTCTTGGGTTTTCTGAGACTGCTGCTGTTTCCTTCTTCAGTTTTTTGTTTTTTCTTATACTGTAATGATGAGTGATATCATTATACATATATATATATAGATATTTATATCTATATATATATATGTGTGTATGTATGGAGGTAAGTAACTCTAATGTTTGCTAAGATGATGCAGCTCCGCAAGGCTGGGCACTGCCCCCCCCCCGTGGGTGGAGTTTGTAAGCGCAGCACAGTTGCCTGGAGATTCCACGATGTCACAGCGGTGCCTCTGTCCTAGAGACATAATGTGTATGCTGAGAGGAGCAGGTGTGATTCGGGTGAGGTGGACACTGACCAACTTGACAGCATCAGGCTAAATGGAATCCAGAGCCAAGGTACTGTGTGTTCCTTTTCATTTTGTTGTTACTACTTCAAAGTTACATGAACAACATTATGGTTCCTAAGACTACCCCCACTGTCAAGTCCCCAGCACGTAGCCCGTAAGAGTCGCTGTCCAACAGCCCAGGAATATGCTGTAGAAGTGCTGCTGATCATCGCTATGTTATACGGACCTACCTAAGCTTGCCGCCGGGCCACACCCTGTGTGCCACTCATAATGCCCCATTTTCCCTCTCTCCCTTCCCTCCTAAGCCATCCTCCTCAGTCCCATTCCCTTTGGTAAGTGTGAGTCCATTCTTGGGTTCGGTGCGGCTGCTACTGTCCTTTTCTATCACTCCTTTTCTTTTTTCTGATACTCCACAGGTGAGTGAAATCAGTTGACACTTGTCTTTCTCTGCGTGGCTTATTTCGCTGAGCATGATACCCTCTACCTCCCTCCATGTTGTTGCACATGGTAGGATTGGTTTCTGCATATGGCAGAATAATATTCCACTTTTCATCCTCAGATAGACACTTACCTTGTCTGTTGTTGTGGACAGTGCTGTGATAATTATACGGGTGCATAGGTCTTTTTTAAACTGGGCTGCTGTATTCTAGTGTTTATTTCTGTATGTCCGGATGTATGAATATATTTAGTTAGTTCATTACTCACTTGTATATCTGTTATTTATTTATTTATTTATCATTAGTCTTCATCTACGTGAGTCTCATGTAGTTTAGTAAACTGCCCCCCACAACGAGATGTCCCCACATACCTCATTGCAGTCACTGTCCATGAGCATATTAAGATGCTGTAGAATCCCTTGTTGTCTTCTCTGTGTCGTACGTCCCTCCCCGTGCCCCCCTTCTGCTTTATGCATGCCAAAGGTAATGTGCACATTCGCTCCCGCTCCGCCTGAAATTTTCCTCCGTTCCCACCTGTCCACGTCCATCCCTTTCCCTTTGTTAACTGTGAGTCCACTCTTGTGGTGCCGTTTTTCTTCTTCGGATGTCTCTTGGTTCCCCTCCTGCACAGGCGAGTGATATCATTTGATCCTTGTGTTTCTCCACCTGCCTGCCTTATTACACTGAGTATGATGCCCTCTCACACCATCCGTGTTTCTGCAAATGGTGTGATTTGTTTTCCTATGACTGAATAATATTCCATTGTTCATCTAGTGATGGACACTGAGCTTGGCTATTGAGAATAGTGCTGTGGTTATCATAGGGATGCACGTGTCGCTTTTAAACTGGGGGCGGCAATGTCTCATTCATTCATTCATCTGTTTATTCATTTATTTTTTTATCATGAATCTACAATTATGTGGATCACATCATGTTTATTACACTCCCCCCATCACCAACGTAGGAATCTTTAAGGGACTGAGAAGGCTGGTTGTGAAGGATGGTTGCAGGCTGGTAAGGGGGCATTACGATTAGCTCACATAATGTGGGGGGGAATTCTATAGGGAAGGTAGTATAGTTCAGAGAATTCAAGCAGTGATTCTGTAGGATCTTACTATGCTGGTGAACAGTGAGTGTAATGGGGTCTGGGGGGCGACTTGATGATCTGGGCAGTCTAGTAACCTTAATGTTCCTTATGTAATTGTAGACTGGTTATTGTGAATAGTGCTGCCATAAATTTAGGGGTGCAGATGTCTTTCTAGAACTGGGTTGCTGCATTCCTTATGTATGTTATGTTTGTATGTATGTATGTGTGTATGTATGTATTCATCCATCCATGCATCCATTCATTCATTCATTCATTTATTATCTACCTATCTATCCATGGATGTTTCTGTCATTAATGCACAATTAGATGGGTTCCATTATGTTTACTAGACTCCCCCCATCACGCACGTGCCCCCAGATACCCCATTGCAGTCACTGTCCATGAGCATAGTAAGATACTGTAGAATCCCTACTTGTCTTTTCTGTGTTTTTCCGCCCTGTCTGTGACACCCCTCCCACATTATATATTCTTCTTCTAATGTGTCCTTACTTCGCCCCTCCCTAATCCCTCCATTCCCACCCATACACCTCAGTCTCTTTCCCTCTGTTAACTTTTAATCCATTCTTGGGTTTTCTGAGACTGCTGCTGTTTCCTTCTTCAGTTTTTGTTTGTTCTGATACTGTAATGATGAGTGATATCATTATACATTTATATATATATATAGATATTTATATCTATATATATATATATGTGTGTATGTATGGAGGTAAGTAACTCTAATGTTTGCTAAGATGATGCAGCTCCGCAAGGCTGGGCACTCCCCCCCCCCCCGTGGGTGGAGTTTGTAAGCGCAGCACTGTTGCCTGGAGATTCCACGATGTCACAGTGGTGCCTCTGTCCTAGAGACATAATGTGTATGCTGAGAGGAGCAGGTGTGATTCGGGTGAGGTGGACACTGACCAACTTGACAGCATCAGGCTAAATGGAATCCAGAGCCAAGGTACTGTGTGTTCCTTTTCATTTTGTTGTCACTACTTCAAAGTTACATGAACAACATTATGGTTCCTAAGACTACCCCCACTGTCAAGTCCCCAGCACATAGCCCGTAAGAGTCGCTGTCCAACAGCCCAGGAATATGCTGTAGAAGTGCTGCTGATCATCGCTATGTTATACGGACCTACCTAAGCTTGCCGCCGGGCCACACCCTGTGTGCCACTCATAATGCCCCATTTTCCCTCTCTCCCTTCCCTCCTAAGCCATCCTCCTCAGTCCCATTCCGTTTGGTAAGTGTGAGTCCATTCTTGGTTTCGGTGCGGCTGCGAATGTCCTTTTCTATCACTCCTTTTCTTTTTTCTGGTACTCCACAGGTGAGTGAAATCAGTTGACACTTGTCTTTCTCTGCGTGGCTTATTTCGCTGAGCATGATACCCTCTACCTCCCTCCATGTTGTTGCACATGGTAGGATTGGTTTCTGCATATGGCAGAATAATATTCCACTTTTCATCCTCAGATAGACACTTACCTTGTCTGTTGTTGTGGACAGTGCTGTGATAATTATACGGGTGCACAGGTCTTTTTTAAACTGGGCTGCTGTATTCTAGTGTTTATTTCTGTATGTCCGGATGTATGAATATATTTAGTTAGTTCATTACTCACTTGTATATCTGTTATTTATTTATTTATTTATCATTAGTCTTCATCTACGTGAGTCTCATGTAGTTTAGTAAACTGCCCCCCACAATGAGATGCCCCCACATAACTCATTGCAGTCACTGTCCATGAGCATATTAAGATGCTGTAGAATCCCTTGTTGTCTTCTCTGTGTCGTACGTCCCTCCCCGTGCCCCCCTTCTGCTTTATGCATGCCAAAGGTAATGTGCACATTCGCCCCCGCTCCGCCTGACATTTTCCTCCGTTCCCACCTGTCCACGTCCATCCCTTTCCCTTTGGTAACTGTGAGTCCACTCTTGTGGTGCCGTTTTTCTTCTTCGGATGTCTCTTGGTTCCCCTCCTGCACAGGCGAGTGATATCATTTGATCCTTGTGTTTCTCCACCTGCCTGCCTTATTACACTGAGTATGATGCCCTCTCTCACCATCCGTGTTTCTGCAAATGGTGTGATTTGTTTTCCTATGACTGAATAATATTCCATTGTTCATCTACTGATGGACACTGAGCTTGGCTATTGAGAATAGTGCTGTGGTAATCATAGGGATGCACGTGTCGCTTTTAAACTGGGGGCGGCAATGTCTCATTCATTCATTCATCTGTTTATTCATTTATTTTTTTATCATGAATCTACAATTATGTGGATCACATCATGTTTATTACACTCCCCCCATCACCAACGTAGGAATGGTTAAGGGACTGAGAAGGCTGGTTGTGAAGGATGGTTGCAGGCTGGTAAGGGGGCATTACGATTAGCTCACATAATGTGGGGGGGAATTCTATAGGGAAGGCAGTATAGTTCAGAGAATTCAAGCAGTGATTCTGTAGGATCTTACTATGCTGGTGAACAGTGAGTGTAATGGGGTCTGGGGGGCGACTTGATAATCTGGGCAGTCTAGTAACCTTAATGTTCCTTATGTAATTGTAGACTGGTTATTGTGAATAGTGCTGCCATAAATTTAGGGGTGCAGATGTCTTTCTAGAACTGGGTTGCTGCATTCCTTATGTATGTATGTTTGTATGTATGTATGTGTGTATGTATGTATTCATCCATCCATGCATCCATTCATTCATTCATTTATTATCTGTCTACCTATCTATCCATGGATGTTTCTGTCATTATTGCACAATTAGATGGGTTCCATTATGTTTACTAGACTCCCCCCATCACGCACGTGCCCCCAGATACCCCATTGCAGTCACTGTCCATGAGCATAGTAAGATACTGTAGAATCCCTACTTGTCTTTTCTGTGTTTTTCCGCCCTGTCTGTGACACCCCTCCCACATTATATATTCTTCTTCTAATGTGTCCTTACTTCGCCCCTCCCTAATCCCTCCATTCCCACCCATACACCTCAGTCTCTTTCCCTCTGTTTACTTTTAGTCCATTCTTGGGTTTTCTGAGACTGCTGCTGTTTCCTTCTTCAGTTTTTTGTTTTTTCTTATACTGTAATGATGAGTGATATCATTATACATATATACATATATATAGATATTTATATCTATATATATATATATGTGTATGTATGGATTTAAGTAACTCTAATGTTTGCTAAGATGATGCAGCTCCGCAAGGCTGGGCACTGCCCCCCCCCCCGTGGGTGGAGTTTGTAAGCGCAGCACTGTTGCCTGGAGATTCCACGATGTCACAGTGGTGCCTCTGTCCTAGAGACATAATGTGTATGCTGAGAGGAGCAGGTGTGATTCGGGTGAGGTGGACACTGACCAACTTGACAGCATCAGGCTAAATGGAATCCAGAGCCAAGGTACTGTGTGTTCCTTTTCATTTTGTTGTCACTACTTCAAAGTTACATGAACAACATTATGGTTCCTAAGACTACCCCCACTGTCAAGTCCGCAGCACGTAGCCCGTAAGAGTCGCTGTCCAACAGCCCAGGAATATGCTGTAGAAGTGCTGCTGATCATCGCTATGTTATACGGACCTACCTAAGCTTGCCGCCGGGCCACACCCTGTGTGCCACTCATAATGCCCCATTTTCCCTCTCTCCCTTCCCTCCTAAGCCATCCTCCTCAGTCCCATTCCCTTTGGTAAGTGTGAGTCCATTCTTGGGTTCGGTGCGGCTGCTACTGTCCTTTTCTATCACTCCTTTTCTTTTTTCTGGTACTCCACAGGTGAGTGAAATCAGTTGACACTTGTCTTTCTCTGCGTGGCTTATTTCGCTGAGCATGATACCCTCTACCTCCCTCCATGTTGTTGCACATGGTAGGATTGGTTTCTGCATATGGCAGAATAATATTCCACTTTTCATCCTCAGATAGACACTTACCTTGTCTGTTGTTGTGGACAGTGCTGTGATAATTATACGGTGCACAGGTCTTTTTTAAACTGGGCTGCTGTATTCTAGTGTTTATTTCTGTATGTCCGGATGTATGAATATACTTAGTTAGTTCATTACTCACTTGTATATCTGTTATTTATTTATTTATTTATCATTAGTCTTCATCTACGTGAGTCTCATGTAGTTTATTAAACTGCCCCCCACAACGAGATGCCCACACATACCTCATTGCAGTCACTGTCCATGAGCATATTAAGATGCTGTAGAATCCCTTGTTGTCTTCTCTGTGTCGTACGTCCCTCCCCGTGCCCCCCTTCTGCTTTATGCATGCCAAAGGTAATGTGCACATTCGCCCCCGCTCCGCCTGACATTTTCCTCCGTTCCCACTTGTCCACATCCATTCCTTTCCCTTTGGTAAATGTGAGTCCACTCTTGTGGTGCCGTTTTTCTTCTTCGGATGTCTCTTGGTTCCCCTCCTGCACAGGCGAGTGATATCATTTGATCCTTGTGTTTCTCCACCTGCCTGCCTTATTACACTGAGTATGATGCCCTCTCACACCATCCGTGTTTCTGCAAATGGTGTGATTTGTTTTCCTATGACTGAATAATATTCCATTGTTCATCTACTGATGGACACTGAGCTTGGCTATTGAGAATAGTGCTGTGGTTATCATAGGGATGCACGTGTCGCTTTTAAACTGGGGGCGGCAATGTCTCATTCATTCATTCATCTGTTTATTCATTTATTTTTTTATCATGAATCTACAATTATGTGGATCACATCATGTTTATTACACTCCCACATCACCAACGTAAGAATGGTTAAGGGACTGAGAAGGCTGGTTGTGAAGGACGGTTGCAGGCTGGTAAGGGGGCATTACGATTAGCTCACATAATGTGGGGGGGAATTCTATAGGGAAGGCAGTATAGTTCAGAGAATTCAAGCAGTGATTCTGTAGGATCTTACTATGCTGGTGAACAGTGAGTGTAATGGGGTCTGGGGGGCGACTTGATGATCTGGGCAGTCTAGTAACCTTAATGTTCCTTATGTAATTGTAGACTGGTTATTGTGAATAGTGCTGCCATAAATTTAGGGGTGCAGATGTCTTTCTAGAACTGGGTTGCTGCATTCCTTATGTATGTATGTTTGTATGTATGTATGTGTGTATGTATGTATTCATCCATCCATGCATCCATTCATTCATTCATTCATTTATTATCTGTCTACCTATCTATCCATGGATGTTTCTGTCATTAATGCACAATTAGATGGGTTCCATTATGTTTACTAGACTCCCCCCATCACGCACGTGCCCCCAGATACCCCATTGCAGTCACTGTCCATGAGCATAGTAAGATACTGTAGAATCCCTACTTGTCTTTTCTGTGTTTTTCCGCCCTGTATGTGACACCCCTCCCACATTATATATTCTTCTTCTAATGTGTCCTTACTTCGCCCCTCCCTAATCCCTCCATTCCCACCCATACACCTCAGTCTCTTTCCCTCTGTTTACTTTTAGTCCATTCTTGGGTTTTCTGAGACTGCTGCTGTTTCCTTCTTCAGTTTTTTGTTTTTTCTTATACTGTAATGATGAGTGATATCATTATACATATATACATATATATAGATATTTATATCTATATATATATATATGTGTATGTATGGAGGTAAGTAACTCTAATGTTTGCTAAGATGATGCAGCTCCGCAAGGCTGGGCACTCCCCCCCCCCCCGTGGGTGGAGTTTGTAAGCGCAGCACTGTTGCCTGGAGATTCCACGATGTCACAGTGGTGCCTCTGTCCTAGAGACATAATGTGTATGCTGAGAGGAGCAGGTGTGATTCGGGTGAGGTGGACACTGACCAACTTGACAGCATCAGGCTAAATGGAATCCAGAGCCAAGGTACTGTGTGTTCCTTTTCATTTTGTTGTCACTACTTCAAAGTTACATGAACAACATTATGGTTCCTAAGACTACCCCCACTGTCAAGTCCCCAGCACATAGCCCGTAAGAGTCGCTGTCCAACAGCCCAGGAATATGCTGTAGAAGTGCTGCTGATCATCGCTATGTTATACGGACCTACCTAAGCTTGCCGCCGGGCCACACCCTGTGTGCCACTCATAATGCCCCATTTTCCCTCTCTCCCTTCCCTCCTAAGCCATCCTCCTCAGTCCCATTCCGTTTGGTAAGTGTGAGTCCATTCTTGGTTTCGGTGCGGCTGCGAATGTCCTTTTCTATCACTCCTTTTCTTTTTTCTGGTACTCCACAGGTGAGTGAAATCAGTTGACACTTGTCTTTCTCTGCGTGGCTTATTTCGCTGAGCATGATACCCTCTACCTCCCTCCATGTTGTTGCACATGGTAGGATTGGTTTCTGCATATGGCAGAATAATATTCCACTTTTCATCCTCAGATAGACACTTACCTTGTCTGTTGTTGTGGACAGTGCTGTGATAATTATACGGGTGCACAGGTCTTTTTTAAACTGGGCTGCTGTATTCTAGTGTTTATTTCTGTATGTCCGGATGTATGAATATATTTAGTTAGTTCATTACTCACTTGTATATCTGTTATTTATTTATTTATTTATCATTAGTCTTCATCTACGTGAGTCTCATGTAGTTTAGTAAACTGCCCCCCACAATGAGATGCCCCCACATAACTCATTGCAGTCACTGTCCATGAGCATATTAAGATGCTGTAGAATCCCTTGTTGTCTTCTCTGTGTCGTACGTCCCTCCCCGTGCCCCCCTTCTGCCTTATGCATGCCAAAGGTAATGTGCACATTCGCCCCCGCTCCGCCTGACATTTTCCTCCGTTCCCACCTGTCCACGTCCATCCCTTTCCCTTTGGTAACTGTGAGTCCACTCTTGTGGTGCCGTTTTTCTTCTTCGGATGTCTCTTGGTTCCCCTCCTGCACAGGCGAGTGATATCATTTGATCCTTGTGTTTCTCCACCTGCCTGCCTTATTACACTGAGTATGATGCCCTCTCTCACCATCCGTGTTTCTGCAAATGGTGTGATTTGTTTTCCTATGACTGAATAATATTCCATTGTTCATCTACTGATGGACACTGAGCTTGGCTATTGAGAATAGTGCTGTGGTAATCATAGGGATGCACGTGTCGCTTTTAAACTGGGGGCAGCAATGTCTCATTCATTCATTCATCTGTTTATTCATTTATTTTTTTATCATGAATCTACAATTATGTGGATCACATCATGTTTATTACACTCCCCCCATCACCAACGTAGGAATGGTTAAGGGACTGAGAAGGCTGGTTGTGAAGGATGGTTGCAGGCTGGTAAGGGGGCATTACGATTAGCTCACATAATGTGGGGGGGAATTCTATAGGGAAGGCAGTATAGTTCAGAGAATTCAAGCAGTGATTCTGTAGGATCTTACTATGCTGGTGAACAGTGAGTGTAATGGGGTCTGGGGGGCGACTTGATGATCTGGGCAGTCTAGTAACCTTAATGTTCCTTATGTAATTGTAGACTGGTTATTGTGAATAGTGCTGCCATAAATTTAGGGGTGCAGATGTCTTTCTAGAACTGGGTTGCTGCATTCCTTATGTATGTATGTTTGTATGTATGTATGTGTGTATGTATGTATTCATCCATCCATGCATCCATTCATTCATTCATTTATTATCTGTCTACCTATCTATCCATGGATGTTTCTGTCATTATTGCACAATTAGATGGGTTCCATTATGTTTACTAGACTCCCCCCATCACGCACGTGCCCCCAGATACCCCATTGCAGTCACTGTCCATGAGCATAGTAAGATACTGTAGAATCCCTACTTGTCTTTTCTGTGTTTTTCCGCCCTGTATGTGACACCCCTCCCACATTATATATTCTTCTTCTAATGTGTCCTTACTTCGCCCCTCCCTAATCCCTCCATTCCCACCCATACACCTCAGTCTCTTTCCCTCTGTTTACTTTTAGTCCATTCTTGGGTTTTCTGAGACTGCTGCTGTTTCCTTCTTCAGTTTTTTGTTTTTTCTTATACTGTAATGATGAGTGATATCATTATACATATATACATATATATAGATATTTATATCTATATATATATATATGTGTATGTATGGAGGTAAGTAACTCTAATGTTTGCTAAGATGATGCAGCTCCGCAAGGCTGGGCACTGCCCCCCCCCCGTGGGTGGAGTTTGTAAGCGCAGCACTGTTGCCTGGAGATTCCACGATGTCACAGTGGTGCCTCTGTCCTAGAGACATAATGTGTATGCTGAGAGGAGCAGGTGTGATTCGGGTGAGGTGGACACTGACCAACTTGACAGCATCAGGCTAAATGGAATCCAGAGCCAAGGTACTGTGTGTTCCTTTTCATTTTGTTGTCACTACTTCAAAGTTACATGAACAACATTATGGTTCCTAAGACTACCCCCACTGTCAAGTCCCCAGCACATAGCCCGTAAGAGTCGCTGTCCAACAGCCCAGGAATATGCTGTAGAAGTGCTGCTGATCATCGCTATGTTATACGGACCTACCTAAGCTTGCCGCCGGGCCACACCCTGTGTGCCACTCATAATGCCCCATTTTCCCTCTCTCCCTTCCCTCCTAAGCCATCCTCCTCAGTCCCATTCCCTTTGGTAAGTGTGAGTCCATTCTTGGGTTCGGTGCGGCTGCTACTGTCCTTTTCTATCACTCCTTTTCTTTTTTCTGGTACTCCACAGGTGAGTGAAATCAGTTGACACTTGTCTTTCTCTGCGTGGCTTATTTCGCTGAGCATGATACCCTCTACCTCCCTCCATGTTGTTGCACATGGTAGGATTGGTTTCTGCATATGGCAGAATAATATTCCACTTTTCATCCTCAGATAGACACTTACCTTGTCTGTTGTTGTGGACAGTGCTGTGATAATTATACGGGTGCACAGGTCTTTTTTAAACTGGGCTGCTGTATTCTAGTGTTTATTTCTGTATGTCCGGATGTATGAATATACTTAGTTAGTTCATTACTCACTTGTATATCTGTTATTTATTTATTTATTTATCATTAGTCTTCATCTACGTGAGTCTCATGTAGTTTATTAAACTGCCCCCCACAACGAGATGCCCCCACATACCTCATTGCAGTCACTGTCCATGAGCATATTAAGATGCTGTAGAATCCCTTGTTGTCTTCTCTGTGTCGTACGTCCCTCCCCGTGCCCCCCTTCTGCTTTATGCATGCCAAAGGTAATGTGCACATTCGCCCCCGCTCCGCCTGACATTTTCCTCCGTTCCCACTTGTCCACATCCATTCCTTTCCCTTTGGTAAATGTGAGTCCACTCTTGTGGTGCCGTTTTTCTTCTTTGGATGTCTCTTGGTTCCCCTCCTGCACAGGGGAGTGATATCATTTGATCCTTGTGTTTCTCCACCTGCCTGCCTTATTACACTGAGTATGATGCCCTCTCACACCATCCGTGTTTCTGGAAATGGTGTGATTTGTTTTCCTATGACTGAATAATATTCCATTGTTCATCTACTGATGGACACTGAGCTTGGCTATTGAGAATAGTGCTGTGGTAATCATAGGGATGCACGTGTCGCTTTTAAACTGGGGGCGGCAATGTCTCATTCATTCATTCATCTGTTTATTCATTTATTTTTTTATCATGAATCTACAATTATGTGGATCACATCATGTTTATTACACTCCCACATCACCAACGTAAGAATGGTTAAGGGACTGAGAAGGCTGGTTGTGAAGGACGGTTGCAGGCTGGTAAGGGGGCATTACGATTAGCTCACATAATGTGGGGGGGAATTCTATAGGGAAGGCAGTATAGTTCAGAGAATTCAAGCAGTGATTCTGTAGGATCTTACTATGCTGGTGAACAGTGAGTGTAATGGGGTCTGGGGGGCGACTTGATGATCTGGGCAGTCTAGTAACCTTAATGTTCCTTATGTAATTGTAGACTGGTTATTGTGAATAGTGCTGCCATAAATTTAGGGGTGCAGATGTCTTTCTAGAACTGGGTTGCTGCATTCCTTATGTATGTATGTTTGTATGTATGTATGTGTGTATGTATGTATTCATCCATCCATGCATCCATTCATTCATTCATTCATTTATTATCTGTCTACCTATCTATCCATGGATGTTTCTGTCATTAATGCACAATTAGATGGGTTCCATTATGTTTACTAGACTCCCCCCATCATGCACGTGCCCCCAGATACCCCATTGCAGTCACTGTCCATGAGCATAGTAAGATACTGTAGAATCCCTACTTGTCTTTTCTGTGTTTTTCCGCCCTGTCTGTGACACCCCTCCCACATTATATATTCTTCTTCTAATGTGTCCTTACTTCGCCCCTCCCTAATCCCTCCATTCCCACCCATACACCTCAGTCTCTTTCCCTCTGTTTACTTTTAGTCCATTCTTGGGTTTTCTGAGACTGCTGCTGTTTCCTTCTTCAGTTTTTTGTTTTTTCTTATACTGTAATGATGAGTGATATCATTATACATATATACATATATATAGATATTTATATTTATATATATATATATGTGTATGTATGGAGGTAAGTAACTCTAATGTTTGCTAAGATGATGCAGCTCCGCAAGGCTGGGCACTGCCCCCCCCCCGTGGGTGGAGTTTGTAAGCGCAGCACAGTTGCCTGGAGATTCCACGATGTCACAGCGGTGCCTCTGTCCTAGAGACATAATGTGTATGCTGAGAGGAGCAGGTGTGATTCGGGTGAGGTGGACACTGACCAACTTGACAGCATCAGGCTAAATGGAATCCAGAGCCAAGGTACTGTGTGTTCCTTTTCATTTTGTTGTTACTACTTCAAAGTTACATGAACAACATTATGGTTCCTAAGACTACCCCCACTGTCAAGTCCCCAGCACGTAGCCCGTAAGAGTCGCTGTCCAACAGCCCAGGAATATGCTGTAGAAGTGCTGCTGATCATCGCTATGTTATACGGACCTACCTAAGCTTGCCGCCGGGCCACACCCTGTGTGCCACTCATAATGCCCCATTTTCCCTCTCTCCCTTCCCTCCTAAGCCATCCTCCTCAGTCCCATTCCCTTTGGTAAGTGTGAGTCCATTCTTGGGTTCGGTGCGGCTGCTACTGTCCTTTTCTATCACTCCTTTTCTTTTTTCTGATACTCCACAGGTGAGTGAAATCAGTTGACACTTGTCTTTCTCTGCGTGGCTTATTTCGCTGAGCATGATACCCTCTACCTCCCTCCATGTTGTTGCACATGGTAGGATTGGTTTCTGCATATGGCAGAATAATATTCCACTTTTCATCCTCAGATAGACACTTACCTTGTCTGTTGTTGTGGACAGTGCTGTGATAATTATACGGGTGCATAGGTCTTTTTTAAACTGGGCTGCTGTATTCTAGTGTTTATTTCTGTATGTCCGGATGTATGAATATATTTAGTTAGTTCATTACTCACTTGTATATCTGTTATTTATTTATTTATTTATCATTAGTCTTCATCTACGTGAGTCTCATGTAGTTTCGTAAACTGCCCCCCACAACGAGATGCCCCCACATACCTCATTGCAGTCACTGTCCATGAGCATATTAAGATGCTGTAGAATCCCTTGTTGTCTTCTCTGTGTCGTACGTCCCTCCCCGTGCCCCCCTTCTGCTTTATGCATGCCAAAGGTAATGTGCACATTCGTTCCCGCTCCGCCTGACATTTTCCTCGGTTCCCACCTGTCCACGTCCATCCCTTTCCCTTTGGTAACTGTGAGTCCACTCTTGTGGTGCCGTTTTTCTTCTTCGGATGTCTCTTGGTTCCCCTCCTGCACAGGCGAGTGATATCATTTGATCCTTGTGTTTCTCCACCTGCCTGCCTTATTACACTGAGTATGATGCCCTCTCACACCATCCGTGTTTCTGCAAATGGTGTGATTTGTTTTCCTATGACTGAATAATATTCCATTGTTCATCTACTGATGGACACTGAGCTTGGCTATTGACAATAGTGCTGTGGTAATCATAGGGATGCACGTGTCGCTTTTAAACTGGGGGCGGCAATGTCTCATTCATTCATTCATCTGTTTATTCATTTATTTTTTTATCATGAATCTACAATTATGTGGATCACATCATGTTTATTACACTCCCCCCATCACCAACGTAGGAATGGTTAAGGGACTGAGAAGGCTGGTTGTGAAGGATGGTTGCAGGCTGGTAAGGGGGCATTACGATTAGCTCACATAATGTGGGGGGGAATTCTATAGGGAAGGCAGTATAGTTCAGAGAATTCAAGCAGTGATTCTGTAGGATCTTACTATGCTGGTGAACAGTGAGTGTAATGGGGTCTGGGGGGCTACTTGATGATCTGGGCAGTCTAGTAACCTTAATGTTCCTTATGTAATTGTAGACTGGTTATTGTGAATAGTGCTGCCATAAATTTAGGGGTGCAGATGTCTTTCTAGAACTGGGTTGCTGCATTCCTTATGTATGTATGTTTGTATGTATGTATGTGTGTATGTATGTATTCATCCATCCATGCATCCATTCATTCATTCATTCATTTATTATCTGTCTACCTATCTATCCATGGATGTTTCTGTCATTAATGCACAATTAGATGGGTTCCATTATGTTTACTAGACTCCCCCCATCACGCACGTGCCCCCAGATACCCCATTGCAGTCACTGTCCATGAGCATAGTAAGATACTGTAGAATCCCTACTTGTCTTTTCTGTGTTTTTCCGCCCTGTCTGTGACACCCCTCCCACATTATATATTCTTCTTCTAATGTGTCCTTACTTCGCCCCTCCCTAATCCCTCCATTCCCACCCATACACCTCAGTCTCTTTCCCTCTGTTAACTTTTAATCCATTCTTGGGTTTTCTGAGACTGCTGCTGTTTCCTTCTTCAGTTTTTGTTTGTTCTGATACTGTAATGATGAGTGATATCATTATACATTTATATATATATATAGATATTTATATCTATATATATATATGTGTGTATGTATGGAGGTAAGTAACTCTAATGTTTGCTAAGATGATGCAGCTCCGCAAGGCTGGGCACTGCCCCCCCCCCCCGTGGGTGGAGTTTGTAAGCGCAGCACTGTTGCCTGGAGATTCCACGATGTCACAGCGGTGCCTCTGTCCTAGAGACATAATGTGTATGCTGAGAGGAGCAGGTGTGATTCGGGTGAGGTGGACACTGACCAACTTGACAGCATCAGGCTAAATGGAATCCAGAGCCAAGGTACTGTGTGTTCCTTTTCATTTTGTTGTCACTACTTCAAAGTTACATGAACAACATTATGGTTCCTAAGACTACCCTCACTGTCAAGTCCCCAGCACGTAGCCCGTAAGAGTCGCTGTCCAACAGCCCAGGAATATGCTGTAGAAGTGCTGCTGATCATCGCTATGTTATACGGACCTACCTAAGCTTGCCGCCGGGCCACACCCTGTGTGCCACTCATAATGCCCCATTTTCCCTCTCTCCCTTCCCTCCTAAGCCATCCTCCTCAGTCCCATTCCCTTTGGTAAGTGTGAGTCCATTCTTGGGTTCGGTGCGGCTGCTACTGTCCTTTTCTATCACTCCTTTTCTTTTTTCTGGTACTCCACAGGTGAGTGAAATCAGTTGACACTTGTCTTTCTCTGCGTGGCTTATTTCGCTGAGCATGATACCCTCTACCTCCCTCCATGTTGTTGCACATGGTAGGATTGGTTTCTGCATATGGCAGAATAATATTCCACTTTTCATCCTCAGATAGACACTTACCTTGTCTGTTGTTGTGGACAGTGCTGTGATAATTATACGGGTGCACAGGTGTTTTTTAAACTGGGCTGCTGTATTCTAGTGTTTATTTCTGTATGTCCGGATGTATGAATATATTTAGTTAGTTCATTACTCACTTGTATATCTGTTATTTATTTATTTATTTATCATTAGTCTTCATCTACGTGAGTCTCATGTAGTTTAGTAAACTGCCCCCCACAATGAGATGCCCCCACATAACTCATTGCAGTCACTGTCCATGAGCATATTAAGATGCTGTAGAATCCCTTGTTGTCTTCTCTGTGTCGTACGTCCCTCCCCGTGCCCCCCTTCTGCTTTATGCATGCCAAAGGTAATGTGCACATTCGCCCCCGCTCCGCCTGACATTTTCCTCCGTTCCCACCTGTCCACGTCCATCCCTTTCCCTTTGGTAACTGTGAGTCCACTCTTGTGGTGCCGTTTTTCTTCTTCGGATGTCTCTTGGTTCCCCTCCTGCACAGGCGAGTGATATCATTTGATCCTTGTGTTTCTCCACCTGCCTGCCTTATTACACTGAGTATGATGCCCTCTCACACCATCCGTGTTTCTGCAAATGGTGTGATTTGTTTTCCTATGACTGAATAATATTCCATTGTTCATCTACTGATGGGCACTGAGCTTGGCTATTGAGAATAGTGCTGTGGTAATCATAGGGATGCACGTGTCGCTTTTAAACTGGGGGCGGCAATGTCTCATTCATTCATTCATCTGTTTATTCATTTATTTTTTTATCATGAATCTACAATTATGTGGATCACATCATGTTTATTACACTCCCCCCATCACCAACGTAGGAATCTTTAAGGGACTGAGAAGGCTGGTTGTGAAGGATGGTTGCAGGCTGGTAAGGGGGCATTACGATTAGCTCACATAATGTGGGGGGGAATTCTATAGGGAAGGCAGTATAGTTCAGAGAATTCAAGCAGTGATTCTGTAGGATCTTACTATGCTGGTGAACAGTGAGTGTAATGGGGTCTGGGGGGCGACTTGATGATCTGGGCAGTCTAGTAACCTTAATGTTCCTTATGTAATTGTAGACTGGTTATTGTGAATAGTGCTGCCATAAATTTAGGGGTGCAGATGTCTTTCTAGAACTGGGTTGCTGCATTCCTTATGTATGTATGTTTGTATGTATGTATGTGTGTATGTATGTATTCATCCATCCATGCATCCATTCATTCATTCATTCATTCATTCATTTATTATCTGTCTACCTATCTATCCATGGATGTTTCTGTCATTAATGCACAATTAGATGAGTTCCATTGTGTTTACTAGACTTCCCCCATCACGCACGTGCCCCCAGATACCCCATTGCAGTCACTGTCCATGAGCATAGTAAGATACTGTAGAATCCCTACTTGTCTTTTCTGTGTTTTTCCGCCCTGTCTGTGACACCCCTCCCACATTATATATTCTGCTTCTAATGTGTCCTTACTTCGCCCCTCCCTAATCCCTCCATTCCCACCCATACAACTCAGTCTCTTTCCCTCTGTTAACTTTTAGTCCATTCTTGGGTTTTCTGAGACTGCTGCTGTTTCCTTCTTCAGTTTTTTTTTTTTTCTTATACTGTAATGATGAGTGATATCATTATACATATATATATATATATAGATATTTATATCTATCTATATATATATGTGTATGTATGGAGGTAAGTAACTCTAATGTTTGCTAAGATGATGCAGCTCCGCAAGGCTGGGCACTGCCCCCCCCCCGTGGGTGGAGTTTGTAAGCGCAGCACAGTTGCCTGGAGATTCCACGATGTCACAGCGGTGCCTCTGTCCTAGAGACATAATGTGTATTCTGAGAGGAGCAGGTGTGATTCGGGTGAGGTGGACACTGACCAACTTGACAGCATCAGGCTAAATGGAATCCAGAGCCAAGGTACTGTGTGTTCCTTTTCATTTTGTTGTTACTACTTCAAAGTTACATGAACAACATTATGGTTCCTAAGACTACCCCCACTGTCAAGTCCGCAGCACGTAGCCCGTAAGAGTCGCTGTCCAACAGCCCAGGAATATGCTGTAGAAGTGCTGCTAATCATCGCTATGTTATACGGACCTACCTAAGCTTGCCGCCGGGCCACACCCTGTGTGCCACTCATAATGCCCCATTTTCCCTCTCTCCCTTCCCTCCTAAGCCATCCTCCTCAGTCCCATTCCCTTTGGTAAGTGTGAGTCCATTCTTGGGTTCGGTGCGGCTGCTACTGTCCTTTTCTATCACTCCTTTTCTTTTTTCTGATACTCCACAGGTGAGTGAAATCAGTTGACACTTGTCTTTCTCTGCGTGGCTTATTTCGCTGAGCATGATACCCTCTACCTCCCTCCATGTTGTTGCACTTGGTAGGATTGGTTTCTGCATATGGCAGAATAATATTCCACTTTTCATCCTCAGATAGACACTTACCTTGTCTGTTGTTGTGGACAGTGCTGTGATAATTATACGGCTGCACAGGTCTTTTTTAAACTGGGCTGCTGTATTCTAGTGTATATTTCTGTATGTCCGGATGTATGAATATACTTAGTTAGTTCATTACTCACTTATATATCTGTTATTTATTTATTTATTTATCATTAGTCTTCATCTACGTGAGTCTCATGTAGTTTAGTAAACTGCCCCCCACAACGAGATGCCCCCACATACCTCATTGCAGTCACTGTCCATGAGCATATTAAGATTCTGTAGAATCCCTTGTTGTCTTCTCTGTGTCGTACGTCCCTCCCCGTGCCCCCCTTCTGCTTTATGCATGCCAAAGGTAATGTGCACATTCGCCCCCGTTCCGCCTGACATTTTCCTCCGTTCCCACCTGTCCACGTCCATCCCTTTCCCTTTGGTAACTGTGAGTCCACTCTTGTGGTGCCGTTTTTCTTCTTCAAATGTCTCTTGGTTCCCCTCCTGCACAGGCGAGTGATATCATTTGATCCTTGTGTTTCTCCACCTGCCTGCCTTATTACACTGAGTATGATGCCCTCTCACACCATCCGTGTTTCTGCAAATGGTGTGATTTGTTTTCCTATGACTGAATAATATTCCATTGTTCATCTACTGATGGACACTGAGCTTGGCTATTGAGAATAGTGCTGTGGTAATCATAGGGATGCACGTGTCGCTTTTAAACTGGGGGTGGCAATGTCTCATTCATTCATTCATCTGTTTATTCATTTATTTTTTTATCATGAATCTACAATTATGTGGATAACATCATGGTTATTACACTCCCCCCATCACCAACGTAGGAATGGTTAAGGGACTGAGAAGGCTGGTTGTGAAGGACGGTTGCAGGCTGGTAAGGGGGCATTACGATTAGCTCACATAATGTGGGGGGGAATTCTATAGGGAAGGCAGTATAGTTCAGAGAATTCAAGCAGTGATTCTGTAGGATCTTACTATGCTGGTGAACAGTGAGTGTAATGGGGTCTGGGGGGCGACTTGATGATCTGGGCAGTCTAGTAACCTTAATGTTCCTTATGTAATTGTAGACTGGTTATTGTGAATAGTGCTGCCATAAAGTTAGGGGTGCAGATGTCTTTCTTGAACTGGGTTGCTGCATTCCTTATGTATGTATGTTTGTATGTATGTATGTGTGTATGTATGTATTCATCCATCCATGCATTCATTCATTCATTCATTCATTCATTTATTATCTGTCTACCTATCTATCCATGGATGTTTCTGTCATTAATGCACAATTAGATGAGTTCCATTATGTTTACTAGACTCCCCCCATCACGCACGTGCCCCCAGATACCCCATTGCAGTCACTGTCCATGAGCATAGTAAGATACTGTAGAATCCCTACTTGTCTTTTCTGTGTTTTTCCGCCCTGTCTGTGACACCCGTCCCACATTATATATTCTTCTTCTAATGTGTCCTTACTTCGCCCCTCCCTAATCCCTCCATTCCCACCCATACACCTCAGTCTCTTTCCCTCTGTTTACTTTTAGTCCATTCTTGGGTTTTCTGAGACTGCTGCTGTTTCCTTCTTCAGTTTTTTGTTTTTTCTTATACTGTAATGATGAGTGATATCATTATACATATATACATATATATAGATATTTATATCTATATATATATATATGTGTATGTATGGAGGTAAGTAACTCTAATGTTTGCTAAGATGATGCAGCTCCGCAAGGCTGGGCACTGCCCCCCCCCGTGGGTGGAGTTTGTAAGCGCAGCACTGTTGCCTGGAGATTCCACGATGTCACAGTGGTGCCTCTGTCCTAGAGACATAATGTGTATGCTGAGAGGAGCAGGTGTGATTCGGGTGAGGTGGACACTGACCAACTAGACAGCATCAGGCTAAATGGAATCCAGAGCGAAGGTACTGTGTGTGCCTTTTCATTTTGTTGTCACTACTTCAAAGTTACATGAACAACATTATGGTTCCTAAGACTACCCCCACTGTCAAGTCCGCAGCACGTAGCCCGTAAGAGTCGCTGTCCAACAGCCCAGGAATATGCTGTAGAAGTGCTGCTGATCATCGCTATGTTATACGGACCTACCTAAGCTTGCCGCCGGGCCACACCCTGTGTGCCACTCATAATGCCCCATTTTCCCTCTCTCCCTTCCCTCCTAAGCCATCCTCCTCAGTCCCATTCCCTTTGGTAAGTGTGAGTCCATTCTTGGGTTCGGTGCGGCTGCTACTGTCCTTTTCTATCACTCCTTTTCTTTTTTCTGGTACTCCACAGGTGAGTGAAATCAGTTGACACTTGTCTTTCTCTGCGTGGCTTATTTCGCTGAGCATGATACCCTCTACCTCCCTCCATGTTGTTGCACATGGTAGGATTGGATTCTGCATATGGCAGAATAATATTCCACTTTTCATCCTCAGATAGACACTTACCTTGTCTGTTGTTGTGGACAGTGCTGTGATAATTATACGGGTGCACAGGTCTTTTTTAAACTGGGCTGCTGTATTCTAGTGTATATTTCTGTATGTCCGGATGTATGAATATACTTAGTTAGTTCATTACTCACTTGTATATCTGTTATTTATTTATTTATTTATCATTAGTCTTCATCTACGTGAGTCTCATGTAGTTTAGTAAACTGCCCCCCACAACGAGATGCCCCCACATACCTCATTGCAGTCACTGTCCATGAGCATATTAAGATGCTGTAGAATCCCTTGTTGTCTTCTCTGTGTCGTACGTCCCTCCCCGTGCCCCCCTTCTGCTTTATGCATGCCAAAGGTAATGTGCACATTCGCCCCCGTTCCGCCTGACATTTTCCTCCGTTCCCACCTGTCCACGTCCATCCCTTTCCCTTTGGTAACTGTGAGTCCACTCTTGTGGTGCCGTTTTTCTTCTTCGGATGTCTCTTGGTTCCCATCCTGCACAGGCGAGTGATATCATTTGATCCTTGTGTTTCTCCACCTGCCTGCCTTATTACACTGAGTATGATGCCCTCTCACACCATCCGTGTTTCTGCAAATGGTGTGATTTGTTTTCCTATGACTGAATAATATTCCATTGTTCATCTACTGATGGACACTGAGCTTGGCTATTGACAATAGTGCTGTGGTAATCATAGGGATGCACGTGTCGCTTTTAAACTGGGGGCGGCAATGTCTCATTCATTCATTCATCTGTTTATTCATTTATTTTTTTATCATGAATCTACAATTATGTGGATCACATCATGTTTATTACACTCCCCCCATCACCAACGTACGAATGCTTAAGGGACTAAGAAGGCTGGTTGTGAAGGATGGTTGCAGGCTGGTAAGGGGGCATTACGATTAGCTCACATAATGTGGGGGGGAATTCTATAGGGAAGGCAGTATAGTTCAGAGAATTCAAGCAGTGATTTTGTAGGATCTTACTATTCTGGTGAACAGTGAGTGTAATGGGGTCTGGGGGGCGACTTGAAGATCTGGGCAGTCTAGTAACCTTAATGTTCCTTATGTAATTGTAGACTGGTTATTGTGAATAGTGCTGCCATAAATTTAGGGGTGCAGATGTCTTTCTTGAACTGGGTTGCTGCATTCCTTATGTATGTATGTTTGTATGTATGTATGTGTGTATGTATGTATTCATCCATCCATGCATTCATTCATTCATTCATTCATTCATTTATTATCTGTCTACCTATCTATCCATGGATGTTTCTGTCATTAATGCACAATTAGATGAGTTCCATTATGTTTACTAGACTCCCCCCATCACGCACGTGCCCCCAGATACCCCATTGCAGTCACTGTCCATGAGCATAGTAAGATACTGTAGAATCCTTACTTGTCTTTTCTGTGTTTTTCCGCCCTGTCTGTGACACCCGTCCCACATTATATATTCTTCTTCTAATGTGTCCTTACTTCGCCCCTCCCTAATCCCTCCATTCCCACCCATACACCTCAGTCTCTTTCCCTCTGTTAACTTTTAGTCCATTCTTGGGTTTTCTGAGACTGCTGCTGTTTCCTTCTTCAGTTTTTTGTTTGTTCTGATACTGTAATGATGAGTGATATCATTATACATATATGTATATATATATATATATGTTTGTAGGTAAGTAACTCTAATGTTTGCTAATATGATGCAGCTCCGCAAGGCTGGGCACTGCCCCCCCCGAGGGTGGAGTTTGTAAGCGCAGCACTGTTGCCTGGAGATTCCACGATGTCACAGTGGTGCCTCTGTCTTAGAGACATAATGTGTATGCTGAGAGGAGCAGGTGTGATTCGGGTGAGGTGGACACTGACCAACTTGACAGCATCAGGCTAAATGGAATCCAGAGCCAAGGTACTGTGTGTTCCTTTTCATTTTGTTGTCACTACTTCAAAGTTACATGAACAACATTATGGTTCCTAAGACTACCCCCACTGTCAAGTCCCCAGCACGTAGCCCATAAGAGTCGCTGTCCAACAGCCCAGGAATATGCTGTAGAAGTGCTGCTGATCATCGCTATGTTATACGGACCTACCTAAGCTTGCCGCCGGGCCACACCCTGTGTGCCACTCATAATGCCCCATTTTCCCTCTCTCCCTTCCCTCCTAAGCCATCCTCCTCAGTCCCATTCCCTTTGGTAAGTGTGAGTCCATTCTTGGGTTCGGTGCGGCTGCTACTGTCCTTTTCTATCACTCCTTTTCTTTTTTCTGGTACTCCACAGGTGAGTGAAATCAGTTGACACTTGTCTTTCTCTGCGTGGCTTATTTCGCTGAGCATGATACCCTCTACCTCCCTCCATGTTGTTGCACATGGTAGGATTGGTTTCTGCATATGGCAGAATAATATTCCACTTTTCATCCTCAGATAGACACTTACCTTGTCTGTTGTTGTGGACAGTGCTGTGATAATTATACGGGTGCACAGGTCTTTTTTAAACTGGGCTGCTGTATTCTAGTGTTTATTTCTGTATGTCCGGATGTATGAATATACTTAGTTAGTTCATTACTCACTTGTATATCTGTTATTTATTTATTTATTTATCATTAGTCTTCATCTACGTGAGTCTCATGTAGTTTATTAAACTGCCCCCCACAACGAGATGCCCCCACATACCTCATTGCAGTCACTGTCCATGAGCATATTAAGATGCTGTAGAATCCCTTGTTGTCTTCTCTGTGTCGTACGTCCCTCCCCGTGCCCCCCTTCTGCTTTATGCATGCCAAAGGTAATGTGCACATTCGCCCCCATTCCGCCTGACATTTTCCTCCGTTCCCACCTGTCCACATCCATCCCTTTCCCATTGGTAAATGTGAGTCCACTCTTGTGGTGCCGTTTTTCTTCTTCGGATGTCTCTTGGTTCCCCTCCTGCACAGGCGAGTGATATCATTTGATCCTTGTGTTTCTCCACCTGCCTGCCTTATTACACTGAGTATGATGCCCTCTCACACCATCCGTGTTTCTGCAGATGGTGTGATTTGTTTTCCTATGACTGAATAATATTCCATTGTTCATCTACTGATGGACACTGAGCTTGGCTATTGAGAATAGTGCTGTGGTAATCATAGGGATGCACGTGTCGCTTTTAAACTGGGGGCGGCAATGTCTCATTCATTCATTCATCTGTTTATTCATTTATTTTTTTATCATGAATCTACAATTATGTGGATAACATCATGTTTATTACACTCCCCCCATCACCAGCGTAG
Source organism: Manis pentadactyla (assembly GCF_030020395.1). Taxonomy (NCBI): domain Eukaryota; kingdom Metazoa; phylum Chordata; class Mammalia; order Pholidota; family Manidae; genus Manis; species Manis pentadactyla. The sequence goes on along the minus strand of NC_080024.1, from coordinate 89,504,161 downwards.
GAATGGTTAAGGGACTGAGAAGGCTGGTTGTGAAGGACGGTTGCAGGCTGGTAAGGGGGCATTACGATTAGCTCACATAATGTGGGGGGGAATTCTATAGGGAAGGCAGTATAGTTCAGAGAATTCAAGCAGTGATTCTGTAGGATCTTACTATGCTGGTGAACAGTGAGTGTAATGGGGTCTGGGGGGCGACTTGATGATCTGGGCAGTCTAGTAACCTTAATGTTCCTTATGTAATTGTAGACTGGTTATTGTGAATAGTGCTGCCATAAATTTAGGGGTGCAGATGTCTTTCTAGAACTGGGTTGCTGCATTCCTTATGTATGTATGTTTGTATGTATGTATGTGTGTATGTATGTATTCATCCATCCATGCATCCATTCATTCATTCATTCATTCATTCATTTATTATCTGTCTACCTATCTATCCATGGATGTTTCTGTCATTAATGCACAATTAGATGAGTTCCATTGTGTTTACTAGACTTCCCCCATCACGCACGTGCCCCCAGATACCCCATTGCAGTCACTATCCATGAGCATAGTAAGATACTGTAGAATCCCTACTTGTCTTTTCTGTGTTTTTCCGCCCTGTCTGTGACACCCCTCCCACATTATATATTCTGCTTCTAATGTGTCCTTACTTCGCCCCTCCCTAATCCCTCCATTCCCACCCATACACCTCAGTCTCTTTCCCTCTGTTAACTTTTAGTCCATTCTTGGGTTTTCTGAGACTGCTGCTGTTTCCTTCTTCAGTTTTTTTTTTTTCTTATACTGTAATGATGAGTGATATCATTATACATATATATATATATATAGATATTTATATCTATATATATATATATGTGTATGTATGGAGGTAAGTAACTCTAATGTTTGCTAAGATGATGCAGCTCCGCAAGGCTGGGCACTGCCCCCCCCCCGTGGGTGGAGTTTGTAAGCGCAGCACAGTTGCCTGGAGATTCCACGATGTCACAGCGGTGCCTCTGTCCTAGAGACATAATGTGTATGCTGAGAGGAGCAGGTGTGATTCGGGTGAGGTGGACACTCACCAACTTGACAGCATCAGGCTAAATGGAATCCAGAGCCAAGGTACTGTGTGTTCCTTTTCATTTTGTTGTTACTACTTCAAAGTTACATAAACAACATTATGGTTCCTAAGACTACCCCCACTGTCAAGTCCCCAGCACGTAGCCCGTAAGAGTCGCTGTCCAACAGCCCAGGAATATGCTGTAGAAGTGCTGCTGATCATCGCTATGTTATACGGACCTACCTAAGCTTGCCGCCGGGCCACACCCTGTGTGCCACTCATAATGCCCCATTTTCCCTCTCTCCCTTCCCTCCTAAGCCATCCTCCTCAGTCCCATTCCCTTTGGTAAGTGTGAGTCCATTCTTGGGTTCGGTGCGGCTGCTACTGTCCTTTTCTATCACTCCTTTTCTTTTTTCTGATACTCCACAGGTGAGTGAAATCAGTTGACACTTGTCTTTCTCTGCGTGGCTTATTTCGCTGAGCATGATACCCTCTACCTCCCTCCATGTTGTTGCACATGGTAGGATTGGTTTCTGCATATGGCAGAATAATATTCCACTTTTCATCCTCAGATAGACACTTACCTTGTCTGTTGTTGTGGACAGTGCTGTGATAATTATACGGGTGCATAGGTCTTTTTTAAACTGGGCTGCTGTATTCTAGTGTTTATTTCTGTATGTCCGGATGTATGAATATATTTAGTTAGTTCATTACTCACTTGTATATCTGTTATTTATTTATTTATTTATCATTAGTCTTCATCTACGTGAGTCTCATGTAGTTTCGTAAACTGCCCCCCACAACGAGATGCCCCCACATACCTCATTGCAGTCACTGTCCATGAGCATATTAAGATGCTGTAGAATCCCTTGTTGTCTTCTCTGTGTCGTACGTCCCTCCCCGTGCCCCCCTTCTGCTTTATGCATGCCAAAGGTAATGTGCACATTCGCTCCCGCTCCGCCTGACATTTTCCTCCGTTCCCACCTGTCCACGTCCATCCCTTTCCCTTTGGTAACTGTGAGTCCACTCTTGTGGTGCCGTTTTTCTTCTTCGGATGTCTCTTGGTTCCCCTCCTGCACAGGCGAGTGATATCATTTGATCCTTGTGTTTCTCCACCTGCCTGCCTTATTACACTGAGTATGATGCCCTCTCACACCATCCGTGTTTCTGCAAATGGTGTGATTTGTTTTCCTATGACTGAATAATATTCCATTGTTCATCTACTGATGGACACTGAGCTTGGCTATTGACAATAGTGCTGTGGTAATCATAGGGATGCACGTGTCGCTTTTAAACTGGGGGCGGCAATGTCTCATTCATTCATTCATCTGTTTATTCATTTATTTTTTTATCATGAATCTACAATTATGTGGATCACATCATGTTTATTACACTCCCCCCATCACCAACGTAGGAATGGTTAAGGGACTGAGAAGGCTGGTTGTGAAGGATGGTTGCAGGCTGGTAAGGGGGCATTACGATTAGCTCACATAATGTGGGGGGGAATTCTATAGGGAAGGCAGTATAGTTCAGAGAATTCAAGCAGTGATTCTGTAGGATCTTACTATGCTGGTGAACAGTGAGTGTAATGGGGTCTGGGGGGCTACTTGATGATCTGGGCAGTCTAGTAACCTTAATGTTCCTTATGTAATTGTAGACTGGTTATTGTGAATAGTGCTGCCATAAATTTAGGGGTGCAGATGTCTTTCTAGAACTGGGTTGCTGCATTCCTTATGTATGTATGTTTGTATGTATGTATGTGTGTATGTATGTATTCATCCATCCATGCATCCATTCATTCATTCATTCATTTATTATCTGTCTACCTATCTATCCATGGATGTTTCTTTCATTAATGCACAATTAGATGGGTTCCATTATGTTTACTAGACTCCCCCCATCACGCACGTGCCCCCAGATACCCCATTGCAGTCACTGTCCATGAGCATAGTAAGATACTGTAGAATCCCTACTTGTCTTTTCTGTGTTTTTCCGCCCTGTCTGTGACACCCCTCCCACATTATATATTCTTCTTCTAATGTGTCCTTACTTCGCCCCTCTCTAATCCCTCCATTCCCACCCATACACCTCAGTCTCTTTCCCTCTGTTAACTTTTAATCCATTCTTGGGTTTTCTGAGACTGCTGCTGTTTCCTTCTTCAGTTTTTGTTTGTTCTGATACTGTAATGATGAGTGATATCATTATACATTTATATATATATATAGATATTTATATCTATATATATATATGTGTGTATGTATGGAGGTAAGTAACTCTAATGTTTGCTAAGATGATGCAGCTCCGCAAGGCTGGGCACTGCCCCCCCCCCCCGTGGGTGGAGTTTGTAAGCGCAGCACTGTTGCCTGGAGATTCCACGATGTCACAGCGGTGCCTCTGTCCTAGAGACATAATGTGTATGCTGAGAGGAGCAGGTGTGATTCGGGTGAGGTGGACACTGACCAACTTGACAGCATCAGGCTAAATGGAATCCAGAGCCAAGGTACTGTGTGTTCCTTTTCATTTTGTTGTCACTACTTCAAAGTTACATGAACAACATTATGGTTCCTAAGACTACCCTCACTGTCAAGTCCCCAGCACGTAGCCCGTAAGAGTCGCTGTCCAACAGCCCAGGAATATGCTGTAGAAGTGCTGCTGATCATCGCTATGTTATACGGACCTACCTAAGCTTGCCGCCGGGCCACACCCTGTGTGCCACTCATAATGCCCCATTTTCCCTCTCTCCCTTCCCTCCTAAGCCATCCTCCTCAGTCCCATTCCCTTTGGTAAGTGTGAGTCCATTCTTGGGTTCGGTGCGGCTGCTACTGTCCTTTTCTATCACTCCTTTTCTTTTTTCTGGTACTCCACAGGTGAGTGAAATCAGTTGACACTTGTCTTTCTCTGCGTGGCTTATTTCGCTGAGCATGATACCCTCTACCTCCCTCCATGTTGTTGCACATGGTAGGATTGGTTTCTGCATATGGCAGAATAATATTCCACTTTTCATCCTCAGATAGACACTTACCTTGTCTGTTGTTGTGGACAGTGCTGTGATAATTATACGGGTGCACAGGTCTTTTTTAAACTGGGCTGCTGTATTCTAGTGTTTATTTCTGTATGTCCGGATGTATGAATATATTTAGTTAGTTCATTACTCACTTGTATATCTGTTATTTATTTATTTATTTATCATTAGTCTTCATCTACGTGAGTCTCATGTAGTTTAGTAAACTGCCCCCCACAATGAGATGCCCCCACATAACTCATTGCAGTCACTGTCCATGAGCATATTAAGATGCTGTAGAATCCCTTGTTGTCTTCTCTGTGTCGTACGTCCCTCCCCGTGCCCCCCTTCTGCTTTATGCATGCCAAAGGTAATGTGCACATTCGCCCCCGCTCCGCCTGACATTTTCCTCCGTTCCCACCTGTCCACGTCCATCCCTTTCCCTTTGGTAACTGTGAGTCCACTCTTGTGGTGCCGGTTTTCTTCTTCGGATGTCTCTTGGTTCCCCTCCTGCACAGGCGAGTGATATCATTTGATCCTTGTGTTTCTCCACCTGCCTGCCTTATTACACTGAGTATGATGCCCTCTCACACCATCCGTGTTTCTGCAGATGGTGTGATTTGTTTTCCTATGACTGAATAATATTCCATTGTTCATCTACTGATGGACACTGAGCTTGGCTATTGAGAATAGTGCTGTGGTAATCATAGGGATGCACGTGTCGCTTTTAAACTGGGGGTGGCAATGTCTCATTCATTCATTCATCTGTTTATTCATTTATTTTTTTATCATGAATCTACAATTATGTGGATAACATCATGGTTATTACACTCCCCCCATCACCAACGTAGGAATCGTTAAGGGACTGAGAAGGCTGGTTGTGAAGGACGGTTGCAGGCTGGTAAGGGGGCATTACGATTAGCTCACATAATGTGGGGGGGAATTCTATAGGGAAGGCAGTATAGTTCAGAGAATTCAAGCAGTGATTCTGTAGGATCTTACTATGCTGGTGAACAGTGAGTGTAATGGGGTCTGGGGGGCGACTTGATGATCTGGGCAGTCTAGTAACCTTAATGTTCCTTATGTAATTGTAGACTGGTTATTGTGAATAGTGCTGCCATAAAGTTAGGGGTGCAGATGTCTTTCTTGAACTGGGTTGCTGCATTCCTTATGTATGTATGTTTGTATGTATGTATGTGTGTATGTATGTATTCATCCATCCATGCATTCATTCATTCATTCATTCATTCATTTATTATCTGTCTACCTATCTATCCATGGATGTTTCTGTCATTAATGCACAATTAGATGAGTTCCATTATGTTTACTAGACTCCCCCCATCACGCACGTGCCCCCAGATACCCCATTGCAGTCACTGTCCATGAGCATAGTAAGATACTGTAGAATCCCTACTTGTCTTTTCTGTGTTTTTCCGCCCTGTCTGTGACACCCCTCCCACATTATATATTCTTCTTCTAATGTGTCCTTACTTCGCCCCTCCCTAATCCCTCCATTCCCACCCATACACCTCAGTCTCTTTCCCTCTGTTTACTTTTAGTCCATTCTTGGGTTTTCTGAGACTGCTGCTGTTTCCTTCTTCAGTTTTTTGTTTTTTCTTATACTGTAATGATGAGTGATATCATTATACATATATACATATATATAGATATTTATATCTATATATATATATATGTGTATGTATGGAGGTAAGTAACTCTAATGTTTGCTAAGATGATGCAGCTCCGCAAGGCTGGGCACTGCCCCCCCCCGTGGGTGGAGTTTGTAAGCGCAGCACTGTTGCCTGGAGATTCCACGATGTCACAGTGGTGCCTCTGTCCTAGAGACATAATGTGTATGCTGAGAGGAGCAGGTGTGATTCGGGTGAGGTGGACACTGACCAACTAGACAGCATCAGGCTAAATGGAATCCAGAGCGAAGGTACTGTGTGTGCCTTTTCATTTTGTTGTCACTACTTCAAAGTTACATGAACAACATTATGGTTCCTAAGACTACCCCCACTGTCAAGTCCGCAGCACGTAGCCCGTAAGAGTCGCTGTCCAACAGCCCAGGAATATGCTGTAGAAGTGCTGCTGATCATCGCTATGTTATACGGACCTACCTAAGCTTGCCGCCGGGCCACACCCTGTGTGCCACTCATAATGCCCCATTTTCCCTCTCTCCCTTCCCTCCTAAGCCATCCTCCTCAGTCCCATTCCCTTTGGTAAGTGTGAGTCCATTCTTGGGTTCGGTGCGGCTGCTACTGTCCTTTTCTATCACTCCTTTTCTTTTTTCTGGTACTCCACAGGTGAGTGAAATCAGTTGACACTTGTCTTTCTCTGCGTGGCTTATTTCGCTTTGCATGATACCCTCTACCTCCCTCCATGTTGTTGCACATGGTAGGATTGGTTTCTGCATATGGCAGAATAATATTCCACTTTTCATCCTCAGATAGACACTTACCTTGTCTGTTGTTGTGGACAGTGCTGTGATAATTATACGGGTGCACAGGTCTTTTTTAAACTGGGCTGCTGTATTCTAGTGTTTATTTCTGTATGTCCGGATGTATGAATATACTTAGTTAGTTCATTACTCACTTGTATATCTGTTATTTATTTATTTATTTATCATTAGTCTTCATCTACGTGAGTCTCATGTAGTTTATTAAACTGCCCCCCACAACGAGATGCCCCCACATACCTCATTGCAGTCACTGTCCATGAGCATATTAAGATGCTGTAGAATCCCTTGTTGTCTTCTCTGTGTCGTACGTCCCTCCCCGTGCCCCCCTTCTGCTTTATGCATGCCAAAGGTAATGTGCACATTCGCCCCCGTTCCGCCTGACATTTTCCTCCGTTCCCACCTGTCCACGTCCATCCCTTTCCCTTTGGTAACTGTGAGTCCACTCTTGTGGTGCCGTTTTTCTTCTTCGGATGTCTCTTGGTTCCCCTCCTGCACAGGCGAGTGATATCATTTGATCCTTGTGTTTCTCCACCTGCCTGCCTTATTACACTGAGTATGATGCCCTCTCACACCATCCGTGTTTCTGCAAATGGTGTGATTTGTTTTCCTATGACTGAATAATATTCCATTGTTCATCTACTGATGGACACTGAGCTTGGCTATTGAGAATAGTGCTGTGGTAATCATAGGGATGCACGTGTCGCTTTTAAACTGGGGGCGGCAATGTCTCATTCATTCATTCATCTGTTTATTCATTTATTTTTTTATCATGAATCTACAATTATGTGGATCACATCATGTTTATTACACTCCCCCCATCACCAACGTACGAATGCTTAAGGGACTAAGAAGGCTGGTTGTGAAGGATGGTTGCAGGCTGGTAAGGGGGCATTACGATTAGCTCACATAATGTGGGGGGGAATTCTATAGGGAAGGCAGTATAGTTCAGAGAATTCAAGCAGTGATTTTGTAGGATCTTACTATTCTGGTGAACAGTGAGTGTAATGGGGTCTGGGGGGCGACTTGATGATCTGGGCAGTCTAGTAACCTTAATGTTCCTTATGTAATTGTAGACTGGTTATTGTGAATAGTGCTGCCATAAATTTAGGGGTGCAGATGTCTTTCTAGAACTGGGTTGCTGCATTCCTTATGTATGTATGTTTGTATGTATGTATGTGTGTATGTATGTATTCATCCATCCATGCATCCATTCATTCATTCATTCATTCATTCATTTATTATCTATCTACCTATCTATCCATGGATGTTTCTGTCATTAATGCACAATTAGATGAGTTCCGTTATGTTTACAAGACTCCCCCCATCACGCACGTGCCCCCAGATACCCCATTGCAGTCACTGTCCATGAGCATAGTAAGATACTGTAGAATCCCTACTTGTCTTTTCTGTGTTTTTCCGCCCTGTCTGTGACACCCCTCCCACATTATATATTCTTCTTCTAATGTGTCCTTACTTCGCCCCTCCCTAATCCCTCCATTCCCACCCATACACCTCAGTCTCTTTCCCTCTGTTAACTTTTAGTCCATTCTTGGGTTTTCTGAGACTGCTGCTGTTTCCTTCTTCAGTTTTTTGTTTGTTCTGATACTGTAATGATGAGTGATATCATTATACATATATGTATATATATATATATATGTTTGTAGGTAAGTAACTCTAATGTTTGCTAATATGATGCAGCTCCGCAAGGCTGGGCACTGCCCCCCCCGAGGGTGGAGTTTGTAAGCGCAGCACTGTTGCCTGGAGATTCCACGATGTCACAGTGGTGCCTCTGTCCTAGAGACATAATGTGTATGCTGAGAGGAGCAGGTGTGATTTCGGGTGAGGTGGACACTGACCAACTTGACAGCATCAGGCTAAATGGAATCCAGAGCCAAGGTACTGTGTGTTCCTTTTCATTTTGTTGTCACTACTTCAAAGTTACATGAACAACATTATGGTTCCTAAGACTACCCCCACTGTCAAGTCCCCAGCACGTAGCCCGTAAGAGTCGCTGTCCAACAGCCCAGGAATATGCTGTAGAAGTGCTGCTGATCATCGCTATGTTATACGGACCTACCTAAGCTTACCGCCGGGCCACACCCTGTGTGCCACTCATAATGCCCCATTTTCCCTCTCTCCCTTCCCTCCTAAGCCATCCTCCTCAGTCCCATTCCCTTTGGTAAGTGTGAGTCCATTCTTGGGTTCGGTGCGGCTGCTACTGTCCTTTTCTATCACTCCTTTTCTTTTTTCTGGTACTCCACAGGTGAGTGAAATCAGTTGACACTTGTCTTTCTCTGCGTGGCTTATTTCGCTGAGCATGATACCCTCTACCTCCCTCCATGTTGTTTTACATGGTAGGATTGGTTTCTGCATATGGCAGAATAATATTCCACTTTTCATCCTCTGATAGACACTTACCTTGTCTGTTGTTGTGGACAGTGCTGTGATAATTATACGGGTGCACAGGTCTTTTTTAAACTGGGCTGCTGTATTCTAGTGTTTATTTCTGTATGTCCGGATGTATGAATATATTTAGTTAGTTCATTACTCACTTGTATATCTGTTATTTATTTATTTATTTATCATTAGTCTTCATCTACGTGAGTCTCATGTAGTTTATTAAACTGCCCCCCACAACGAGATGCCCCCACATACCTCATTGCAGTCACTGTCCATGAGCATATTAAGATGCTGTAGAATCCCTTGTTGTCTTCTCTGTGTCGTACGTCCCTCCCCGTGCCCCCCTTCTGCTTTATGCATGCCAAAGGTAATGTGCACATTCGCCTCCGCTCCGCCTGACATTTTCCTCCATTCCCACCTGTCCACGTCCATCCCTTTCCGTTTGGTAACTGTGAGTCCACTCTTGTGGTGCCGTTTTTCTTCTTCGGATGTCTCTTGGTTCCCCTCCTGCACAGGCGAGTGATATCATTTGATCCTTGTGTTTCTCCACCTGCCTGCCTTATTACACTGAGTATGATGCCCTCTCACACCATCCGTGTTTCTGCAAATGGTGTGATTTGTTTTCCTATGACTGAATAATATTCCATTGTTCATCTACTGATGGACACTGAGCTTGGCTATTGAGAATAGTGCTGTGGTAATCATAGGGATGCACGTGTCGCTTTTAAACTGGGGGCGGCAATGTCTCATTCATTCATTCATCTGTTTATTAATTTATTTTTTTATCATGAATCTATAATTATGTGGATCACATCATGTTTATTACACTCCCCCCATCACCAACGTAGGAATCTTTAAGGGACTGAGAAGGCTGGTTGTGAAGGATGGTTGCAGGCTGGTAAGGGGGCATTACGATTAGCTCACATAATGTGGGGGGGAATTCTATAGGGAAGGCAGTATAGTTCAGAGAATTCAAGCAGTGATTCTGTAGGATCTTACTATGCTGGTGAACAGTGAGTGTAATGGGGTCTGGGGGGCGACTTGATGATCTGGGCAGTCTAGTAACCTTAATGTTCCTTATGTAATTGTAGACTGGTTATTGTGAATAGTGCTGCCATAAATTTAGGGGTGCAGATGTCTTTCTAGAACTGGGTTGCTGCATTCCTTATGTATGTATGTTTGTATGTATGTATGTGTGTATGTATGTATTCATCCATCCATGCATCCATTCATTCATTCATTCATTCATTCATTTATTATCTGTCTACCTATCTATCCATGGATGTTTCTGTCATTAATGCACAATTAGATGAGTTCCATTGTGTTTACTAGACTTCCCCCATCACGCACGTGCCCCCAGATACCCCATTGCAGTCACTATCCATGAGCATAGTAAGATACTGTAGAATCCCTACTTGTCTTTTCTGTGTTTTTCCGCCCTGTCTGTGACACCCCTCCCACATTATATATTCTGCTTCTAATGTGTCCTTACTTCGCCCCTCCCTAATCCCTCCATTCCCACCCATACACCTCAGTCTCTTTCCCTCTGTTAACTTTTAGTCCATTCTTGGGTTTTCTGAGACTGCTGCTGTTTCCTTCTTCAGTTTTTTTTTTTTCTTATACTGTAATGATGAGTGATATCATTATACATATATATATATATAGATATTTATATCTATATATATATATATGTTTATGTATGGAGGTAAGTAACTCTAATGTTTGCTAAGATGATGCAGCTCCGCAAGGCTGGGCACTGCACCCCCCCCGTGGGTGGAGTTTGTAAGCGCAGCACAGTTGCCTGGAGATTCCACGATGTCACAGCGGTGCCTCTGTCCTAGAGACATAATGTGTATGCTGAGAGGAGCAGGTGTGATTCGGGTGAGGTGGACACTGACCAACTTGACAGCATCAGGCTAAATGGAATCCAGAGCCAAGGTACTGTGTGTTCCTTTTCATTTTGTTGTTACTACTTCAAAGTTACATGAACAACATTATGGTTCCTAAGACTACCCCCACTGTCAAGTCCCCAGCACGTAGCCCGTAAGAGTCGCTGTCCAACAGCCCAGGAATATGCTGTAGAAGTGCTGCTGATCATCGCTATGTTATACGGACCTACCTAAGCTTGCCGCCGGGCCACACCCTGTGTGCCACTCATAATGCCCCATTTTCCCTCTCTCCCTTCCCTCCTAAGCCATCCTCCTCAGTCCCATTCCCTTTGGTAAGTGTGAGTCCATTCTTGGGTTCGGTGCGGCTGCTACTGTCCTTTTCTATCACTCCTTTTCTTTTTTCTGATACTCCACAGGTGAGGGAAATCAGTTGACACTTGTCTTTCTCTGCGTGGCTTATTTCACTGAGCATGATACCCTCTACCTCCCTCCATGTTGTTGCACATGGTAGGATTGGTTTCTGCATATGGCAGAATAATATTCCACTTTTCATCCTCAGATAGACACTTACCTTGTCTGTTGTTGTGGACAGTGCTGTGATAATTATACGGGTGCATAGGTCTTTTTTAAACTGGGCTGCTGTATTCTAGTGTTTATTTCTGTATGTCCGGATGTATGAATATATTTAGTTAGTTCATTACTCACTTGTATATCTGTTATTTATTTATTTATTTATCATTAGTCTTCATCTACGTGAGTCTCATGTAGTTTATTAAACTGCCCCCCACAACGAGATGCCCCCACATACCTCATTGCAGTCACTGTCCATGAGCATATTAAGATGCTGTAGAATCCCTTGTTGTCTTCTCTGTGTCGTACGTCCCTCCCCGTGCCCCCCTTCTGCTTTATGCATGCCAAAGGTAATGTGCACATTCGCCCCCGTTCCGCCTGACATTTTCCTCCGTTCCCACCTGTCCACATCCATCCCTTTCCCTTTGGTAAATGTGAGTCCACTCTTGTGGTGCCGTTTTACTTCTTCGGATGTCTCTTGGTTCCCCTCCTGCACAGGCGAGTGATATCATTTGATCCTTGTGTTTCTCCACCTGCCTGCCTTATTACACTGAGTATGATGCCCTCTCACACCATCCGTGTTTCTGCAAATGGTGTGATTTGTTTTCCTATGACTGAATAATATTCCATTGTTCATCTACTGATGGACACTGAGCTTGGCTATTGAGAATAGTGCTGTGGTAATCATAGGGATGCACGTGTCGCTTTTAAACTGGGGGCGGCAATGTCTCATTCATTCATTCATCTGTTTATTCATTTATTTTTTTATCATGAATCTACAATTATATGGATAACATCATGTTTATTACACTCCCCCCATCACCAACGTAGGAATGGTTAAGGGACTAAGAAGGCTGGTTGTGAAGGACGGTTGCAGGCTGGTAAGGGGGCATTACGATTAGCTCACATAATGTGGGGGGGAATTCTATAGGGAAGGCAGTATAGTTCAGAGAATTCAAGCAGTGATTCTGTAGGATCTTACTATGCTGGTGAACAGTGAGTGTAATGGGGTCTGGGGGGCGACTTGATGATCTGGGCAGTCTAGTAACCTTAATGTTCCTTATGTAATTGTAGACTGGTTATTGTGAATAGTGCTGCCATAAATTTAGGGGTGCAGATGTCTTTCTAGAACTGTGTTGCTGCATTCCTTATGTATGTATGTTTGTATGTATGTATGTGTGTATGTATGTATTCATCCATCCATGCATCCATTCATTCATTCATTCATTTATTATCTGTCTACCTATCTATCCATGGATGTTTCTGTCATTAATGCACAATTAGATGGGTTCCATTATGTTTACTAGACTCCCCCCATCATGCACGTGCCCCCAGATACCCCATTGCAGTCACTGTCCATGAGCATAGTAAGATACTGTAGAATCCCTACTTGTCTTTTCTGTGTTTTTCCGCCCTGTCTGTGACACCCCTCCCACATTATATATTCTTCTTCTAATGTGTCCTTACTTCGCCCCTCCCTAATCCCTCCATTCCCACCCATACACCTCAGTCTCTTTCCCTCTGTTTACTTTTAGTCCATTCTTGGGTTTTCTGAGACTGCTGCTGTTTCCTTCTTCAGTTTTTTGTTTGTTCTTATACTGTAATGATGAGTGATATCATTATACATATATACATATATATAGATATTTATATCTATATATATATATATGTGTATGTATGGAGGTAAGTAACTCTAATGTTTGCTAAGATGATGCAGCTCCGCAAGGCTGGGCACTCCCCCCCCCCCCGTGGGTGGAGTTTGTAAGCGCAGCACTGTTGCCTGGAGATTCCACGATGTCACAGTTGTGCCTCTGTCCTAGAGACATAATGTGTATGCTGAGAGGAGCAGATGTGATTCGGTTGTGGTGGACACTGACCAACTTGACAGCATCAGGCTAAATGGAATCCAGAGCCAAGGTACTGTGTGTTCCTTTTCATTTTGTTGTCACTACTTCAAAGTTACATGAACAACATTATGGTTCCTAAGACTACCCCCACTGTCAAGTCCCCAGCACGTAGCCCGTAAGAGTCGCTGTCCAACAGCCCAGGAATATGCTGTAGAAGTGCTGCTGATCATCGCTATGTTATACGGACCTACCTAAGCTTGCCGCCGGGCCACACCCTGTGTGCCACTCATAATGCCCCATTTTCCCTCTCTCCCTTCCCTCCTAAGCCATCCTCCTCAGTCCCATTCCCTTTGGTAAGTGTGAGTCCATTCTTGGGTTCGGTGCGGCTGCTACTGTCCTTTTCTATCACTCCTTTTCTTTTTTCTGGTACTCCACAGGTGAGTGAAATCAGTTGACACTTGTCTTTCTCTGCGTGGCTTATTTCGCTGAGCATGATACCCTCTACCTCCCTCCATGTTGTTTTACATGGTAGGATTGGTTTCTGCATATGGCAGAATAATATTCCACTTTTCATCCTCTGATAGACACTTACCTTGTCTGTTGTTGTGGACAGTGCTGTGATAATTATACGGGTGCACAGGTCTTTTTTAAACTGGGCTGCTGTATTCTAGTGTATATTTCTGTATGTCCGGATGTATGAATATACTTAGTTAGTTCATTACTCACTTGTATATCTGTTATTTATTTATTTATTTATTTATCATTAGTCTTCATCTACGTGAGTCTCATGTAGTTTAGTAAACTGCCCCCCACAATGAGATGCCCCCACATACCTCATTGCAGTCACTGTCCATGAGCATATTAAGATGCTGTAGAATCCCTTGTTGTCTTCTCTGTGTCGTACGTCCCTCCCCGTGCCCCCCTTCTGCTTTATGCATGCCAAAGGTAATGTGCACATTCGCCCCCACTCCGCCTGACATTTTCCACGGTTCCCACCTGTCCACGTCCATCCCTTTCCCTTTGGTAACTGTGAGTCCACTCTTCTGGTGCCGTTTTTCTTCTTCGGATGTCTCTTGGTTCCCCTCCTGCACAGGCGAGTGATATCATTTGATCCTTGTGTTTCTCCACCTGCCTGCCTTATTACACTGAGTATGATGCCCTCTCACACCATCCGTGTTTCTTCAAATGGTGTGATTTGTTTTCCTATGACTGAATAATATTCCATTGTTCATCTACTGATGGACACTGAGCTTGGCTATTGAGAATAGTGCTGTGGTAATCATAGGGATGCACGTGTCGCTTTTAAACTGGGGGCGGCAATGTCTCATTCATTCATTCATCTGTTTATTCATTTATTTTTTTATCATGAATCTACAATTATGTGAATCACATCATGTTTATTACACTCCCCCCATCACCAACGTACGAATGCTTAAGGGTCTAAGAAGGCTGGTTGTGAAGGATGGTTGCAGGCTGGTAAGGGGGCATTACGATTAGCTCACATAATGTGGGGGGGAATTCTATAGGGAAGGCAGTATAGTTCAGAGAATTCAAGCAGTGATTCTGTAGGATCTTACTATTCTGGTGAACAGTGAGTGTAATGGGGTCTGGGGGGCGACTTGATGATCTGGGCAGTCTAGTAACCTTAATGTTCCTTATGTAATTGTAGACTGGTTATTGTGAATAGTGCTGCCATAAATTTAGGGGTGCAGATGTCTTTCTAGAACTGGGTTGCTGCATTCCTTATGTATGTATGTTTGTATGTATGTATGTGTGTATGTATGTATTCATCCATCCATGCATCCATTCATTCATTCATTCATTCATTCATTTATTATCTGTCTACCTATCTATCCATGGATGTTTCTGTCATTAATGCACAATTAGATGAGTTCCGTTATGTTTACAAGACTCCCCCCATCACGCACGTGCCCCAAGATTCCCCATTGCAGTCACTGTCCATGAGCATAGTAAGATACTGTAGAATCCCTACTTGTCTTTTCTGTGTTTTTCCGCCCTGTCTGTGACACCCCTCCCACATTATATATTCTTCTTCTAATGTGTCCTTACTTCGCCCCTCCCTAATCCCTCCATTCCCACCCATACACCTCAGTCTCTTTCCCTCTGTTAACTTTTAGTCCATTCTTGGGTTTTCTGAGACTGCTGCTGTTTCCTTCTTCAGTTTTTTGTTTGTTCTGATACTGTAATGATGAGTGATATCATTTTACATATATGTATGTATATATATATCTGTTTGTAGGTAAGTAACTCTAATGTTTGCTAAGATGATGCACCTCCGCAAGGCTGGGCACTGCACCCCCCCGTGGGTGGAGTTTGTAAGCGCAGCACTGTTGCCTGGAGATTCCACGATGTCACAGTGGTGCCTCTGTCCTAGAGACATAATGTGTATGCTGAGAGGAGCAGGTGTGATTCGGGTGAGGTGGACACTGACCAACTTGACAGAATCAGGCTAAATGCAATCCAGAGCCAAGGTACTGTGTGTTCCTTTTCATTTTGTTGTCACTACTTCAAAGTTACATGAACAACATTATGGTTCCTAAGACTACCCCTACTGTCAAGTCCCCAGCACGTAGCCCGTAAGAGTCGCTGTCCAACAGCCCAGGAATATGCTGTAGAAGTGCTGCTGATCATCGCTATGTTATACGGACCTACCTAAGCTTGCCGCCGGGCCACAGCCTGTGTGCCACTCATAATGCCCCATTTTCCCTCTCTCCCTTCCCTCCTAAGCCATCCTCCTCAGTCCCATTCCCTTTGGTAAGTGTGAGTCCATTCTTGGGTTCGGTGCGGCTGCTACTGTCCTTTTCTATCACTCCTTTTCTTTTTTCTGGTACTCCACAGGTGAGTGAAATCAGTTGACACTTGTCTTTCTCTGCGTGGCTTATTTCGCTGAGCATGATACCCTCTACCTCCCTCCATGTTGTTGCACATGGTAGGATTGGTTTCTGCATATGGCAGAATAATATTCCACTTTTCATCCTCAGATAGACACTTACCTTGTCTGTTGTTGTGGACAGTGCTGTGATAATTATACGGGTGCACAGGTCTTTTTTAAACTGGGCTGCTGTATTCTAGTGTTTATTTCTGTATGTCCGGATGTATGAATATATTTAGTTAGTTCATTACTCACTTGTATATCTGTTATTTATTTATTTATTTATCATTAGTCTTCATCTACGTGAGTCTCATGTAGTTTAGTAAACTGCCCCCCACAACGAGATGCCCCCACATACCTCATTGCAGTCACTGTCCATGAGCATATTAAGATGCTGTAGAATCCCTTGTTGTCTTCTCTGTGTCGTACGTCCCTCCCCGTGCCCCCGTTCTGCTTAATGCATGCCAAATGTAATGTGCACATTCGCCCCCGCTCCGCCTGACATTTTCCTCCGTTCCCACCTGTCCACATCCATCCCTTTCCCTTTGGTAACTGTGAGTCCACTCTTGTGGTGCCGTTTTTCTTCTTCGGATGTCTCTTGGTTCCCCTCCTGCACAGGCGAGTGATATCATTTGATCCTTGTGTTTCTCCACCTGCCTGCCTTATTACACTGAGTATGATGCCCTCTCACACCATCCGTGTTTCTGCAAATGGTGTGATTTGTATTCCTATGACTGAATAATATTCCATTGTTCATCTACTGATGGACACTGAGCTTGGCTATTGAGAATAGTGCTGTGGTAATCATAGGGATGCACGTGTCGCTTTTAAACTGGGGGCAGCAATGTCTCATTCATTCATTCATCTGTTTATTCATTTATTTTTTTATCATGAATCTACAATTATGTGGATAACATCATGTTTATTACACTCCCCCCATCACCAACGTAGGAATGGTTAAGGGACTGAGAAGGCTGGTTGTTAAGGATGGTTGCAGGCTGGTAAGGGGGCATTACGATTAGCTCACATAATGTGGGGGGGAATTCTATAGGGAAGGCAGTATAGTTCAGAGAATTCAAGCAGTGATTCTGTAGGATCTTACTATGGTGGTGAACAGTGAGTGTAATGGGGTCTGGGGGGCGACTTGATGATCTGGGCAGTCTAGTAACCTTAATGTTCCTTATGTAATTGTAGACTGGTTATTGTGAATAGTGCTGCCATAAATTTAGGGGTGCAGATGTCTTTCTAGAACTGGGTTTCTGCATTCCTTATGTATGTATGTTTGTATGTATGTATGTGTGTATGTATGTATTCATCCATCCATGCATCCATTCATCCATTCATTCATTCATTTATTATCTGTCTACCTATCTATCCATGGATGTTTCTGTCATTAATGCACAATTAGATGAGTTCCATTATGTTTACTAGACTCCCCCCATCACGCACGTGCCCCCAGGTACCCCATTGCAGTCACTGTCCATGAGCATAGTAAGATACTGTAGAATCCCTACTTGTCTTTTCTGTGTTTTTCCGCCCTGTCTGTGACACCTGTCCCACATTATATATTCTTCTTCTAATGTGTCCTTACTTCGCCCCTCCCTAATCCCTTCATTCCCACCCATACACCTCAGTCTCTTTCCCTCTGTTAACTTTTAGTCCATTCTTGGGTTTTCTGAGACTGCTGCTGTTTCCTTCTTCAGTTTTTTGTTTTTTCTTATACTGTAATGATGAGTGATATCATTATACATATATACATATATATAGATATTTATATCTATATATATATATATGTGTATGTATGGAGGTAAGTAACTCTAATGTTTGCTAAGATGATGCAGCTCCGCAAGGCTGGGCACTGCCCCGGCCCCCGTGGGTGCAGTTTATAAGCGCAGCACTGTTGCCTGGAGATTCCACGATGTCACAGTGGTGCCTCTGTCCTAGAGACATAATGCGTATGCTGAGAGGAGTAGGTGTGTTTCGGGTGAGGTGGACACTGACCAACTTGACAGCATCAGGCTAAATGGAATCCAGAGCCAAGGTACTGTGTGTTCCTTTTCATTTTGTTGTCACTACTTCAAAGTTACATGAACAACATTGTGGTTCCTAAGACGACCACCACTGTCAAGTCCCCAGCATGTAGCCCGTAAGAGTCGCTGTCCAACAGCCCAGGAATATGCTGTAGAAGTGCTGCTGATCATCGCTATGTTATACGGACCTACCTAAGCTTGCCGGCGGGCCACACCCTGTGTGCCACTCATAATGCCCCATTTTCCCTCTCTCCCTTCCCTCCTAAGCCATCCTCCTCAGTCCCATTCCCTTTGGTAAGTGTGAGTCCATTCTTGGGTTCGGTGCGGCTGCTACTGTCCTTTTCTATCACTCCTTTTCTTTTTTCTGGTACTCCACAGGTGAGTGAAATCAGTTGACACTTGTCTTTCTCTGCGTGGCTTATTTCGCTGAGCATGATACCCTCTACCTCCCTCCATGTTGTTGCACATGGTAGGATTGGTTTCTGCATATGGCAGAATAATATTCCACTTTTCATCCTCAGATAGACACTTACCTTGTCTGTTGTTGTGGACAGTGCTGTGATAATTATAAGGGTGCACAGGTCTTTTTTAAACTGGGCTGCTGTATTCTAGTGTTTATTTCTGTATGTCCGGATGTATGAATATATTTAGTTAGTTCATTACTCACTTGTATATCTGTTATTTATTTATTTATTTATCATTAGTCTTCATCTACGTGAGTCTCATGTAGTTTAGTAAACTGCCCCCCACAATGAGATGCCCCCACATACCTCATTGCAGTCACTGTCCATGAGCATATTAAGATGCTGTAGAATCCCTTGTTGTCTTCTCTGTGTCGTACGTCCCTCCCCGTGCCCCCCTTCTGCTTTATGCATGCCAAAGGTAATGTGCACATTCGCCCCCGCTCCGCCTGACATTTTCCTCCGTTCCCACCTGTCCACGTCCATCCCTTTCCGTTTGGTAACTGTGAGTCCACTCTTGTGGTGCCGTTTTTCTTCTTCGGATGTCTCTTGGTTCCCCTCCTGCACAGGCGAGTGATATTATTTGATCCTAGTGTTTCTCCACCTGCCTGCCTTATTACACTGAGTATGATGCCCTCTCACACCATCCGTGTTTCTGCAAATGGTGTGATTTGTTTTCCTATGACTGAATAATATTCCATTGTTCATCTACTGATGGACAATGAGCTTGGCTATTGAGAATAGTGCTGTGGTAATCATAGGGATGCACGTGTCGCTTTTAAACTGGGGGCGGCAATGTCTCATTCATTCATTCATCTGTTTATTCATTTATTTTTTTATCATGAATCTACAATTATGTGGATCACATCATGTTTATTACACTCCCCCCATCACCAACGTACGAATGCTTAAGGGACTAAGAAGGCTGGTTGTGAAGGACGGTTGCAGGCTGGTAAGGGGGCATTACGATTAGCTTACATAATGTGGGGGGGAATTCTATAGGGAAGGCAGTATAGTTCAGAGAATTCAAGCAGTGATTCTGTAGGATCTTACTATGCTGGTGAACAGTGAGTGTAATGGGGTCTGGGGGGCGACTTGATGATCTGGGCAGTCTAGTAACCTTAATGTTCCTTATGTAATTGTAGACTGGTTATTGTGAATAGTGCTGCCATAAATTTAGCTGTGCAGATGTCTTTCTAGAACTGGGTTGCTGCATTCCTTATGTATGTATGTTTGTATGTATGTATGTGTGTATGTATGTATTCATCCATCCATGCATCCATTCATTCATTCATTAATTCATTCATTTATTATCTGTCTACCTATCTATCCATGGATGTTTCTGTCATTAATGCACAATTAGATGGGTTCCATTATGTTTACAAGACTCCCCCCATCACGCACGTGCCCCCAGATACCCCATTGCAGTCACTGTCCATGAGCATAGTAAGATACTGTAGAATCCCTACTTGTCTTTTCTGTGTTTTTCCGCCCTGTCTGTGACACCCCTCCCACATTATATATTCTTCTTCTAATGTGTCCTTACTTCGCCCCTCCCTAATCCCTCCATTCCCACCCATACACCTCAGTCTCTTTCCCTCTGTTAACTTTTAGTCCATTCTTGGGTTTTCTGAGACTGCTGCTGTTTCCTTCTTCAGTTTTTTGTTTGTTCTGATACTGTAATGATGAGTGATATCATTATACATATATGTATGTATATATATATCTGTTTGTAGGTAAGTAACTCTAATGTTTGCTAAGATGATGCAGCTCCGCAAGGCTGGGCACTCCCCCCCCCCCCGTGGGTGGAGTTTGTAAGCGCAGCACTGTTGCCTGGAGATTCCACGATGTCACAGTGGTGCCTCTGTCCTAGAGACATAATGTGTATGCTGAGAGGAGCAGGTGTGATTCGGGTGAGGTGGACACTGACCAACTTGACAGCATCAGGCTAAATGGAATCCAGAGCTAAGGTACTGTGTGTTCCTTTTCATTTTGTTGTTACTACTTCAAAGTTACATGAACATTATGGTTCCTAAGACTACCCCCACTGTCAAGTCCCCAGCACGTAGCCCGTAAGAGTCGCTGTCCAACAGCCCAGGAATATGCTGTAGAAGTGCTGCTGATCATCGCTATGTTATACGGACCTACCTAAGCTTGCCGCCGGGCCACACCCTGTGTGCCACTCATAATGCCCCATTTTCCCTCTCTCCCTTCCCTCCTAAGCCATCCTCCTCAGTCCCATTCCCTTTGGTAAGTGTGAGTCCATTCTTGGGTTCGGTGCGGCTGCTACTGTCCTTTTCTATCACTCCTTTTCTTTTTTCTGGTACTCCACAGGTGAGTGAAATCAGTTGACACTTGTCTTTCTCTGCGTGGCTTATTTCGCTGAGCATGATACCCTCTACCTCCCTCCATGTTGTTGCACATGGTAGGATTGGTTTCTGCATATGGCAGAATAATATTCCACTTTTCATCTTCAGATAGACACTTACCTTGTCTGTTGTTGTGGACAGTGCTGTGATAATTATACGGGTGCACAGGTCTTTTTTAAACTGGGCTGCTGTATTCTAGTGTTTATTTCTGTATGTCCGGATGTATGAATATATTTAGTTAGTTCATTACTCACTTGTATATCTGTTATTTATTTATTTATTTATCATTAGTCTTCATCTACGTGAGTCTCATGTAGTTTAGTAAACTGCCCCCCACAACGAGATGCCCCCACATACCTCATTGCAGTCACTGTCCATGAGCATATTAAGATGCTGTAGAATCCCTTGTTGTCTTCTCTGTGTCGTACGTCCCTCCCCGTGCCCCCCTTCTGCTTTATGCATGCCAAAGGTAATGTGCACATTCGCTCCCGCTCCGCCTGACATTTTCCTCCGTTCCCACCTGTCCACGTCCATCCCTTTCCCTTTGGTAACTGTGAGTCCACTCTTGTGGTGCCGTTTTTCTTCTTCGGATGTCTCTTGGTTCCCCTCCTGCACAGGCGAGTGATATCATTTGATCCTTGTGTTTCTCCACCTGCCTGCCTTATTACACTGAGTATGATGCCCTCTCACACCATCCGTGTTTCTGCAAATGGTGTGATTTGTTTTCCTATGACTGAATAATATTCCATTGTTCATCTACTGATGGACACTGAGCTTGGCTATTGACAATAGTGCTGTGGTAATCATAGGGATGCACGTGTCGCTTTTAAACTGGGGGCGGCAATGTCTCATTCATTCATTCATCTGTTTATTCATTTATTTTTTTATCATGAATCTACAATTATGTGGATCACATCATGTTTATTACACTCCCCCCATCACCAACGTAGGAATGGTTAAGGGACTGAGAAGGCTGGTTGTGAAGGATGGTTGCAGGCTGGTAAGGGGGCATTACGATTAGCTCACATAATGTGGGGGGGAATTCTATAGGGAAGGCAGTATAGTTCAGAGAATTCAAGCAGTGATTCTGTAGGATCTTACTATGCTGGTGAACAGTGAGTGTAATGGGGTCTGGGGGGCTACTTGATGATCTGGGCAGTCTAGTAACCTTAATGTTCCTTATGTAATTGTAGACTGGTTATTGTGAATAGTGCTGCCATAAATTTAGGGGTGCAGATGTCTTTCTAGAACTGGGTTGCTGCATTCCTTATGTATGTATGTTTGTATGTATGTATGTGTGTATGTATGTATTCATCCATCCATGCATCCATTCATTCATTCATTCATTTATTATCTGTCTACCTATCTATCCATGGATGTTTCTGTCATTAATGCACAATTAGATGGGTTCCATTATGTTTACTAGACTCCCCCCATCACGCACGTGCCCCCAGATACCCCATTGCAGTCACTGTCCATGAGCATAGTAAGATACTGTAGAATCCCTACTTGTCTTTTCTGTGTTTTTCCGCCCTGTCTGTGACACCCCTCCCACATTATATATTCTTCTTCTAATGTGTCCTTACTTCGCCCCTCCCTAATCCCTCCATTCCCACCCATACACCTCAGTCTCTTTCCCTCTGTTAACTTTTAGTCCATTCTTGGGTTTTCTGAGACTGCTGCTGTTTCCTTCTTCAGTTTTTGTTTGTTCTGATACTGTAATGATGAGTGATATCATTATACATTTATATATATATATAGATATTTATATCTATATATATATATGTGTGTATGTATGGAGGTAAGTAACTCTAATGTTTGCTAAGATGATGCAGCTCCGCAAGGCTGGGCACTGCCCCCCCCCCCCGTGGGTGGAGTTTGTAAGCGCAGCACTGTTGCCTGGAGATTCCACGATGTCACAGCGGTGCCTCTGTCCTAGAGACATAATGTGTATGCTGAGAGGAGCAGGTGTGATTCGGGTGAGGTGGACACTGACCAACTTGACAGCATCAGGCTAAATGGAATCCAGAGCCAAGGTACTGTGTGTTCCTTTTCATTTTGTTGTCACTACTTCAAAGTTACATGAACAACATTATGGTTCCTAAGACTACCCTCACTGTCAAGTCCCCAGCACGTAGCCCGTAAGAGTCGCTGTCCAACAGCCCAGGAATATGCTGTAGAAGTGCTGCTGATCATCGCTATGTTATACGGACCTACCTAAGCTTGCCGCCGGGCCACACCCTGTGTGCCACTCATAATGCCCCATTTTCCCTCTCTCCCTTCCCTCCTAAGCCATCCTCCTCAGTCCCATTCCCTTTGGTAAGTGTGAGTCCATTCTTGGGTTCGGTGCGGCTGCTACTGTCCTTTTCTATCACTCCTTTTCTTTTTTCTGGTACTCCACAGGTGAGTGAAATCAGTTGACACTTGTCTTTCTCTGCGTGGCTTATTTCGCTGAGCATGATACCCTCTACCTCCCTCCATGTTGTTGCACATGGTAGGATTGGTTTCTGCATATGGCAGAATAATATTCCACTTTTCATCCTCAGATAGACACTTACCTTGTCTGTTGTTGTGGACAGTGCTGTGATAATTATACGGGTGCACAGGTCTTTTTTAAACTGGGCTGCTGTATTCTAGTGTTTATTTCTGTATGTCCGGATGTATGAATATATTTAGTTAGTTCATTACTCACTTGTATATCTGTTATTTATTTATTTATTTATCATTAGTCTTCATCTACGTGAGTCTCATGTAGTTTAGTAAACTGCCCCCCACAATGAGATGCCCCCACATAACTCATTGCAGTCACTGTCCATGAGCATATTAAGATGCTGTAGAATCCCTTGTTGTCTTCTCTGTGTCGTACGTCCCTCCCCGTGCCCCCCTTCTGCCTTATGCATGCCAAAGGTAATGTGCACATTCGCCCCCGCTCCGCCTGACATTTTCCTCCGTTCCCACCTGTCCACGTCCATCCCGTTCCCTTTGTTAACTGTGAGTCCACTCTTGTGGTGCCGTTTTTCTTCTTCGGATGTCTCTTGGTTCCCCTCCTGCACAGGCGAGTGATATCATTTGATCCTTGTGTTTCTCCACCTGCCTGCCTTATTACACTGAGTATGATGCCCTCTCTCACCATCCGTGTTTCTGCAAATGGTGTGATTTGTTTTCCTATGACTGAATAATATTCCATTGTTCATCTACTGATGGACACTGAGCTTGGCTATTGAGAATAGTGCTGTGGTAATCATAGGGATGCACGTGTCGCTTTTAAACTGGGGGCGGCAATGTCTCATTCATTCATTCATCTGTTTATTCATTTATTTTTTTATCATGAATCTACAATTATGTGGATCACATCATGTTTATTACACTCCCCCCATCACCAACGTAGGAATGGTTAAGGGACTGAGAAGGCTGGTTGTGAAGGACGGTTGCAGGCTGGTAAGGGGGCATTACGATTAGCTCACATAATGTGGGGGGGAATTCTATAGGGAAGGCAGTATAGTTCAGAGAATTCAAGCAGTGATTCTGTAGGATCTTACTATGCTGGTGAACAGTGAGTGTAATGGGGTCTGGGGGGCGACTTGATGATCTGGGCAGTCTAGTAACCTTAATGTTCCTTATGTAATTGTAGACTGGTTATTGTGAATAGTGCTGCCATAAATTTAGGGGTGCAGATGTCTTTCTAGAACTGGGTTGCTGCATTCCTTATGTATGTATGTTTGTATGTATGTATGTGTGTATGTATGTATTCATCCATCCATGCATTCATTCGTTCATTCATTCATTCATTCATTCATTTATTATCTGTCTACCTATGTATCCATGGATGTTTCTGTCATTAATGCACAATTAGTTGAGTTCCATTATGTTTACTAGACTCCCCCCATCACGCACGTGCCCCCAGATACCCCATTGCAGTCACTGTCCATGAGCATAGTAAGATACTGTAGAATCCCTACTTTTCTTTTCTGTGTTTTTCCGCCCTGTCTGTGACACCCCTCCCACATTATATATTCTTCTTCTAATGTGTCCTTACTTCGCCCCTCCCTAATCCCTCCATTCCCACCCATACACCTCAGTCTCTTTCCCTCTGTTAACTTTTAGTCCATTCTTGGGTTTTCTGAGACTGCTGCTGTTTCCTTCTTCAGTTTTTTGTTTGTTCTGATACTGTAATGATGAATGATATCATTATACATATATAGGTATTTATATAGATAGATAGATAGATAGATATACATATATATATATATATATGTATGTATGTGTATGTATATAGGTAAGTAACTCTAATGTTTGCTAAGATGATGCAGCTCCGCACGGCTGGGCACTGCCTCCCCCGTGGGTGGAGTTTGTAAGCGCAGCACTGTTGCCTGGAGATTCCACGATGTCACAGTGGTGCCTCTGTCCTAGAGACATAATGTGTATGCTGAGAGGAGCAGGTGTGATTCGGGTGAGGTGGACACTGACCAACTTGACAGCATCAGGCTGAATGGAATCCAGAGCCAAGGTACTGTGTGTTTCTTTTCATTTTGTTGTCACTACTTCAAAGTTACATGAACAACATTATAGTTCCTAAGACTACCCCCACTGTCAAGTTCCCAGCACGTAACCCGTAAGAGTCGCTGTCCAACAGCCCAGGAATATGCTGTAGAAGTGCTGCTGATCATCGCTATGTTATACGGACCTACCTAAGCTTGCCGCCGGGCCACACCCTGTGTGCCACTCATAATGCCCCATTTTCCCTCTCTCCCTTCCCTCCTAAGCCATCCTCCTTAGTCCCATTCCCTTTGGTAAGTGTGAGTCCGTTCTTGGGTTCGGTTTGGCTGCTACTGTCCTTTTCTATCACTCCTTTTCTTTTTTCTGGTTCTCCACAGGTGACTGAAATCAGTTGACACTTGTCTTTCTCTGCGTGGCTTATTTCGCTGAGCATGATTCCCTCTACCTCCCTCCATGTTGTTGCACATTGTAGGATTCGTTTCTGCATATGGCAGAATAATATTCCACTTTTCATCCTCTGATAGACACTTACCTTGTCTGTTGTTGTGGACAGTGCTGTGATAATTATATTGGTGCACAGGTCTTTTTTAAACTGGGCTGCTGTATTCTAGTGTTTATTTCTGTATGTCCGGATGTATGAATATATTTAGTTAGTTCATTACTCACTTGTATATCTGTTATTTATTTATTTATTTATCATTAGTCTTCATCTACGTGAGTCTCATGTAGTTTAGTAAACTGCCCCCCACAATGAGATGCCCCCATATACCTCATTGCAGTCACTGTCCATGAGCATATTAAGATGCTGTAGAATCCCTTGTTGTCTTCTCTGTGTCGTACGTCCCTCCCCGTGCCCCCCTTCTGCTTTATGCATGCCAAAGGTAATGTGCACATTCGCCCCCGCTCCGCCTGACATTTTCCTCCGTTCCCACCTGTCCACCTCCATCCCTTTCCCTTCGGTAACTGTTAGTCCACTCTTGTGGTGCCGTTTTTCTTCTTCGGATGTCTCTTGGTTCCCCTCCTGCACAGGCGAGTGATATCATTTGATCCTTGTGTTTCTCCACCTGCCTGCCTTATTACACTGAGTATGATGCCCTCTCACACCATCCTTGTTTCTGCAAATGGTGTGATTTGTTTTCCTATGACTGAATAATATTCCATTGTTCATCTACTGATGGACACTGAGCTTGGCTATTGAGAATAGTGCTGTGGTCATCATAGGGATGCACGTGTCGCTTTTAAACTGAGGGCGGCAATGTCTCACTCATTCATTCATCTGTTTATTCATTTATTTTTTTATCATGAATCTACAATTATGTGGATCACATCATGTTTATTACACTCCCACATCACCATCGTAAGAATGGTTAAGGGACTGAGAAGGCTGGTTGTGAAGGACGGTTGCAGGCTGGTAAGGGGGCATTACGATTAGCTCACATAATGTGGGGGGGAATTCTATAGGGAAGGCAGTATAGTTCAGAGAATTCAAGCAGTGATTCTGTAGGATCTTACTATGCTGGTGAACAGTGAGTGTAATGGGGTCTGGGGGGCGACTTGATTATCTGGGCAGTCTAGTAAACTTAATGTTCCTTATGTAATTGTAGACTGGTTATTGTGAATAGTGCTGCCATAAAGTTAGGGGTGCAGATGTCTTTCTTGAACTGGGTTGCTGCATTCCTTATGTATGTATGTTTGTATGTATGTATGTGTGTATGTATGTATTCATCCATCCATGCATTCATTCATTCATTCATTTATTATCTGTCTACCTATCTATCCATGGATGTTTGTGTCATTAATGCACAATTAGATGAGTTCCATTATGTTTACTAGACTCCCCCCATCACGCACGTGCCCCCAGATACCCCATTGCAGTCACTGTCCATGAGCATAGTAAGATACTGTAGAATCCCTACTTGTCTTTTCTGTGTTTTTCCGCCCTGTCTGTGACACCCCTCCCATATTAAATATTCTTCTTCTAATGTGTCCTTACTTCGCCCCTCCCTAATCCCTCCATTCCCACCCATACACCTCAGTCTCTTTCCCTCTGTTAACTTTTAGTCCATTCTTGGGTTTTCTGAGACTGCTGCTCTTTCCTTCTTCAGTTTTTTGTTTGTTCTGATACTGTAATGATGAATGATATCGTTATACATATATAGGTATTTATATATATATATATATAGATAGATTGATAGATATACATATATATATATATATATATATGTATGTGTATGTATGTAGTTAAGTAACTCTAATGTTTGCTAAGATGATGCTGCTCCCCACGGCTGGGCATTGCCCCCTCCCCCGTGGGTGGTGTTTGTAAGCGCAGCACTGTTGCCTGGAGATTTCAGGGTGTCACAGTGGTGCCTCTGTCCTAGAGACATAATGTGTATGCTGAGAGGAGCAGTTGTGATTAAGGTGAGGTGGACACTGACCAACTTGACAGCATCAGGGTAAATGGAATCCAGAGCCAAGGTACTCTGTGTTCCTTTTCATTTTGTTGTCGCTACTTCACAGTTACATTAACAACATTATGTTTCCTAGACTACCCCCTCTTTGAAGTCCCCACCACGTAGCCCATCAGTGTCGCTGTCCATCAGGCCAGCAATATACTCTAGAAGACACCGAGAGAAATACCATTTGATCCAGGAATTCCACTTCTAAGGATTTTCCCTAAGAATGCAGCACTGCAGTTTTTGAAAAGACAGATGCACCCCTATGTTAATCGCTGCAGTATTTACAATAGCCAAGATATGAAATGAACCTAAATGTCCATAAGGAGATGAATGGATAAAGAAGATGTGGTACATATACACAATGGAAATTACTCAGCCATAAGAAAAAACAGATCCTACCATTTGCAACAACATGTATGGAGGTAGATTATATTATTCTTAGTGAAATAAACCAGGCAGAGAAAGACAAATACCAAATGATTTCACTCTTGTGTGGAACATAAGAACAAAGGAAAACTGAAGGAACAAAACAGCAGAATCACAGTGTCCAAGAATGGACTAATAGTTACCAAAGGGAAAGGGACTGAGGAAAATGGGTGGGAAGGGAGCGATAAGGGTGGGGAAAAAGAAAGGGGGAATTGCAATTAGCATGTATAGTGTGTAGGGGTTGCACAGGGAGGGCTGCTCAACATAGAGAAGACCAGTAGGATTTTACAGCATCTTACTACGCATATGGACAGTGACTATGAAGGGGTATGTGGGGGGGACTTGGTGAATGGGAGAGCCTAGTAAACATAATGTTCTTCATGTAATTGTAGATTAATGATAACAAAAATATTGGCTCTTAACTTCAATAATTTTGCACACATATACTATACACACAATCCAGGATCTGAGTGGTCTTTAACCATCTCAACCGTGCCTTCAACTATGTAAATGCACTGATCTCACTCTAATAGCCAAACCATATTACTCCACAGTGCCCCCAATCTCTACAAGATATATCAGTTTAAAAGGGACACCGTTTGAACTGTCAACCTCGAGAAATGTCAGTCACTATCAGCTCCACTCAGCAGTTCTTAAGTAGATTCTGTATTACCAAAATTTGACCTGATAAGTAAGATTTGATTTAATTAAATATTTCAACTAAAACTGATTAAGAGCTGATGAGAAAAAATATTGTAAACTGGTAGGTTTGGAATTCAATCACCCAACAACATAGTTCAAAATTTCTGTAGAAGCTTTCTGTAAGATGCAATTTGTTCCATTTTTAGGCAGTCATTAAGCAGGGGCTCAAATACAAACACATATTAAAAATGCACTCTTTTCATGTAATTTAAGGGGAAACAGCATGACATTAGACCATGGTTCACTAAAGGAATGGAATTAATTTCTTCATTTTTAAAAACGCTGGATCAGATGAAGTAGTCTTACCAGAGTCACATTATTTATCATTACAAACAATCTAAAAAAAAGTCAGATTTGGGCTGCTTCAGGATTAGTAGGGGAGGGCAAACAGGTGAAGATGAGAGAACACACACCCCTTCTTTTTGGAAGTGGACTCCCTCACATGAAGCAAAACTTCTAAGAGCAGCTACAAACATCACTCGTTTTCAAATGACCCTCACCTTACACAGCCACGCTTGACAAAAAAAGTCCTACGTTATTCCGTATTCAAATTCTAGTATATTCACACTAATAAGGGGGAAACTGAACAGGACGAAAACTGGGGGTGAGGATGGGAGACTGAAAAAGCATTAATGTCCAGAACAACTACGAGACAGTGTAGAGTACGTCAAAACCACAAGGTTTTATCCTAATGAATGGTTTTGTTTCTACTGTATTTCTAATCTGAAGGTATTTTAATCTGCACGTCCTAAAATAGAGACCCTGAGGAGAGCAGCTTGAGGCAGTGAAAGAAAGGAGGCAGGTTAGGTAAGGAGAGAGCCTTGTGAGAAAACATGTGCAGTGCGTTAGAATGTGCAAGGCAGGGGGATGCTGGCTTCACCTTGGGAAAGCATTCGAGGGCTTCACGCGCGCACAGGCAGAATTGCTCGGCTAAGGAGCTCATATGCATGGCCACAATGCACACCTAGGAAAGGCACAACCTAGGATAGGAACGACCACCCACCAACTGTGCAGATGTGGCCAAGACCCTTTCAACCAGTTCTATCGTCTGGGGTACTAGATGGAAATGCCTCAGGCACGAGATCAAGTGAGGCTGCCACGAGATCAGAGACACTACTGGGTACAAGGAAGGAGAGAAAAGGACAATGGCCGTCTCGGCTCCCCGCCTGGTGACCCTTCCTCGCGGGGCCGCACAATGCCCCATGTGGGAGGCCAAGTGCAGGCGGTCCCTTCCTCGCAGCTGGCGACGTCTCTGGCCACGCAGCCTAGGGGAACCGAGACTTCCCCTCCGCCCCACCCCCAGTGACACCAGAGAAGACACGGAACTTGGGCTGAGAAGTGGAAGCCACAGACCATGTCACAGCCCGGGTGGGAGGCCTGAGGAGAAATTCCGTGGAGCCACCAGGGTGCCAAAGCCTGGTCTGGTCGGGCTGCCAATCGGATGACACTTGGGTCCGGTGACCGGGCCCAACCCCACCGGCGCACACCAGCCCCCGGCGCCTCCTTGGTCCTCATTTCCAGACCCTCTCGCTTCCACCAGTACGCGGCCTGTCGGACAGCCCCGGACCCCTGCAACCGCTCCCCCTCGGGAAACAGCTCCTCTCCCGAGCCGAGCCTTGGACGCTCCTGCGAGCCCGGCCGCGCCTCCGTCTTGGTGATCCGGTGCCGCCCCAGCTTTACCACGGCGAAA
This sequence comes from Manis pentadactyla, assembly GCF_030020395.1. NCBI lineage: Eukaryota > Metazoa > Chordata > Mammalia > Pholidota > Manidae > Manis > Manis pentadactyla. Next base: position 89,473,439 of record NC_080024.1, on the reverse strand, counting down.
TTGCCCTTGCCCAGCGTGCCCTCGATGTCGTAGAACCCCACCCGGACCTGCCCGCCCTACAAGTGCTTCAGGACATCTGCCATGACCATGCTGGGCCCTCTGCTAGACACAGCGGGCTGGAGTGCGGGCGGGCGGCGGGCAGACGAGTGGCTCTGGTGGCGGCCGCTTACGCGCTCCGACGTCAGGTTCCCGGGCAGGGGCGGAGGTGGGGCGGGCCTCCGCTGGTCACCATGGCGACCGGAGCTGTGCTGCGTCGGTGGCTTGAAGGGGGAACGGGCGGGTCTTGGACGCGCGTTCTTTCCTGGCTCAAGCGCCCTGGGCTCTTGCCGCCGCCTCGCGGCCCGCCGGAGTCCGTCGGCTCCCAGCAGAAGCGCAGGGGCAAGTCCTGGTGGCAGAGCGGAGGGGTGCAGCGGCCAGGACAGCCCTGCAGCCTCCATTCTCCCAGGCATCCATTGACCGCCAGGGCACCTTCCCGCCAAAACCTCCTGCCGGTGGCTACGGTGCGCTTGTGTTGGCACCCGCAGGGACAGTGCCTCGTTCACAGGCTACCCTGTAACTGTTTTTCGTGTTTGTGCATCAATCCCTCCACATTTTGATGTCTCTGAGGAATCAACCTGGCAGCAGCACGGTCTCTTAGAGACTCACAGAGCTCAGCGTAGAAGATGGAGGTCACTTAATCCAGGGATTTGGAGCTTCAGATGGGCTTCGCAACCTCGAACCCCTTAAATTGTACGAAAATTTTTGCTTATTTGAGCTTGTCTCTGGTGAGATGGGACTATAGCTTTTATGAGATTCCCAGATGTTTTGGAGACCCTGAAAAGGTTAAGAAATATTCATCTAATCCAATTTCTGTTTGGATGAGAAGTCAGTTCCCCAATGAAGGGAACTGCTGAAGTCACACAGGTTATGCTAGTTAGGATTGCAAATCAGACACCAGTCTTCCTTATGGTGACCCAAAGAAACAGGTACAATATTATTTAGTATTTTGAATAACATTACATGCCTGCAGATCTTGGTTTCTAAAAGCCAGTCTCCACTTCTCTAGGGATAAAGTGGCTGATTCCAGGGCAGAGAGAAGGAAAGCATAAAATGCCCTTGAAAAATGTTGTGTCAGAAAGCAAGATTCTCAAAAAAAGATGAGGACCTGTCAAAAGGAAATAGGAGCCAGCTTGAAGGTACCTGCACTTACCAAATCTGGGACAATTCAGGCATCATTAATGCATAATGACAGAAATGGATTATAACGCAATGAATTTAAAAAAAAGAATTCACAAGGGCATACTTATTCTGAAAACGTTAAATAAATAAATATAAAGAGGGAAGAAATGACAATTCTTGACAGTGGAATACCAATTGATATACCAGAAGAAATTATGACATCACCATTTTGCAACCATTAAAGTAATAATTGATTCAGGTAGAAATATCAATACATGTTAAAATCAGTGATTGAAAGTTTGTTGGAGAAAGGATTTTTACACAGCATCAAAGTGACCTTGGATTTCTTATTTACTACAAAGGGATAAAAATGTTGCCTTTACAGTGGATAAATCTGACAGACACCACCCTAAGCAAATGGTCAAAGATAATGTCACCAATTATGGGAAAAATGACATGATGGGAAGTACTTTGAAGGACGTATTCTCTGTCTTGTAGTAACCCTGTCAAAACTACATATTCTTAATCTAAACACAAAGAAACAATCAGAAAAATGCAAATTGAGAAACATCCTACCCAACTACTGGCCTCTACTCTTACAAAATGTTAGTGTCATGAAAGACAAAGGCTGAGGACTGTTCTAGATTTAAGGGATTAAAGAGACATGTCTCCAAAGGCGACATGATTCTAGATTTGGAGGGAAGAGCTATAAAGGAGTATTTTTGAACAATTGCTGAAATTTAAATGTGGATTCTGAAAACATTAAATAAATAAATATAAAGAGGGAAGAAATGACAGTTCAGGACAGTGGAATACCAACTGATACACCAGAAGAAATTATGACATCACCATTTTGCAACGTACTTGTGTATTAGATAATAACATTATTTAATGTGAAGCCTCTTGAATTTTATAATTGTGTTGTGGTTATGAGAGAAAGCATCCTTCTGAAGGATACACACTGAAGTGTGTAAGTGTGGATAAAAGGTTTTGATATATGCAACTTATTCTCAAATGGTTTAGCAAAGATAAATGAGGCAAATATGGAAAAATGTTATATCAGTGCATCTATGTAAAGGTTATATAGTAGTTTACTGTACTGATCTTGCTACCTTTCTGTAGTTTTAATTTTTTACAAAGGAAACTAATATGTGAATATGCATATATTTTATTTTGACATTTATTTTATGTCCTACTCTGTATGGTCAACTGGCTCTGGGGTCCTGCACTTGCTCACTGTGCTTCTGCCCCTCACTCTCCTCAAGCAATACCTTACCTCCTTTGAGTTATGTAGCCTGCAACAGTGAGAAGGGGAGTTGGGGGAGGCTATAAGACTGATGAGATTTCTGGATTGATGGGAATAATATATAAGCATGCATCTAACTCTACCAGGAGCCCTCATATGTACCTCATTTGAAATATAATTCCCATATCCATTTTGCCAGTTAGATTAATGTATTTTAATTGCTCTGCAGGTAGGTTCCTTTGGGAATCTGATGAAAAACTACCTACTCAAGAATGAGAAAATGCAAATAGAGACCCACTGAAGTTAACAACATCTTCTAAACTACATTTTTTGTTGTAGTTGAAATTAAGACTCATTTCTATCTGCTTATTTTAATCAGATCACTGGCCAACTACCTCCTTGCACAATTTGGGAATAAGGCTTGATTTGGGATGGGAAAGAAGAGAAAGAGATGGCATGGGGTACCAAAAGGTTTTTGGCAAGTCAGAATTCCGTGTGAGTTCCGCTGAGTCTACAGGTTAGAGAAAGAAAGGCCAAGGATGGGGTAGAAGTAGGAGGGGCTGTGCCAAAAGCAAACCTTACCTACTTGGAAATGCAGCAGGTGTGCCCCTGAAAATTACTTGTAGGTGGTAAATGTAACCCTGAAGAAACACATGTCGACTAAAATTATTGCGAGCTTGGAAATGGTGAATGAGCTCGGGTTCCCCTTTCCAAGAGATCCACTTGTCCTTCTCCAGTTTCAATCCTGTATGTGTCTTACGTGCTTTTGCTTCAGTAAAATGATAGCTATATACATTTTAGCAATTATTAATAGTATCGAACTCTGGCTTTCCTCTCCTTTTCCTCTCTCTCCTTTTTCTTTCTTCCTAGACACACACACATGCACACACACACATACACACCACTACTACCACCACTGGCACACCCCTCAGGAAAAAGAATAAAAGATAAGAGGGAGAAAGAGAAGATAATAGAGGCTTCATACAATTCCCATCTTTTCCATCTCCAGTTTTAGGTTCAGTGAGGTAGAGCAATTCAGTTCCCTTCCTATTTGCTTGACCTTTAAAATGTAACATGCCCACCTGATGCTGAGTCCTCTGTATTTTCCATTGAATGGGTTTAAAATGTTAAGATAACACTTCATAAGGCAAAAGGGCATACGTGAACAAAGAATGAGCAAGATGATGAGAGTGTGATGAAAGAATTAGTTATACAACATTCTTAATTTAGAATAAAATGGACTTAGAATGAAAATGTAGAATGAGGAGAGTTAGCAAAGAGGTGATAAAAGAATAATTTGAAATGTGAGGGAAAAAACTTCATGATCACATGTACATATTTTGCTGAAGCAGATAGCCCATGAACTTGAAAAACCAGATATATACCATGTTCCCTTGATCATGAGGAACTTCTGCATTTTTTACCCTTTTATCACTTCAGGACTGAATGAAAGTCAATATGCCTGTAACCTCATGCCTGAATTTAGATTGAGTTCAAATTAAAGACTGGTGAAATCATTATTAACTAACTTTGCTTAGAAAATATAGATTATAAAGCTAGAATGAATCCCTTGCTTTTCATGTTACAAACAGCAGGAAGCACATGAGAAAATGCAAATCACTGCCCTGTGCCAATTACAAGAGCTGCTTATTATTATAAAAGACAGGCATTTCTGAAATATGCTTCAGTCTGTCGGGTTTTTGAACACGTGGGCACCACTATGTTGAAGGTACTATTATGGAAGTAAACTGGACGATCAATGTTATTTAAAGAAAACTTTATTTGGCTCTTTTGATGGATGGGTTACCATGGTCCAGTTTTAATTTTTTAAGTTTAGTTTTAGCTGTGATGGATCTTCTCCAAAGGAAGAATGTGTGATTCTCTCTAAACTTTGAAAATCATCTCAAAATTTTTGTGGCATCTCAGATGAGAGACTTTCCTAGGATCTTAAATGAAAGGGATCTTAGAGAGCATCATATGAGCCCATCTTCCCATGTCAGTAAAGGAATCTCTATAAAGTTGACAGATGGCATCAAGCCCTGGTTTACTGCTTCCTGCCTCAGTACATGTCTCACATGTAATCTATGTGAGACAGTTCATATCTGTTCATATAATAGAAAAAGTTCCTCATATTTCCCTCCTGGATGCTGCTTTCTAACTTCTGTCCACAGTTTTAGTTATTTTCTCTGGCACAGGATACTGCAAACAGACACTCATCTGTTATTATATTCTTTCTCCAGTTCTCCAGGAAAAACATTCCAAAATTCACTGTCTGGCTGATTGTGCTTCTAGCCCTCAACCCTCTCTTCTGCTTCTATGGACTCTGATTTGTCAATGTCTCTCTTAAAATATTGTTCCCACTAGTGAGTGAAGTAGCTTAGGTGTAGTCTAAGCAGTGTGGAACACTGGCAAGTAACCAGTTTATCCTTTATCTAGGCAGTCTATTTTACAAATTCACACCAAAATTATGCTAGTTTTCTTTTTAGCAGCCACAATCCACAGGTAAGATTATGCCAACTGAATTTTTGGCCTTTTAAAGTACAATTATTGTTACCATTTTCTTGGAAAATTGAGTTTTTAAAAAGAAAAATAGTAATTCTGATGGTTAAAAATGCCATCTTGTTGATTTTTCTCATAGTTCCAGATAACCTATTTTCCCATCTATCATATTATCCGATGTTAGTTATCTGAGCCATCCTCAGATTTCAGCATGCCTTCTGTATCTTTATTGCATTAATTATTCTTTGTATCACCACCCCTATTAAAAATTGCGTGGCTCATAGTGGGCTCAGGATTGGTATATGGTACACTGGTAAATAGGGCAAAGGCTGGGCCAGCATGTCAGAGTTTGTCAATAGACATCTTCCAGTTTGGATTGCAATAATTCACTGGTCATGAGTCACTGGATTTGGTTTTTCATGTAACCATGGGTTCCAGGGAGATTCTATATGCTACTCTGATGAGATTTTAAATAGGATCCTCAACATTCTAATACAGTCTGCCAAAGTGTAAACTGCTGAACTCCGTTTCTTTTCTTTTAGTTCATTCTTTTCCATTATTGGAATCTTCTACTAATTCTCCCTAACCCTAATAGGGCACAGACTTCTTTGAGAGTAAGAATCATGTCTTAGTCATTTTTGATATCCCTAAACTTTTTAGCAGAATTCAGCAAATGCAGTTTAGTTTGACTTATATTGCATTTATGTGCTAGGATCCCTGGTAGACACTGGGAATGCAAAGATGCATAAGGCACTGTCTCTGCCCTTGAGAATTTTGAGTCTAGAGTGGGAACGCTAAAATCTGACTGCTTAGGTGTGAGTTCTGGCTCTACTAGTTACTAGCTGGTGACCTTGGGAAAATTGCTTGACCTTTCTCTGATTTAGTTTCTCATCTGTTAAATAGTGCTAATCATAGAACCTACCTCAGAGATTTAATGTGAGGAGAGTACAAACATGAACTAATACTTATAATGTAAAGTGGTAAGGGCTAAGTATATAGTTGCTGAATCACAGTGTTGTACACCTGACACCATTTGGTGTGTATTTCAACATTTCAATAAAAAATAGGCAAAAAGAAATTATGTGAGGGATGTAAGACTTACAACATGGCAACATACTTTCTGAATTTGAAAAGAAGCCAATAGGAAAAGTAAAGAAATGAGCATGAAAGCATCTGTTATGATGGGGAAGAGGCACAGAAAGAAGAGAAGGAGACTGGAAACATGACCACATCATCTTTGAAAGTGAGATGCAAAATTAAACCAAGTGCCCTCATATTTTGTACTTGCAACCAGAGAAAATCTATTTTCCATAAATAAATCTGATTTAGAAAAGGGAGATAATGGTTTGGCTCTTCAATATTAAGGTAATTTCAGTTCTGAAACTAGTTCATCCTGGATGAATTTAAGCAGTATGCAATAAAATTGGTAATAATGCTCCCAAAATCAGCATCATGTTTTGATCATCTACCCCAGATTTAGGAATTAGGTTACTCTAATCATATGACACATTAGGACTTACCCTTTATTCACTTATCTTGTTTCTGAGGAGTCTTATTTTGAGACTCCCAGAGTTAATGAAACCCTCAATAGTTAGGCTTTAGAGGTGTTATTTCCTAGTCCCCAGTACAGTGATCATCTTTTCTTTACAGTCTTAGCTTTGGTCACTAGCTGACATAGTGTGTCTCAGGTTTCTCCACTGTGAGGTTATTTTTTCCTATGTCCATTCTGTTTCTTTTTTTTAGGAAGAGAATAGTATGTGTAGCCTGGGCTAGGAGCGGGGAGTTAGATCCACCTCCATGATGGACGCTGAGGGTCTACATCATTTGGAAATCTTCTGCATAGGACATTTCTGTTCAACACCATTCATAAACAATCTGTATAGTATTTTATTTTTACTGGTGTGGGTGCCAGACAGTTGCGCCAGGCTTTTGGTGATGCTGCAGCACCACGGTGTTTGGTGCTCAGGTCATGCCTGCCTGGCCGCGGTGAGCTCCTTCCACTGGCTCCTGTTCCCTCTGACACATTCCATCTTTGTGGGTCTTCGTTCTTGGTGTTACTTACTTACTTTGTGATCCTTGAATAGTGTCCTGAGTCCTTTATTTATTGTCTCATTTTTAGTATCAGCCATTTCTTCAAAGATCCCTGGTTCCCTTTATTTGAGAATGGTATTAAAAATCTACATGTGCTCAGAGGAGAATGCAGGGAAATATATGCAACTCCTCCAACCTATGTATACATTCCTAAGCATAAAGATTTCTATGTGGAACTTTCTGTATGCATATTAAGCTAAAGAGTTTATTCTGATGTCTCCAACTGGATCCATTATCATATGGATATTGTCACGTACTCCTCGCTTATCTGCAGCTGCACTGCAATATGGAGAAACCTGGCTCTCATCAGCTGCCATTTATTAAATTCAGTGATTGACCCATTCCAGTTTACAGGTATAGTGGTTCCAGCATTCTTAGCTAATACCCCCATGAAGAAAAATCAAGAACAGTGGAAACCAGCAGATGTCTGAAATAAAACGGTTTATTGAGACTTGACAGATGTTAGCCAGGAAAGGGACTCATTTCTGAGACAGGAAGTTTCTGGTTCACCAGCAGCCAGACCAGTGAGCAGAAACAACTTGTCTGCCAGACTCAAGAAACAGGGATCATTCATAAGGGGTCTGAGGGAAAGAAAGTTCTTTAAGTTTATACTGGTGTTAGATAAAGATGGTGGGCAAACGTGAAGTGAGAAAGTCCGGGGATAAGTGGATAGTCCGTAAGGAAGGATCCTGGATTGGTTGTTGGTGATGGTCAGACATTGTTCATGCTCAAGAGGAATGCTGTGCTTCTAGGACCTTCTAGATAACAGCTGAAATGATTTCACCCAGTCACATGGACTTTCTGGCTAGCTATGGCCCTGGCTATTGGATGGGTACCTTCCCTTGTCTCTTCCCCTGGTTCTTCAGCCCTTATGGCACTTAATTTTAGGACATCAGAATTTTTCCTTATCATGAGAAGGAATTTTCTAAACAGAGTCCACTGTTTATTTACATTACAGTTTGCCTTTAGTCTACATTGGCAAAGTTATTTAGGTCAGCATGTTTTGCCCCAACACTCACTGATTTTTTTTCATATATATTTTTTATTAAGGTAACATTGATATGCAGTCTTATGAAGGTTTCAAATGAAAAACATGTGGTTACTACATTCAAACATATTATCAAGTCCCCTCCCCCACATTCCCCATTACAGTCACTGTCCATCGGTGTAGTAAGATGCCACAGAGTCACTACTTGTCTTCTCTGTGCTACACTGTCTTCCCCATGACACCCCCCACACATCATGTGTACCAATCATAATACTTCTCAATCTCCTTCTCCCTCCCTCCCCACCCACACCCCCCCCGCCCTCCCCTTTGGTCACCGCTCGTCCCTTCTTGGAGTCTGTGAGTCTGTTGCTGTTTTGTTCCATCAGTTTTGCTTTGTTGTTATACTCCACAAATGAATGGTCATTTGGTTCTCTGCCTGACTTATTTCACTGAGCATAATACCCTCTAGTAGTTCCATCCATGTTGTTGCAAATGGTAGGAGGGGCTGAATAGTATTCCATTGTGTATATGTACCACATCATCTTTATCCATTCATCTACTGAGGGACACTTAGGTTGCTTCCATATCTTGGCTATTGTACACAGGGCTATGATAAACATAGGGGTGCATATGTCTTTTTGAATCTGAGATTTTGTTTTCTTTGGGTAAATTCCTAGGAGTGGAATTCCTGGGTCAAGTGGTATTTGGTTTCATTCTCTTACATGTAGCTGTCCAGTTTTGCCAACACCAGTTGTTGCAGAGACTCCTTTAATGTATATTAATTGACCATAAATGCTTGGGTTTATATCTAGGCTGTCTATTCTCTCCCATTGATCTATGGGTCTGTTGTTGTGCCAGTACCAAGTTGTCTTGATTACTGTTGCTTTTTAGTAGAGCTTAAAGTCAGGGAATGTAATCCCCCCAGCTTTATTATTCCTTCTCAGGATTACTTTGGCTATTCGGGGGGTCTTTTGTTGTTCCATGTGAATTTTAGAACTATTTGCTCTAATTTGGTGAAGAATGCCATTGGCATTTTGATAGGGATTTCATTCAGTGAATTTTAGAACTATTTGCCCTAATTTGTTGAAGAATGCCATTGGAATTTTGATAGGGATTTCATTCAATCTCTAGATTGCTTTAGGCAGGATGGCCATTTTGACAATATTAATTCTTCCTATCTATGAGCACAGGATGTGTTTACATTTATTGGTATCTTCTTTAATTTCTTTCATGAGTGTCTTGTAGTTTTCAGAGTATAGTTCTTTCACTTCCTTGGTTAGGTTTATTCCTAGGTATTTTATTCTTGTTGATGCAATTGTGAATGGAATTGTTTTCCTGATTTCTCTTTTTGTTAGTTCATTATTAGTATATAAGAATGCAGCAGATTTCTTAGTATAAATTTTGTATCCTTCAACTTTTCTGAATTCAGATGTTAGTTCTAGTAGTTTTAGAGTGGATTCTTAGGGTTTTTTATGTACAATATCGTATCATCTGCAAACAGGGACAGTTTAACTTCTTCCTTGCCAATCTGGATGCTTTTTATTTCTTTGTGTTATCTGAATGCTGTGGCTAGGACCTCTAGAACTATGTTGAATGAAAGTGGGGAGAGTGGGCATCCTTGTCTTGTTCCCTATCTTAAAGGAAAATCTTTCAGCTTCTCGCTGTTAAGTATGATGTTGGCTGTGGGTTTGTCCATTACTGTAGTTATATTCTTTGTCATATTTTGTTTTTCATCCTTTGGTTTTTATTTCCTCTTACAATGTAAAAATCTTTGGGTTTGGAGAAATGCATAGTAGCATGTGTCATCCACTAAAGTGTCCCGTGGAATTCTCCAAGCCCCACCTCATGATCTATTCACCATCTGTGTAATTTTGCCTTGCCCATAATGTTCTGGAAATGGGGTCCCACAGTGTAAAGGATATGCGGTCCTACAGTTTAAAATTCTTTTACTTTGCAATATTCACATAAGATTCATCCACGTATCTCAATGGGCTGATGATGATTTCTAGTGCTGGATAATATTCAATTACATGAGTGGGGAGGAAAGATAATTTTCCCACTATCCTCCTGTGTATGTGGCTGAGACCTTTCTGGTAATAAAAGATAGATTAACATGAGAAAACAAACAGAAAGTTAATAAATATGTGTCTCTCTCATTGCAGGGAAAATGGAGTTCCCTCAGCCAGGCTGCTCGCCTGACCGTCACCTACTCACCCACTTGGCATGCCCTGTGCTTTCTCCTGACTCCTCAAAATGTGTGTGCATTGTGACCTCATGACTGCCTACTGAGCTTGTGCAGGCTTATGTACTGGTTGGCAGGACGTCATTGATGTCTGTGCTGCTATATAAGAATCTCTGCCTGGTGCTCTATTGCAGAGTGTGGATCAGAGACTTGCTGCATGCAGATTCAGGAGGTTTAATCTCAGCACTGAACTGGCCACCAGGAGAATAAAGCTTGGTTTGAGCCATGTAGCCTTGTCCTGTTTTGGGCTCATGGAATCCACTGTGAACTTGCCAGGAGCTGAGCTCCTATGCTTCACCCATATATGTTAGACTCCTAGTAAAACTTAGTAAGTCCCACAAAAGACACAAACTATCACCGTAAATGACATCTTCATGTAAGAACAAAAGAAAAGATGTTGGCTGTGAGGGAGGCCAGTTATGGGAGGTTTTCAGGCAAAGCACCATAAAAAGGCATCTGGTTTATATTCACATTTATGTCTTTGCCTGTGCTAAGATTTCTAGATTCAGTCATTCGCCTCTTCCTGATTCAGAGGGGAAGACACCCTTACAAATGGAGATTTCCCTTGCACATGTAAATCTCATACAAAAGGCCAACTTCTAGTGGGTTTTCAGAGTTTCTCCTGCGTTTGCAGTTTCCTAATAATAACCAGTGTAGAATAATCACTCTAACAAAGAGGTGTATCCTGGGGTGACAAACAGGTGCCCCTTCAGGTCCTTAACCATAGAGAAGTTGTGGGGATATTTGGCTCCCTTTCAGTCTGAATTTCCAAAATTTAATAGATTCAGCCTGACCGTGGCGAGGTGGCCCCACCTGCCCTGGGCCAAGAGCACATCCAGCCTGTGGGAGTGCAGGGAGCCCTCGGGCGGCCGCTCACCCACCTGCCTCCTGAGAGCGCATCTTGGGCCTCCGCCTGGCTCCCCGCGGTCGGACAGGAGCGCATCTTTCTGTGTCCAGGGTGGCGCAGTGACCCATGGAAAGGTGAGTGGAAACCGGGAGAAGCCTCCTGGGCACCGGTTGGAGGGGGCTCAGCCTTGGGATGTCCCGGGAGGAAGGGCTTGCTGTGGAGACCGGGGTTTAGTGATTTCTGTGTGAGGTGTGCGTGGGGCCTGGTTTTCCCAGCTGTCTTCGTTGGAAACACTGTGCTTTCCCCACCATGGGTCCTTGATTCCCCGGTCCTAGACCAGCAGCCGTCTGCTCTGCAACAGCCCCACTGCTCCACGGCTCCAGAACCCATGTTCTAGCGAGGACTGAAGCCTCCACTCCGAGCTCCTTGGGGTTGGTCTGTTGTACAGGGTCCCGTGTGGTTTCACACATGTGTGGAGATAAAACTGCAGACATAACTCATGCATAAATCTGAGTTCTGTGAGATTGGGTAATGCAGAGATGGACGCAGAACTCAGAATACCAGCTATGCTTATATAAAGGATACACAGGGATTTTGAAAACCCTCACAGCAATCTACGTAGATGACACTGCTAAACTTTTTGTATTCAAATGCCAAAGTTAACTGGCTTAAAAGTTGACTTACTTTTTGTTAAATTCTCTAGAGCTGTGGAACTATTTGTGTTTATTGATTTGTTTTGGATTTTAGCTTGGTGTCTCTATTTTCCTTCCACATAGTTTTTCTGCATTTATGTATTCTTAAATCGAAGACCACATAATTTACTTATTATAAAATCTTATGTGTAAAACCAAGACATGTATCCAGCAAAAAAACATTCTGTGAACGTAGGTCATGATATCAGTGCTTTTTTTCTCCCCAAAAGTGGAATATACACTTCCATAGAGGAAAACTAAAATATGTTAATTTTTTTAAATAAAGATTTAATATTATTTTGATGCAGTCCAAATAGTAAATCAAAGTACATAATTGTATTTTAAATAATTAAATTAAGATTTCAACTTATTAAATGTATTGTTTCCTCTTAAACTGCTCAATGGCTAAAGGGCAATGAATCAAATTGCAGCTGCCCAACTTTAAAAGAAACTGTAAATTACCAATTTTAAGTGTTGCCAGCTACAATAATTTTGTATTAACTGATATTTTTGTTTGTTCTTCTCATATAATTATTTTATTATGTTCTGTATCTCCAAAAAGTTTTCCCGCATCTGTAGAAAATGTTTAGCTAGCACCACAGGATGCTTACTACATAAAACCGCTACTTCTAAGACCAGGAGCTATAGCTAATGTATCTAATACATAGAAACAAACGCAGGGAACCAGACAGAGGAGGAGCCAGAGGAATATGTTCCAAGCAAAAAGAACAAGACAAAACATCACAAAAAGTGCTAAATGAAATGGAGATAAGCAATTTATCTGACAAAGAACACAAAACAATGGTCATAATGATGCTCACTGAACTTGGGAAAAGAACTGATAATTTCAAGGAGGATTTCAACAAAGGGACAGAAAATATAAAAATGAACCAGTCAGAGCTGAAGAATACAACAGGAAATGAAAACACAATAGAGGCCATAAGTAAGCTGGAGGATGCAGAGGAAAGAATCAGTGAGCTGGAAGACAGGGTGGTGGAGAGTGACCAAGCTGAGTAACAGAGAGAAAAAAATTTCTAAAATAAGAATACATGAAAAATCTCTGTGACACAATCAGATATCACCTCACACCAGTTAGGATGGCCAACATAGAAAAGACTAGGAACAAAAAACACTGGCAAGGAGGGGGACAAAGGGGAACCCTCCTACACTGCTGGTGGGAATGTAAACTAGTTCAACCATTGTGGAAATCAATAAGCAGGTTCCTCAAAAAACTAAAAATAGAAATACCATTTGACCCAGGAATTCCACTCCTAGGAATTTACCCAAAGAAGAAAACTTCCCAGATTCAAAAAGACATATGCACCCCTATGTTTAATCTCAGCACTATTTACAACAGCCAAGATATGGAAACAACCTAAGTGTCCATCAGTAGATGAATGGATAAAGAAGATGTACATATACACAATGGAATACTATTCAACTATAAGAAAGAAACAAATGCTACCATTTGCAACAATCTTGATGGAGCTGGAGGGTATTATGCTCAGTGAAATAAGTCAGGCAGAGAAAGACAAATGCCACATGATTTCCCTCATTTGTGGAGTATAACAATGAAGCAAAACTGAAGGAACAAAATAGCAGCAGACTCACAGACTCCAAGAAGTGGAGGGGTAGGGGAGGGCAGGTGGGGAGGGAGGGAGAACAGGATTGTGGGGTATCATGATTGGTGCACATGGTGTGTGTGGGGTCATGGGGAAGACAGTGTCACTCAGGGAAGACAAATAGGGACTCTGTGGCATCTTAGTACACTGATGGACAGTGACTGCAATGGGGTATGGGGCAGACTGGATAATGTAGTAACCACATTGTTTTGTGAAACTTTCATAAGAGTGTGTATCAATGATACCTTAGTAAAAAAAAAAAAAAACATCTCTGTGACACCTCCAAACCAAACAATATTCTCATAATAGGGGTTCTGGAAGCGCAGAAAATCCTTAACAAGATGAACCCAAGGAGATCCACACCAAGACACATAGTAATTAAAATGGCAGAGATCAGCAATAAAGAGAGAATCTTAAGAGCAGCAAGAGAAAAGCAGACAGTTACCAGTATCTATAAGGGAAACTCCATAAGGCTATCAGATTCCTCAGCAGAAAGTTTACAGGCCATAAGGAAGGGGCATGGAATATTCAAATTACTGAGAGGAAAAAAAAACTGCAACCGAGAATATTCTCCCAAGCAATGTTAGCATTCAGAATTGAAGGAGAGAGGAAAAAGTTTTCCATAGATATCAAGGCTAAAAGATTAATCACCACTAGACTGACCTTACAGGATATGTTAAAGGGACTTCTTTAGATGGAATTGTTTTTAAATTGAGAAGTTTTTCCTCAGTGAAATGTAGCTACACATCACTTACATAGTGACTTTGAAGTACAAAAGGCAAAAGTAGTAAAATCAGTAATACACAAATTATTAAGTGATATGCAAATTTAAAAGATGCAGATTATGACATTGTATACATAAAACACATAGGGAAATAATAATTAAGATGGAGTTTGGTGTAGATTTAGGGCATTAGGGTTTGGTTTAACTTTCATTAAGCACAAGTAGTCCATTTCCCCTGCCCCTCTATCTCTATTGAGGCCTCCAGGATGGAAAGGACTTGCCCAAGGTCACACATGAGACGGGGTTAGGCTGGACTGGTGGTTTTCTCTCCTTCCCCCATCTCAGTCCTGGGCTCTGAAAGGAGGAGAATGAAACATTCACTCTGGTGCTTTCAAGTCCACCGCCATCACATGTTTTGGAGTTCCTAGAGATCACATTTCCTCCTGCCCCACCTGGGCTGGGTTTTGATGGCCATACTCCTGGGCAGCCTGAGTGCCTGTCACACAGGGCCCTTGGTAGGCATGTGTGGATTTATACAGGCCTGGGTGCAGTTGCCTGCCAGCTCCCAAATGTTGCCTTCTTTAGGGCTGGCAGAGCCCTCTTGGGACTGGATGGATCCCTTGTCCTTTCTGGTGGGCAGCCACAGACAATCACACGTAGACAGGACAGCCCTTGGCTTCTGTCCACCAGGCGGGCATCCATGGTCCTCCTACTAAGGCCAGTCTGGGCTCTGTCAAGCCTCCTTGGCCAGTTACTGAGCTGATCCTGATGCTGGGCAATTGAACAGCTACATGGGCAGTATAGACAGCCCTTTGGGATGTTTCAGTTCCTACCACCAGTGTGACTGACACAGGTGTCTCCTGCCTCACAGCCTTAGTCTGCCATGAGAGGTAATAACTTTCTGAGCATTGAATGTGGTCCTGACCACAACAGCCATGCAGCAGAGTTATATACATACAGCCCTGCATTCCTTCAGCCTTCCAGCTGTAACAAACCTTTGACATTCATACTCATTGAAAATCAGAGACCTGAGAGCAACTGTCTCCCAGAGGGTAGGGAGATGCCTGTTACATTTACCACCAGCATTAATACTGCTTTTTCTGTCAGTGGATTAGCTTCTTGTTGCCATGGCAGGGCCCCAGGAGCAGCAGATGGGCAGATGGAACCCCCGACCCTACGTGAGCTCCCTCCTTCCTTGGGCTTTGGACTCACTGCTGTGCACCGGGCCAGCAGTGATGTGGAGTGTGCTGCTTTCCCTGCCCGGCACCTGTTCTCATATCCAAATCTGCACCTCAGCTTTCCTTTCAGTCACCTGCCTCCATTCCAATCAGCTCCAGAAGGCAGACCCTATGTTCCACCCACCTTGAAGATGGGTGTGTGATCCCAGCCCATCCAACCCCACGTTCCATCCTCTGGGTGTTCTGATGGGGTCAAGGATGCAAATGCAACTGGAGCCAGGCCAAAGTCATTGAACGACATGACTTTTCATGGAACCTGAGGGAAGGAGGAACACTGCCTTAGAATGGTCGGTGAGTGGGTGTCCACCTGGAGCTGCTGGAGGCCCCAGATGCAGCGAGAGAGACTGCCCATGAGTGGGGCCACCCCACAGGCACTCAGGTCGGAGGGCTGGAGACCAACCATGTCCTACTGGGAGAGCCCCTGGATCTGGCAGGCTCAGGCACCATCTTAAAATTGCCTCTTGCAGTCACTAACATTTCTGTCATTTATGAAGTAATTAGTTTATTTTACTTCTCCAAGTGTGTCTGGTCCCTTGCAACTAGAAAAGTCCCAGCTGACACATCATTATCAATAATTCCTGAGACTACCTCTGCCTGGCGTCCTCCCTGGGTGGAGCATGGCTGGGGGGGTGGTTGAGGAGTGCATGGGGTCAGATCTGAGGGGCTGAAAACAGCTCTGTCCCTGTTCCTTCTCTGTTCTGGGGTAGAGAATCCCCAGAACAGTGAGAGGAGAAGTTAGGGAAGAGGTCCCTGCATGTTGTGCTTGTATTTTCCTTGTTTTAGGGCTCATTCTGTTAGTGTGGTTTTTTTACTAGGAAATCCACCCAATTCCTCTAGGCTTCCAGGTTGATGCAGCTTGTTTCTAAACATGCTCTCAAGGCAACTATTGCTGTTCACATCTGTGGCCACTGATTTAGGTAGTGTTCATTGGGTCTCCCCACTGGGGAGGTACTTTCCCCCATGTCCATCCTGTGTGTCTTCTTGAGGAGGAAGACCTCCTCTGAAGAGGGGAGTCGGCCACACCTCCATGATGGATGTCTGAGTGCCAACATCAATTATTCAGAATTCTTCTGCAATATAACTATGTCCAACCCCATGCGTAAAAATCAGTTAATAACTTATTTTTACCAATGTGAATGTCTGGATCACTGTTTTAGGCTTTTGGTGGCAGCCCAGCACTAGCATCTGGTTGCTCCGGTCATGGCTGCTGTGGCTCTGGAGAACTACATCCATCGGCTCCTGTTCCCCTTTGACATATTCAGTCTTTGTCAGCCTTTTTTGGGGGGGTACTTCCCTATTTTGTTAATCTTCATTATACTTTATTTACTGTTTCAGTCCTAGTGTTATCCATTTATTCAAACAGCCCTGCCACCTTAGGGAATGGTATTAAAAATTTACATGTTGTAGCTAAATGTGCTCAGTGGACAATGGAAGAAAATATACGCACCAGTTCCAATCTATGCATACATACCTAATTATAAAGATTTCTATGTGGAACTGTCTTTGGCTAAGGATGAGTTTATATAGATGTCTCCAGCCTCATCCTGTATCACATGGATATTGTCACCTTCTCTCCTTGTTTATCTGTAACTTCCCACTCCAACAGGAGAAGCCTGGCTTCTTAAGTCACAGGAGCAAAATGAAGTCACTTATGATAAGTCTCCATGTCAGGGAACCAAGACTTAATGCCTAACCTAACTGCAGTTTTGCCAGGCCCCCAGTCCCTCCCCACTTGCAAAGTATAACCTTTAACCAGCCATATTGGAGTTTCCTGGTCAGCCCTTGGAGGAAATCTGCTGACAGACCCCTTCTATTCCCTGTAGGAGGGTGACCTTGCCTAAAACAATGCATTCTTTGCTTTTATGTTTCCCCTCCCTCTCTGCCTTTATAAACCTGTCCTTTCCTGCAGCTCAATGGATTGCCCCTCTACTTGCTAGATAGGGTTCTTCCCAGTTTATGACTCTTTTAAATAAAAATAATTTGAAATTTAAATTTACATTTGGTTTTTGTATTTTAAACATATTTAAGATTCATCTGTGTCTGCATGGGTTGGCAATTCATTTCTTTCTATGGCTGAATAGTACTGCATTGTATGTGTAGGGGAGGAAAAATGACTTTTCCTTTACTTTTTCAGGTTCTTGGCTGAGACCCTCCATAATAAAAGAGAGATTAATAGTGAGACAGGGATGGTGGGTGTAGTCAGATTAGGGTGAGGGCCTACGGGGGGGGGTGGGAAAGCACGGTGGAATATGTACAGTAAGATCGATGTAACAATGGGCAAAGAAGTTCCTATTGAAAGTCTGTGCTAAGCATTATACAAAGTCAAGGTCACACTAATTCTCTAGGGTAAAGATATAGACATCTTCAGTGAGATCAGTTAAAGGTCAAAATGCCAGGAACAACTTGGCCTGGAATGTTTGAGTGTTCTACAAGGGTATCATCATAACCTGTGACTCTGCTGTCAGCCCTAGGAATCAGAGTATATGACCCAGCCCACCTTGAGGACAGGGCAGGTGATGCAAGTCCACACCCCTAAGTTTTTTCATGTACTTGCAAAATCCTCAGCTGCCTATAAAACCAACTAGACAACGCACCACTGCAGGCTCTCTTGTCCCCTCCTGGTGTGAGCCAGGAGCTCTAGTCTCTCACTTTATTTCTAAATAAAAGCCTATACCTTACTCTCCAAACCTTGAGTGTTTGTGAAGCTCATTCTTCAGCTTCATGAACAAGAACCCCAGCATCAAAGGTAGGAAAAAAGTCTAGAATTTTGACAACATTAATACTGGCTGTATACACAGGGGATTCCCAGGAAAACTAGTGAACTCCAGGAAATGGCCCAAGCCATCACCTGAAATAGGATCTTCAGGTAAAAACAAAAGGAAGTCTTCCAGGCAGAGAGCCAGTTGAGGGAAGTTATCAGGCAAAGCACAGTAAATAAGGGCTTAAGTCCAGGCCTCCTCTGTTGACATGGATTTCTAGGGATTTATTCATCCTTGTATTCTTGGTACAGAGAGGGAGACACTGTACAAGTGGAGATTTCCTTTCTTAATGCAGACTTCTCTCACAAAAGGGCAACTTGTAGTCACTTTTTAGTGATTCCTCTGTGTCTGCTGTTTTTAAAAATTAATCAGACCCAAATAATCCTATGCCCAAGAGGCATATTTTAGAGTGGCATATTCTGGTCCCTTTCACATGAATGTACCACAATTTACCTATTCATTCTGAATTTATTATCTACTTATTTCAAGTTTTTAGCCATTATGAATAGAGCTACTGTGTATAATTGCATGGTGGTTTTCTCAAAGCAGTTGTCTAAATACTGGAGGCATGATTCTTGGATCCTAACATGAGACTTGTGTTGAAAGAAACTGGCAAACTCTCTTCCAGGGGGCTGTCCATGCAGTGAAGAAGGCTCCCAGTGCTCCTCACCCCACAGAGGTCGATGTTGTCATGTTTCTGGAGTTTGGCAGTTCTCCTAGGTGTGCAGTGCTGTGTCTCCTGATTTCCCAAATCCTTTATCAAATATATACTTTGCAAATATTTTCTCCCAGTTTGTGTCTTGTCTATGGTTCTCTGAACAAGGTCTTTCAGATTAGAAAATTTTAATTTTATAAAGCCAAGAAATTATTTTTATTCTGTGAACATGCTTTTTGTGTAGGATCTTAACAGTTATCAGCAAATACAAGATTATGTAGATTTTCATTTTTTATCTAGAATTTTATAATTTTGCATTTAAAATTTGCCAATGTACAATTCTGAGTGAGCTTTGGTGTAAGCTGTAAAACTTGTGTCTGTAAGATAAACTCTAGCTGAAATAAGCAGGCAAAGAGAGGCAACAAAGGGCCAGGTAATTTATTTGAATGCCCTCCAGTGAGGTTCTGCAGTCCAGCTATCACAGGCCGGGGAAGTCACGTGAAAATAGACAGCGAGGTTTAAAAGAAGGCAGGGGGAGGCAGAGCTTAGATTTACAGCGGTGTGATGATTGGCTAAACTAAGGCACATTTTTCAGGTTGGGAGGGGGCAGCTGAAGGGCCCCCACCCATAAGATGGCGAAATTCCTGCTTCTCTTTCAGGTCCTCGGTTCCCGCCGGCGCCACCTGAAGCCCAATCACCCCTCGCCCCCTCCCAATCCCAGCACGTAGCCAATAGCCACCAGCCCCGTAGAAGTGACACCACAATCACCCCATGCCCCTTCCTATATAACCCAGCACCTTTCCCTAATAAAGCGGAATTCTCCGGTGAATTGCTGCTGTGTGTCGCTCCTTTCCTTTCATTGGTGGCGAAGCCCGGGAGATGGGACACCCCAACTGGGCTCCGTCTTCCCCCGAAACCAGCAGCAGCTTGCCCTCGTCCTCTATTTCCGGCGCTGGCTCCTCACACTTACCACTCCTCTTTGGCCTTTGGGTAATTTTTCCCCCAGAGCGGGCCGCTCTTCCCCGAGCTATCGCAGCGCCATTGACCATGATCATCCGGCAAGGCCCTGACGCTCGGGGACGAGGAGGGAACTCTCCCCGCCTTAGGCCATCATGGCTGCGGCGGACCCTCGGGGCCCTCCTCCGACAGCCATAAACGAGGTGACTCCTTTGCTCTCCCCGCCTTAGGCCTTCATGGCTGCTTTGGACCCTCAGGCCCCTCCTCCAACAGCCATAAACGATTTGACTCCTTTGCGGATGAAAACGCGCCCTTTCTACACCCCTCCTCCTTCCGTTCCTTCCACCGAAAATTCCTTCTGCTGAAAACTCCTAGTACTAGGTACCTCGGACTCCGGCACTCTGCCTTCTTAGAGAAGTCTGGGTTACGACCCACACTTCCTAAGAAACCGACTCGTATATGAGTTTCTGCAGACCACCAAGGATCATCGGAGACGCCCTTTGTCTCCTTGCGGTCTGCTCCCAGTCCGAGGATCTCCGTTCGTCTTCCCCTGTTTGTCTCCTTCTCTGTCCTTTAGCCATGGGAGCCTCCTCATCCCTCCCTGAAAGTTCACCTCTTGAATGCCTGCTCAAGTATCTAGCCACCCTCTCCCTGACGCCTGATATAAAGCGTTCACCTCTTGAATGCCTGCTCAAGTATCTAGCCACCCTCTCCCTGACGCCTGATATAAAACCAAAACCTCCCCGTAAATACTGCTCCCAACTGCCGACATAGCTCCTAAACAATAACAACCAATGGCCCGCAGGGGGAACTCTTGATCCTAACATCACTCGCGATCTCTTTAACTACTGCCAGCGCCTGAAAAACTGGAAGGAGATTCCCTATACCGAAGCTTTCCGTCTCCTTCCCCCGCCTCCCCCCAAGTTCTCCTAGCCTGCAAGCCGTCTCCCCCGCAAAAGCCTCCCTTTCACTCCCTTCCCCCTCCTACAACCCCTCCACCCTCTTCCACTGAGGCCGCCGCCTCCCCCTCCTCTCCCACAACAGCCCCTCCCCCTTCCTCCACCACCATCTCCTCCCCCACCTCACCCTCCTTGCAGTTCAAGCCTGAGCCTTTCAGCCCCCCTCCAACTAATTTCCAGGAGCCTCCTCTGTCTTTGCCCTCATCACCTGTTTCTCACCCACAGACTGAGCCTGAACCCTTCAGTCCCCCTCAGATTCGGTCCCGAAAGCCTCCCAAAATTATCGCGTCTTTGCCCCCATCACCTGTTTCTCCCCACAGACTGAGCCAGAACCCTTCAGTCCTCCTCAGACTCGGTCCCGAGGGCCTCCCAAAATTATTGCGCCCCTTCGAGAAGTAGCAGGATCCGAAGGCATCATGTGCATTCACGGCCCTTTCTCCTTAGGAGATTTAGCCCAACTGGAGAAACGCCTAGGTTCCTTCTCCACTGATCCCACGAGATATATCAAGGAGTTTCAATGGACCCTCACACATCATGACATTTCAATGCTCCTGGCCAATACCCTCCTTCCTGAAGAGCGCAGATGAGTTTGGGACTTTGCCCAAATGCACGTGAAAGAAACCCACAGGACTGACCCCACCTATCCCCCTGGCCCCACCGCTGTCCCTGAACAAGACCCACACTGGGATTATAACACCGCCGTGGGTCTCCGCTCTCGAGATAGTTTTGCCTCCTGCTTAAAAGCAGGTCTGAAAAAGGCAGCTTGTAAAGTAGTCAACTTTCAAAAGCTCCCTCCAAGTTCTTAGACAGACTCACTCAAGCCGTATTACAGTATACCAGCCGGACCCAGAAACACCAGATGGGAGACATGTCCTTATGACATACTTCCTAGCTCAAAGCTACCCCGACGTTAAAGCTAAACTCAAAAAGTTAGAACAGGGCCCGGCTACCCCACAGACTGAGATCCAAACAGTGGCCTTTAAAGTCTTCCATAACCGGGAGGAGGAGAAAGAACACCATAAACAAAAGGCTGATCAGGCCAATTTCCAAATGTTGGCCCAGCTGATAAAACCACAACCTGGGCACTCCTCTACAAACAAGCCCCCCACAGGAGCTTGTTTCAAGTGTGGACAAGAAGAACATTAGTCAAGGGCTAACACCCCATGCCCCAGATGCCACAAAAAGGGCCACTGGGGATCTGATTGCCCAGCCACACGAAGGGGAGGCTGGACGAATAACCCCCATCCTAAGCCCTCCGTAGTGGGGCTGGCAGAAGAAGATTGATGGGGCCCGGGGCCTTCTCGCCCGACCATTTCCATCACCAAACAGGAGCCCAGCGTTACTTTAATAGTAGACGGTCGCCCCATCTCCTTCCTCCTAGATACAAGAGCCACCTTCTCAGTCTTGCGAGAATACCGGGGCCCTACCACGCCTGCCATTACTCCTATAGTCGGGGTAGGAGGTAAACAGATTTTCCCATCAAAAACCCCCCTTTTATGCACAATCCAAGACAATCCCATACCTTTCTCCCACTCCTTCCTAGTTATGCCCCAGTGTCCCATCCCTTTACTAGGATGGGACATCCTTTCTCTCCTCCATGTTTCCATAACTATATCCACTCCCACAGCCCCCAGTACTCCCTTTCTGATAGCCCTCATAGCCGATGACCCCCCTCTACCCAATGAAAGCTCCAGTTCCACCCTCATACACCCTGTAAATCCCAAAGTTTGGGACATTACAAGCCCCGCCGTAGCTCTATGTCCTCCTGCCTCTATCAAATTACATAACCCCTCTCAGTATATCTGTCAGGCCCAATACCCCCTAACCACTTCAGCCCTCATAGGCCTCCAACCCGTCATTCAAGATCTTTTAAACAAAAATTACCTCAGACCCACTCACTCCCCGTTTAATACCCCCATATTAGCTGTTAAAAAAACCAACGTATCTTTCCGCCTCGTCCAAGACCTTCGCCTCATTAACATGGCCATCATCCCTATCCATCCCTTAGTCCCAAATCCATACACCCTTTTATCGCAGATCCCTCCCTCAGCCTCCTACTTCTCAGTCCTAGATCTCAAAGACACATTTTTTTTCTATCCCTCTGGACCCCTCCTCCCAAGATTTTTTTGCCATTACCTGGACGGACCCATACACAAGACATTCTGAACAACTCACTTGGACAGTTTTGCCACAAGGATTCCGAGTCCACCTTATTACAATACGTGGATGATCTTCTATTCTTGCAGTCCCTCGTACGAACAGTCTCAACTTGACACTGCCTCCCTACTTAACCTTCTAGCTTCCAGAGGTACCGGGTATCCCCTGTCAAAGCGCAAATCTCTTCCCCTTCTGTCACTTACCTGGGATTTCTTCTATCTCAACAAAGAAAGTCCATTACCTTAGACAGAAAACAGCTCCTCTCTGACATGCCCGTTCCAAAAACCAAGACAGAAATCCTTTCCTTTCTAGGCCTGGCTGAGTATTTTAGAGCATGGATCCCTAACTTCTCCCTGTTGGCAAGACCCCTATATGACCACAGCAAGGGCCCCCCTGGAGAACCATTATCCTCACCCCAACACTCCTTCATTAAGCTCCGTGGAGCCCTTGTGGAAGCCCCAGCTCTCCATCTTCCTGATTTGTCGAAGCCCTTCTAATTATACATTCATGAGAGGTCCAGTCAAGCTCTAGGAGTCCTAAGCCAATATTATTGGCCATCCTTTGCCCCAGTAGCTTATCTTTCCAAGCAATTAGACTCCACAGTTCGGGGATGGGCCCCCTGCCTATGGGCATTAGCCGCTGGACAGCTCTTGCAGAAGGAAGCTCATAAACTGTCATTCGGGGTGCCCCTTACCATTCTGTCCCCACATCACCTAAAGGATCTCTTAACCTACAAAAGTTTACAGACTCTCCCTCCCTCCAGACTCCTGACCTTATTGTCCTCTTTTCTCCAAAATCCCGTTCACCCCCTTTGCCATCCATACCCGAATCATGACTTTTTCCTCCTTTACTGCTCCCTCGCTCTCTCTCGCTTTTTTTCCTCGTTCCTATTGTCTTCCCCGCCACCCCAGCCTCCTTTGTATGGCGATTCAAAGACAGACTTACACACAGCATCAAACAAAAATTACTGTCCTCATTGCCACATCAGACTGCCCTCTGAAAGGCTGCTCCGAGCCTTTATACCTCCACTTTCCTCCCTCCACCGAAGTGTTCACTAGCAGCTACCTTTATTCT
The DNA here is from genome assembly GCF_030020395.1 of Manis pentadactyla. NCBI lineage: Eukaryota > Metazoa > Chordata > Mammalia > Pholidota > Manidae > Manis > Manis pentadactyla. The sequence continues at coordinate 89,449,531 of NC_080024.1, read as the reverse complement.
CCCTACCTCTGCTTCCTCTATGACCAAAAACAAGCCTGTTGCAGGCGATGGCCAGACACCTACAGAGATGTCCCTACTGGTCTTGTGCCATTCACTACATGGGTAACTCCCAGTACCCACAGTATTACTCCTCCAACCCATTCTCTTCAATACTAACAAACCCCTTCCTCACCTGGCTGTGGCCCATTGCAGGCCCTATAATAATCATTCTTCTCGCCTGTCTCTTCTTACCTTGTATAGTAAAGTTTATCAAATCCCAAGTCGGTAAAATCTCTAATCAAACTTTCAACCAGCTTTTACTCAGGAACTACCAGCTTTTAGCCACAGAAGATCCCTCACCCTCACGTAACCTCCTCACCACACGCTGACATGGACCCCTCTCTCCGCTGGAAACTGTTCCTGGAAACAATGGCCGCAGACGCCTGGCTTCTGGCACTCATATCCTCTTGGCACCATTAGGATCAACAAGTCCTCAACCTATGGTTACAAGGAACCTTCATTGATTTCCAACCTGAAGAAGTCCACATCTACTCGTCCTTACTGTGGGAAGTCCTATCAACTCTTTCCTCCCAGTCCTCAAGCTCTCACTCCCTTCTCCGCCCCTGTTCAGCAGGAAGCAGTCAAAGAGAAAGCAACGTCCACAACCCCATAGAGGCGAAAGGGGGGAATGAAGGGCCCCCACCCTGAAGATGGCGAACTTCCTGCTTCTCTTCTGGGTCCTCGGTTCCCGCCGGCGCCACCTGAAGCCCAATCACCCCTCACCCCCCTCCCAATCCCAGCACGTAGCCAATAGCCACCAGCCCCATAGAAGTGACACCTCAATCAGCTCATGCCCCTTCCTATATAACCCAGCACCTTTCCCTAATAAAGTGGAATTCTCCGGTGAATTGCTGCTGTGTTTTGCTCCTTTCCTTTCAGTTATTAGTGAATACAAGCAACCAACTTTTGTACCTTACAAGTTTATTTTTAGTTTTAAAAGGTCTTTGGTGGAGTGGTGTGGGAAATTGGAATTCTAAAATCTCACTGTTTGTACCGCAGGTTTTCCCAACGCCCAAGGCCCAGTGGCTACAGGGGATTCTCCCACGTGACTGCTAGTGACCCCCTGGACACCTGCAAGGTGAGTAGCGCCCCCATCAGGTGAACTGGATGGGGAGGCCTTGGCCTCTGTTGACGGAGTGTGATGTCTGCTCTGCTTTTCTCATGGTTGTTTGGCAAAGTAATTTACTTTCCCGAAATTTCAAACATACAGAAAACTTGCAGTGTCAGTACAAATTCTCATTTTACTGAATTCCCCAGCATCTCACTTTACCACAGTTGCCACTTCACACAAAATGCTGGAGCATCTACCCCAAACAGGGACATGATCCCAGGGAGTATTAGGGCCTCCACGTGGTGATCCAATGCACAGACCCACGGTAGCGGTCACCACCCACACCAGCTGTGTGCACACGTCTTTCTATCCTGATGCAGTTTCCTGTTTCTGGAACTGTTCCTGAGATTTTTCCTCAGTTGTGCTCTCTGGGACCTTGGACAAGTGGGATCACATAATATTTGTCCTTCTTTGAGGGGGGCATTTCACTGAGCACAACGACTTTAGGGTCCATCTGTGTAGCAGGTCCTAGGACTCCTTGTTTACTCCACTGTGAGGAAACCACACTTCTTTCATGTGTCTGTGGACACCCTGGTCTCCACCTTTTGCCTGTTTTGAGTAATGCAGCTGTGAATATGGATATGCAAATATCTAAGTCCCTGCTTTCGTGTCACTTGGGCAAATGCCCTGAAATGGAATCGCTAATCATATGTTAGTTCTATACTCTAGTTTCTGGGGATGCCCTGCACACACACACACAGTTTTCAAAGCAGCTTTGGACCATTTTCTTTATTTCTGAATTCGGCAGAATAATGCAGTTTGTGGGTCAACCCTGTTTTGTTCATCCGTTTACCCCTTGATGGGCATTAGGGTTGTTTATGCCTTTTTGCTGTGGTGAGCAGTGCTGCCAAGAACTCATGGGCCAGTTTCTGTTTGAACAACGTTTTCATTTTTGGGGGTATGTATCTAGGAGTGGGTGTTAACCCACAATTAGGTAATTGCATTATATATTATGAGGAAATGGCAAGCTGTTGTACACAGGCTGCATGTTTTACATTTCCACAAGCAAATGTTAGGGGCTCCAATTCCTCTACATCCTTGACAGCATGTGGTTTTGAATTATCCTGAGTATGGCCATTGCCGTGTGCTTGCAGTGGGTGGCCACTGTGATCTAATTTGCATTTCCATTATGACTAATGCTGTGTGATGCCTGGTCACGTGCTTGTTGAATGTTTGTGTGTCTTAGCTGGAGTCTTTTTTCCACTTTAAAATTTGGGTTGTTGTCTTGTTGCCCTGTACGAGTTTGTGGTGTTTTCTGGATAACAGGCTCTTGTAAGATGTACAATGTGCAGATATTTTCTTCTGTCCTGTGACTGTTTTTCACATTATGGTTAGTGACTTTTGATGCAGAAAAGTTTTTAATTTGGGAGAACTTTAATTTATGCTTTTTTTGTTGCTTGCCCTTTGGTGTCATATCTGAGAAACCATGGCTAAATCCAACATCATGAAGGTTTCTCCTCATGTTTACTTCTAGAGTCTTTAATTTTACCTATTACATGTAAGCGCTTTATCTTGAGTTAATTTTTATATGTGGTATGTATTAAGGGTCCAGTTTCATTTCTCTGCACAGGGACAGCCATTTGCCCAGCACCATTTGCTGAAGAGACCATTCTTTCCCTAATTTAATGTTGTCCACCCTTGTCAGAAATTAAATGACTGTAGATGGTTGTGGTCATTTCTGGGCTTTCCTCTCAGTTCTGCTGATCTATACATGCAGTTGACCTTTGAACAACATGGGGGTTTGTGTAGCTCACATCCCACAGAGTCAGAATCCACATGAAACATCTGACTCCCCCAAAACTAAAGTATTATCCTAAAACTGGTTGCCTATTTTGACTAGAAGCCTTACCAATAATATAGACACTCAATTAAGACATATTTTGTACATTATACATATATTTTGTGCTGTATTCTAACAGTAAGCTAAGCTAGAAAAAAGCAAATGTTTCAAATTGTCTTAAGTCTTTAAACACTTTTTCTATATATTTGTGGAAAAAAATCCACTCAAGTGGACCTGGGCAGTTCACACCCCTGCTGTCCAAGGGCCAACTGTGTATGTTTATGCCAGTGGCACAGTGTTTTATGTACTGTTACTTTGTACTAAGATTTGATCTTGGGGGCCATGAGCCTCCAGCTTTGATTTTCTTTTTCAAGATTGTTTTCAAGGCCTCTTTGGGGTCCCTTGATATTCCATGTGTCAGGATCAGCTGGTACATTAAAGCCTGTGTGAATTTTCAAAGAAATCATGTTGACTCTGTAGGGTGCATTTGAGTCATTGCCACTTTAACAGTATTTAAGTATTTCCATCAACATGAGTAGACTTTGCATGTATTTAGCTCTTTTTTAGTTTTAAAATTATCAATGTTTTTTTATTTTCAATGTACAAGATTTGCACCTTAAGTCTATTCTTAGTATTTTATTAATGTTCACATTATTTAATATGGAATTTTAAAGAAGAGGGGCTTCTCCTCTGATAACAGGGCTCTTTCCATCACTCTGGGGGGTCCTTCACTCCCCACCCAGAGCTGCAAAAGGACAGTTAGAGAAACTGCCTGTCAGACCCTCACATAGCCCTGGAAGCTGATACTTGTCACTATGGCCACATTGGCCTTTTAGTTGGAATCTCAGTCCGTACATCTTGGGGTCACACATTATACATTATACATTTTGTATAACTCAATTTAGTTTCTGTTTTATATGCTCCTTCTCCTGGGAATAGTGGAAACACGAATTCCCAACCCTCTCCCTGGGATGTGCCACCATGAACACGGGAGTACAATAGAAAACATGCATATTGGTCTGGGCCTCGTTCCTGACACTGGGTTCCTAAAGCTCTGGGGATTTCCTGAGTAATAGTGGCATCTTTTGTTCTAAGTAGGTGGTTCTGGGTGGGTTCTGCTTGGTTGTCTGACAGGCAGAAAGCCCAAGCCATGATGAGAAGCTTGGGATTTTCAGCGTCACCCCTCCATTCTCCAGAGAAAGGGGAGGGGATAAAAATGGAGTCAATAATACACCATACCTGTGTCTCAAAATATGGAATTTGGAGAGCTTCCAGGTTGGCGAACATATCCATGTGGTGTACTGGGAGGGTGATGCATTCCAACCCCACAGGGAAGAATGAAGGCTTCTGCTGGCCCAAGGCCGATGCCTTCGTAATCCCAAAGAAGCTGTTAGAAACCATTTCTCACGCAAGACCGGTAACCTCCAGTGATCAAGGCACCAAATTCACTGGGCAAATCACTGTACATTTCACTGTCCAAGTTGTAGTGAAATGTAATGGATGTACCCCAATTTGCCAAGGCATTCATCTACTGAAACACATCCTGATTTCTTTAAGCTTTTAGCCTTTATGAATAGAGCTATTGCATAAAATTTCATGGTGGCTTTCTTGGGGCATAGTTTTTCAAAGCAGTTGTTTAAATACTGGCTATGTAATTCTTGGATGTTAAGGTGAGACTTTCTTTAATTGTAAAATATTTGTTATGGCTCATTTTTTAATGGATTTTTGTATATCTTGAGTACAAATCCTTTATCAAATATGTATTTTGAAAATATTTTCTTTCAGTTTGTGTCTTGTGTTTGGGTTCTCTGAACAAGGTCTTTTAGAGTAGAAATTATAATTCTGTTAAGCCCATGTGATTATTTTTCTTTTGTGGATAGGCCTTTGGTGTTGCGTGGTGAAAGTCTTCAGTAAAGTTGTGTAGATTTTGCTTTTACCTATGAATTTTATAATTTAGAATAAAAAATTTGCCTATGGAGAATTTTTTTATGACTGTACCATTAGAAAAAACTTTTAATTAAGGTATTATTGATATACACTCTTATGAAGGTTTTACATGAAAAAACACTGCAGTTACTACATTCACCCATATTATCGAGTCCCCTCCGTAACCCATTGCAGTCACTGTCATTCAGTGTAGTAAGATGCCACAGAATCACTACTTGTCTTCTCTCTTCTACACTGTCTTCCCCGTGATCCCCTACACCATGTGTGCCAATCATAATACCCCTCAATCCCCTTCTCCCTTCCTCCCTACCTGCCCTCCCCCACACTCCCCTTTGGTTAACCACTATTCCCTTCTTGGAGTCTGTGAGTCTGTTTCTGTTTCGGTCCTTCAGTTTTACTGTGCTGTTATACTCCACAAATGAGGGAAATCATTTGGTATTTGTCTGTCTCCACTTGGCTTATTTCACTGAGCATAATATCTTCCAGCTCCATCCATGTTGTTGCAAGTGGTTGGATGTGTTTTTTTCTTATGGCTGAGTAGTATTCCATTGTGTGTATGTACCACATCTTTGTTATCCATTCATCTACTGATGGATATTTAGCTTGCTTCTATATCTTGGCTATTGTAAATAGTGCTGCAACAAATAGAGGGGTGCATATGTCATTTTGAATCTGAGAAATTATATTCTTTGGTTAAATTCCTAAGAGTGGATTTCCTAGGTCAAATGGTATTTCTATTTTTAGTTTTCTAAGGCACATGCCTATGGGGAATTTTGAGTTAATTTTGGTGTAAGTTGTAAAGCCTGTGTCTACTTCATTTCATTCCTTTCACTCTCAAAGTGGAGAAGACACAGGAAATTTGTGCCTATTGCGGCTTGAATTTCCAAAGATTTGTGGTTCATCAGTTTAGCCACAAGAGGACACCACTTTCCCTGAGCTGTGAGCGCGGTCCTGCACCGCTCACTGCGGCCCGCAGGTGGCGCCTCTGCCTTCTTTGTGAACCAGCGGGGCGCATGCGCAGTCAGATAGCAGGACTTTTCTCCCAGCTCTGACTGGTGCTGGAATTGCTCCGGCTTCCCTGCAGCTCCGTGACACCACGGGCGGTGTCTGCAGTGACAGCTCTGTTTTCTGAGGATCTGCGGTAGGGCAAGGTAAGGAGAGGCTCTCCGTGCACCGCCTGCCGAGCGCTCCTCTTCAGGGGCCGGGGGAGGAAGGCCTGCGATGGGAACCGTCTTTGCGGAGTCTGGGCTGAGGCGGGCGCGGGTGAGTTCGGGGTGCGGCGGGCCTGACTCAGGGCGAGTTCGGGGCGCAGGCTGAGACTGGGCCGGGGCGGATGTGCACGTCCAGCGTGTCCCCGGGAGCCCGTGTCTCCGCGCTGCGCACCTCGGGCCCCGTAGAGCGGGTGGATTGGCCGCACCTGTGGGATGCCCTCCGGGCTGCAGGCATCCTTCCTAACAAGGCTCTGAGATGGGAATGGGGACGGAGGGGACTTGGCTGCTTAAGCGGCCCACTTACCGGGCTGCAGCCCTTGCTGTGTGCCCAGCACATGGGGCAGTTTCCTGGGAAGGTTCCCCGAGGTGGGGTCCACCTGGGAGGCTCCCCGGGCACAGCATGGCACACAGCCCAGCTTCCTGAGGGCGGCCCCCACCCACGGCCTGCGCCTCGTTGAGCCGGTTCTTCGGGCCGAGCAGGTTGGGGGATGAAAGGCACCTGGTGTCCTGTTTCCACACCTGCTTCTGCTTGGCGCCTCACAGGGTCTCGGTTGCTACAGGTCCACAGTGAAGTGGGAGGTCAGGGCATGATGCCCGGGCTCTTCTTTCTCAGGATGGCTGTGGGGATGGGGTCCCGTGCGGTTCCATTCAGCCTGTTGGGTGTTTGCTTCTGTGTAAAGTGCGGTGGAATTTCGGTGGGGGTTCCCACGGAGTCTGCAGGTTGCTGTGGGTGGAGGGGACTTGTAATAACCTAACTCTCCCATCCAGGTCTGCAGTGTCCTCAGTGTTCAGAGCTCAGGCCTCAAGCCTCCCGCATCATTGGTTAGGCTTGTCCTGAAGTACTTTATTCTTTATGATGCAGTTGCAAAGGGCATTGTTTTCTTAATCTCTCTTTCTGATGGTTGGTTCTTGGTGAACAGAAGCAAACAACTTCTGTATATTGATTTTGTATCCTGCAAGATTCTTGATTTTATTTTTAGCTGTAATAGGTTTTTGGTGGAGCGGTGTGGAAATTGGAATTAAAAAATCCCACTGTTCCACTCCAGGTCGTCCCAACAACCAAGCCCAGTGTCTGCAAGGGAATTTTACCACGGGCCTTGTAGTGACCCCTGCAGGCTGAGTAGTGCTCCACTTTGGGTGAACTGAATGGGGAGGGCTTGGCCTCTGTGACCGGGTGTAATGCCTGCTCTGCTCTTCTGGTGCAGGACTGACATGGTTGTTCTGAAAAGTAATTTACTTTACAGCAATATAAAGCATATAGAAAACTTTCAGTGTCAGTACAGTCTTTACACTGAATTCTCCAGAATCCCACTTTACCGCACCCACCACTTCACACAAAATGCTCTTGGCCTCTACCCCAAATAGGGACAAGTTTCCAGTAAGCCACCACCTGACCCTACATGAGGGAAGTATTAGGGTCTCCACATGATAATCCAGTGCACAGACCCCGCACAGCTGTTCCCACCTACCCCAGCTGTGTGCAAATGTCTTTCCATTCTGATCCCATTTCCTTTTTCTGGAACTGTTCCAGAGACTTGAGCTCAGTTGGGCTCTGCCAGATCTCACATAAGTGGGATCACATAATATTCATCCTTCTGTGACTGGTGCATTTCACTGAGAAAAATGGCTTTAGGGTCCATCCATGCAGCAGGTGCCAGGACTCCCTCGTTTACTCCACTGTGTAGAGACCACACTTTGTTCATCCATTTGTCTGTGAACATGTGGGTCTTCTCCACCTTTTAACCATTGTGAGTCATGCAGTTGTGAACATGGGTGTCCAAATATCTAAGTCCCTGCTTTCATGTGGTTTGGGCAGAGACCTGGAAGTGGAATTGCTGTTCATGCATTAACTGTATGTTCAAGTTTCTGGAGACGCCCTCCCCCCTCCCTACACTGTTTTCAATGAGGCTGTGGACCATTTTCCTTTGTTTCTTTATATGGCAGAAAAATGCAGTTTATGGATCAACCCGGTTTTAGCCATCCATTCACCCCTTGATGGGCATTTAAGTTGTTCCTGACTTTTTGCTGTGGTGAACAATGCTGCCCAGAACTCATGGGCCAGTTTCTGTTTCAACATCATTGTCATTTCTTTGTGGTATTATATAGGAGTGGGTGTATAACCATAATTAGGTAATTGTATTTTATCTTTTTGAGGAAACACCAAGCTGTTGTACACAGGCTGCATGTTTTACATTTCAACAATCAAAGGTTAGGGGCTCCAATTCCTCTGCATCCTTGGCGACATGTGATTTTCAGTTTTCCTGATTATAACCATTCCCATGTGTGTTCAGGGAATTCTGTGTGACACCTTTCCATGTGCTTGTTGAGCGTTTGTATGTCTTGGAGTCTCTCATCCATTTAAGAAATCGGGATGTTGTCTTGTTGCACTGTACAAGTTCGTGGTGCATTCTGGATAAGAGGCTCTTGTCAGATGTACAATGTGCAGATATTTTCTATTCTGTGACTGTCTTTTCACTTCTTGGTATCTTTTGATGCAGAAAAGATTTTAATTTGAAGGAAATTAACTTATTCTTCCTCTTGTTGCTTGTACTTTGGTTTCAGATGTGAGAAACCATAGCTAAATCCACGTCATGAACATTTATCCCCATGTTTTACCTATTACACATAAGCCCTTATATATTTTGGGTTAATCTTTGTATGTGATATGAGTTAGGGTTCATTTTCATTCTTCTGCATGTGGACAGCTGTTTGCCAAACACCATTTCCTGGAAAGACACTTTTTCTCCATAATTTAATGTTGACCACCCTTGTCAGAAATCAACTGGCCATTGGTGGTTAGGGCCATTTCTGGGCTTTCCATCAGATACGTTGATCTGTATATACAGTCAACCCTTGAACAACATGGGGGTTAGTGGTGCTGACACCCAACAGAGTCCCAATATACATAAAACATCTGACTCCACCAAAACTTTGTTATCCTCAAACTGATCGCCTATTTTGACTGGAGGCCTTACCAATAATATAAACACTCGATTAACAATATTTTGTACGTTACACATATTATGTGCTGTATTCTCACAGAAATGTAAGCTATAGAACAAGTAATGTTTGAAATTGTTGACTTAACATTTTTCCAATATATTTGTGGGGGAAAAAATGATTTAAGTGGACCTGTGGAGTTCACATGCCTATGGACCAAGGGTCAACTGTGTATCTTTATGACAGTGTCACAGTGTTTCGTTTAATGTTAACTTTGTACTAAGATTTGATTTGGGGAAGCCTGTGCCTCCAGCTTTGATTTTCTTTTTCAAGATTCTTTTCAAGGGCTCATTCAGGTCCCTTGCAATTTCATATGTGACAGGATCAGCTGGTGCAGGATCAGCTGGTGCATTTCTTCCCAAAAGGCTTTGGGAATTTTCACAGGAACCACATTGAGGCTGTAGGTTGCATTTGTGCCATTGTCATCTTAGAGATATTAAGTCTGCCATCACCACGGCAGGACCTTACATTTATTTAGCTTTTCTTTATTTTTCCTATTATCAATGTTTTTAAATTTTCAGTGTATAATACTTGTACTTTAATTAAGTCTGTTCCCAAGTATTTTAGTAATGTTGACATTATATAGTAGAGAATTTAAAAATTCCTTTTGTGATTATTCATTGCTAATGTATACAAAGAAAACACGTTTGAATTTAAGGGTTCAGAGCTTTGGGACTTCATAATTTAGATATTTAGGATTAAAATAATGCCTAACATTTAAGAGATGGAGGATTAGAACACAGGGAAGTGTAGGGTTTGTTACAGGGGGTTTGTTTGAAATCAGACAATAGGAAGAGAAAGAGTGAGAACTAAGGATAGGGTACAAGAACAGGTTAGGGTTAGGTTGTGGGAATGGGTTAGTATTAGGGTATGTGAATGGGTTAGGATTTGGGAAGGTGTTATGGTTAGGGATAGGGTTAGGATATGGGTTAGGATACGGGTTGGGATATGGGTTAGGGTTAGGGATCGGGTTAAAGTTAGGGTACAGGTTATAGGTCAGGGTACAGGTAGGGGTTAGGGTTAGGGTTCGGTTAGGGGTTATGATTAGGGGTTAGGGCATGGGTTAGGGTATGGGTAACGGTATGGGTTAGGGTTTAAGGTATGGGTACGGGTAGGTTAGGGTAGAGTAAGTGTTTCCACCCCTGTGCTCGCCACGTGGGACCCTCCGTCTTCTAGGGCTGGAGAGAAGGGAGGATGTAGAGTAAGCACAAAGTGTCAACCGTGACAGACATTAGCCCCTAAACGGGAGTTGAGGAGAGCCCCTAAGGCACCCAGGGCACACACAGACAGAAAGGCGGGAAATGATGGGGCGGCAGGAGCTATCCTGCGTCCACAAGCCGCAAGCTATTGTCCAGGGGGCTCAGCCAATGCCTGAGTTCTAATGGGCAGGACTGCAGAGCCAGAAGCCCACAGCTGGCCAGGCCTGTGTCCCCCTTCCTGCTCCCCGGCTGCTCTGTCCCTGGCTGGTGCTCCCTGGTGCCCAGCAGCTTATGTGACGGCTGCTCTTGGTCTCCCCATGATTCAGACGTTTTCTGACATCTGCTGGCATCCACTCCCTTGGCCACTGAGCTGTGTCGTGATTGCTCACACCCCAGTGTCTGGGTTCCCGCAGCCTCTTCTCAGCCGAGCCAGGTGGGCTTGTGACCCTCGCGAGCCTGCACAGCCAGGGCGCCTGACTTGGTTTCACAGTCCTGACTTGCCCCCAGATCTCCCGAAGAAGAACTTCCTCTCTGGCACTGTCCGCATGTCTCCAGGAGCCTCCTGCCCTCCAGGTGGGCCTGGGCTCTTCCCACGCCTGCTGCTTCACCATCACCCTGGCTCTGGTGGGGAACCTCCTGGGAGCTGTGTGAGGAAGAGGCACCTCCCAAGTGGGACATTCAGCACTGCCTGTTTGAAGGAGGTGTGGTCCCCACCTGGCACATCCTCTAAGCCACCCAGCCTCCTGCTGCCAAGCACGGACTTCCAACTCGATGCCTCCATGAAGCCTGCTCTTTTTCTCTCAGGCATCTAGGGTGCTCTCATGTCCCGCATGTGGGATGTCGGAGGACAGATGCTCTGGTCCTTCCCACCCCTGTGCTTGCCACGTGGGACCTTCCAGGGAGGAAGCGCACCCCTCGGGCCTCCATGGCAGTTTCCTCCCCAGCTGGCTGCTCCCGGGTAGGTCCCTGGGGGTCTGCCAATTCTGGCTCTCCAGAACTCCCCATCTACCTTCCATTCACTCTTAGAAAGCCCCCTTGGACTCCAGCGTCCCACCTTCTGTTGACATCCACGCTTTGCTCTCCTGTGTCTAACTGCTGAACTCCTGTGAGTCCCTGGGTGCCCTGGCAGTGTGTCCCAACCTCTCTGGTCCCAGCTCTGCCACCACTTTTCTGGGGAGCCTGGCAGCTCCTGCCCTCTGCACACCTGTCTCCTCCTGGACCCTGCTCTGCTCCGTGAGCCCCTTTCCTGAAGGGTCCCGATCCTTGTGGCAGTGGGAGCAGGACAGCCACCAGGAAGCGCAGCACCCAGTGGCCTGGTGCCAACCTGGCACAGCAGTTCTGGTGGGCAGCCCTGATTCTGGCACCTTGGCCTTTCCCAGCATGTCGGTGCTCTGGGGCCGAGATAAGGGCTGGGCTCAGCCCAGTGTGTGCCTTCCACCACGCTGCTGGCAGGGCCACATAAGTACCCAGCTTCTGCTGCATGATGGCTTGGCTGCTACGGGCTTGCAGCACATTCTCAGCCATCACTCGAGTCCAGGCTGAGAGGTGCTCAGCCCTCCCTTGTGCTCATTTGACCTCACTCTCCTTCTCCTCAAGATGAGTTGGCGTCAGGTGCCAGGCCCCCACCATCCAACAGCCTTGGAGGCTAATTCTCTTCAGTTTTCAGGAACGTGATGGGAAATTGTGACCCTATCACTAGCAGAGCCTGAATTTATGGCTTTTTCCATTTAACATTCACTCTTTCTCCTTGAACTGCTGGCAACACCCCTGCCCATGCTGTGCAAGCCGCCCCCGGTGTGAGCATCCCCACACCTGGGCTCCCCTGGGACCTCACCTGTGTTGCCACCAGTTCACTTGATGCTCTTCCTTGAGGAGCTGAGGGTCATACCAGACATGCTGCAAACCTTAGGCAGCATATGACTGAATTTTGGAATAACTTTGTGATGAATCTAATAATGACATAAAATACAGATATCTCATAATACTAATCCTGAAATACTTCACTAATGCTACTGAAATTCCATTTTACATGAGAAGTACATACATTTATAGTTTATAGATCCAGTGCAAATAAAGCCTACAAATACCCTAATGTAAAATAAAACAGGATGCTGAAACTATTACCATGAAATCCGACTGTATTTTAAAAGTAATGAATTGCAAGAAATAAAACCATGCATTTAATGATATTTTGTATTTAAATAGAGAGCTAAAGAATATAGCTCTTAAGTTAGTTCCATGTCTTAAGAGGGAGGCCTTTAACATCGGCAAGAAACTTTTACGGTCCAATTGTGAGAATGTTTCGGGAGCTCCCCATTATAATTACTTACAAGAAGCTTGCTTTTATTTAGCAGTCAGAAAAAAGGAATCCCATACAAGATGGATTTTTAAAACATTGCAAAATGATGTAAGCTATAATCTGTAAAGTGCTTACTTTACTCAGCTTTTCAATCTGTTTTTCTAGCACTTCCACACTTGCTGCTTGGTCACCTTCATCCTATACATGACAAACTACAGTATCATTTACTGGTTTTAAGATTTATTCAATCAATCAGTGAATATTTAATGAAGGCCTCCTATATGCAAAGCACTAGGATAGGCCCTTTGGAAATGAGTAAGCCTCATCTCTTGGTTCTTTGTAAATTAATCATCTGGTAGGGAGACACATGCACATCACACTAAGAAAATAAAAACCACTACACAGAGGAAGCCATAGGGACCCCAAAAGAGGTAGAGATTAAGAGTCATGGAGTTCAGGAGAAGGTGAGATTACTTTCAGTGGGAATGTTTACCAAGAGAGGCTACATGGAAGAAGTTGTGTCTTAATTAGCTACCAAGGCTGGTTCGGATTCGATCAATCAGACAAAGAGGGCAGGGCATTCCAGAAAGACTGGTGTATCTTGACATGAAAGGTACGTGAAGAGGTAAGACAAGAGATGAGGCAAGGATGAGTTCAGGGTTAAACGATCTAGAGCTATAAATGCTTGACCATGGTCAATAACATGATCTTTTGAGGGAGGTTAAACAAGAGAACTATGCTTACAAAGATAATACGGCAATAGTTCTGAGATGGCCTGGAGCAGGGAAAGGATTGAAATTGTCAAATCTGGTTAGTATTCCACGGCAGTGATTCAAGAGGGAGGGAAAATGTGGGACTTACATAGGTAAAAGAAATAGAATGGAGAAAAACAAATTGATATAAGAGATTATTACCTAATTAGAAATGTTAAGTCATGACAACTCATGGGTATGAGGCACAGAGGGGTGAGGGAGACAAAGGAAGGAGTAAATTATGATAAGAGTTTAAATCTGGGAGACTGCAAAAATACTGGTATCATTCACTGAAGGAGTCATTTTTAGGGCAAAGAAGATAATATATTTTGAACACATTGAGCTTTTAGAAGAAAAATAATTCCTACAATATATATTACTAATTTCCTAAGTGGTATTTTACTAGTGATTACATGAAATCTTTCATTCTAGAAAATGAATATAGGAAAACAACCACCAAATTATATGTTTTAGAGGGAAAGCATGAAGTAAAAGGTACATGTATTTTCTTTGTATCTTAGCCACGCTACTTCTATGGGCAAACTACATAACTCTTCTAAGACTATTTCCTTATCTGTAAATTGATAATAGCATTTCCTGTAACATGGGGGTATTTGTGAGGGCTAAGAAGAACAGATCTGAAAGTAACCAGCAAACTTCCAGGCACACAGTATGCAAACTGGTTACTTTCCCTCTTTCTGAAAATTGTACCTAGAAAATGCAGGTACGTCTTAGGTTTAAAAAAGTAAAATTTGTTTCAGGTGTTCATTTTCTAGAAACATTTTTTAAAAGCCACACTGCCACCAACCACTCATGAGCAGGTATTTCTGGATAAGTATAGTTATCTCCCCAACAAAAGGAAATGAAAAGAAAGCCTCATGAGATTTAGTATTATCTATCATTTATCTACTTCACATCCAATTCAGGAGAGCAAGTTACAGAGACATTTAGGCATATTACTTGTGCTAACAGTAACACAATTTCTACTTCAGGAAAGAAACCTTAAAAGAGAACAGGCCCAATGACCCTCAAATGGATAATTACATAATTACATGTCTGTATGATTCTAAAGTGATCTTTTGACTCACAGGGCAAATGTTTGATAATACGCTTATACAAAAATACAATTCATGCAACAGTAATAAAAATACTTGCAAAAGACATCAAAGTAACTATGTATCAGTCAAATAAACTTACTGCTGTTTCTAAGACTCTCCTTAAGCTGAAAAGGAAGTAAAGTGTCTACTAAGGTTTGTTTAAAGCAAAGGAGTTTTGGCTAATAATCCTTATAATTTTAAGAGATGTGTAGAACTTGACAGGTCAGAGAGAAAGGCAAGGAGACTAGGCACAAAGAACTTGTCCCTGCTGTGGTTCTCCATGATTTCCTAGCCAAAAGAGAGGCCATTGTATGTCCCTATGTTTCAAAATTCAATCATCCACATAACCTGTTACCAGGCCAACTTGTGAAGTTAACGCCCACATAGGTTTCAACACAATTCTAAGGTTTAGGTATACAGACTCCATGTGCTGAAGGAACGAGGAGTGTGGAGAAGAGGGAATCATCTTTGAGACAAAGGGGGATGACTTAGTCAAGGGGAGGACCTTCTAACTGAAAGCGAGCACATGGGTCTCAACAGAAAGGATTCCTGAAATTAATCTTCTAGGGAGTTTTAATTCCTGGCACTGTCTCTAAACTTTAATCAAGAATCTAAACCTACTTTTGAGGAATAATGTATCTATCTTATCATTGGGCTCATTAAATAGTTAACATTTTTTAGGCAATTGATAAGTGGCTACCAGTTCTTCATCATAACAAATAACTCTAAAGTCACTTAAAATAAATGTTATTTTGACTTGTTAGGTCCTAAAATAATTATCTTAAAAAGTTTTGAAACTGTTTTCTCACATTAATAACATATACATTTGCCAGGATTTTGATCAATGAAACCCTATAATCTAACTCTGTAATTCAGTACTCATAAAAAGTCACTTTAAATGATACATGTGGTTTAAGAAACATTAATTATGTTTAAATAATTAGTAACAAATTTTAGTAGTGTTTATCTACCTTGCCCCATTGATTGAGTCACACTTGCTTTTTTTAGTGGCTCACTATGGCAGCTCCATGGAAAATAGAAATAGATTTGGGGTATAAATGACAAGTATAATATTCCCAGGAGAAAAACAGGTGGTCAGTATTTTCTTTATCTCTTCAACCCCCCCCTCTCTTACTGACCCTTTCCCTTCAACCTGAAATCAAATTTAGTCTTTCACATCTGAGTATTCCTTGGTATCTGTCCCCCTTTAGGAACCACCTTTTCCTCTGAGGCAAAATGCTTACAGAAGTCATCCTCACCTCACCTTCTGTCGCTCTTGATCCATCACTGCCCAGCTCCTGCTCGGACCCGTCTAACAACTGTGCTGCCTCTATTCCCCAGTGACCTCTGCCTTGCCTGATCCAACAGACACTAGACTCCTGCTGCATTAACATTGTTTATCACTCCCTACTTTTTGAAATGTTCAGTTTTCTTGATTTTTGCTACTACTACATGTGTAGAAAAGAGTTGACATTGCAGGTCTGACTGCTCTCCTTTGAAAGGCCTGCGTACAAGGCTAGCCCCTGGCTGGTGTCTGGGAACTTGTATTTCAGATGGTTTCCTCCCACGCTGATAAGATTGGCTCACTGGAACCCAACTGTGCTAACAATGGGGTGTATACTGAACACCTCTTTTTCTCCAGGGGATTTTATACTTGTCATAACTCATTCCTAGGGGACTTAAGCCCATCCTGTGTGACTCTACTTGGAAAAGACTTAACATTGTGGGTCTGGTTTCCTCTGGGCCGTGGCTCACATGCCTTTTCTCTCGCTGATTCTGCTGTGTGAGCCTTCCTCGTGAGTCACTGACTCTGGTGATGGCCTCAGAGATCCTTGACCCATTACAGACGTCTCCTACCTGTACGACTGCTCCTTCTTCAACTTAGGAGCTTAGGAGCCCTACGGGGTCTTCTTAAATATTGACATCCCCTGAGGTTCCAACTTCTGTTCCACTACTCTGTTCCCTAAACCAATCCACCTGTACAAAAATCACCCACCTCATGATTTTAAACTATTGTCTGTGTGAATAACTTTCAGATCTATATTTTCATGACTGAACTCATCTTTAGGCTTGAGATTCTTATATCCAACTTACTGCAGAACTGCTGCATAGGCACCTCAATCTTAACATGTCCAAAATAAACCGACCATTATTTCTTATCTTCCATTATCTGTTCTGCACTCACCTCCTCCTCTATCATCTATTTACTCTGTTCCTCCTGATTTCTCTCACTCAGTTCATGGCAAGAATACCATGCAGCCTCCCAAACCAGATGGTTGGGAATCAATCCTACCCTTCCATCAACCTACCAGTTCAAATACTATTCATTCTTCTTCCTAAGTATTTACTGAAATATTTTCCTCCTTCTTCCCAACTACCATCGGGATCATTTTGGACCCTACAACTCACTAAACTCTTGCAACATCTCCTGACTGATCTTTCCACATCTGATCTTTCCCTACCCCAAATCTATTTCTATTTTCCATGGAGCTGCCATAGTAAGCCACTAAAAAAAGCAAGTGTGACTCTGTCATTTTGTTACTTACAAAGCGGAAGCAATGGCTTCCTCTTACCAAAAAAGTATAAATACTAGTTCATAGTTGTTGATAGGAGGCTCTCTAATAACAATGAAGCACTTGTCAGTCACTTAAAGCGCATTGTGCTTTCAGATTTCTACGTCCGTTTATGCTGTTCTTTCTGCCTGAGCAATTTTCTATGGGTTCTTCCCCAGGTTAACATTCATCCCACCTTTTAGCCTCAGCCAATGGGCCCAGAAAACCTTCATGAGGACCTATTCCTCATAAAGGTTCAATGCCCTTCCTTTCTGCCTGCCTAGCACAGAGTAAATACCACCAGCAAAGCAGTTGACATGTAGTACATTACATTTTCTTATGGCAAATCTTCCTCAGTGAGACTGTAAGTTGAGAGAGGACTTTCAGTACCTTACTCATCTTTGATCAAAAGTGCCCAGAGCTAAGCACATAATAAACTGATGCTTGAGAAATACATCAGTTTCACTAAATGTGACAATACTTTCAAGGCATGAAGTATTGTACACATATAATCTAGTATTTTACCAGAATGAAAGAGGATATATGAAATTAAGAATCTGCATGGTTCTTTGAAGAACTCTCAATATGTTCTATAAAAAGGAAACGTTGACTTTGTTTATTCAGTGTAAGTCCATCCTACATGTGGGCAATTATTAAACCATCACAAAAAACTTTACGAGGTGATTGTTATAAATATTCAGTTTTCAGATGAAGAAACGGAGGCAAGTAGGCATTCAAAATGAATTTAAAACCGGAATCCACCTGACCCCCAAATTCTGTTGTTTTCAGTATGTTTTCTTCGTTAAGTAATAAAATCTACCTAATCTTGATTACTTCATCTTCACAGACATCGATTTTCTTTCCTTTTTTGTCTTCCTTGTATTCCTCCTCCTCCTCGTCACTGTCAGCATCACTGTCCCTGCCCTTCTTCGCTTGCATCCTGATGTGGGGGTGGCCGACACGTGCTGCTCTTCTTCAAGATCAATGCCACCTGAAGTGTCTCTCTTGCTTGCTTTCTTAGCATGAATGATTCTGAGCCTTTAAATGTAACAAAATTATTATGCACAAGAAAAGCTTCTCTTCATACTTTTTAGAGAGAATAATGTGAGTTTTAAGCAAAAATGCCTTATGGGTGAGTAATAAGTCAATGGCAATAAAATTAAAATTAAGGAAATTTAAGAAATATGTTTCCAGAAATTATAGAATAGATTGACTTTTAAGAATTATTATGAATCTCTTTGGAATTAGATATATAAAAAAAAATAAAACTTAGAAAGCTGAAAAAAATAACTCTAGCAATGACCAATGATAATTCCTGATCCCATGCTATCAGACCGAATAAATTTCTGTTCAAATTATGCAAAGAAATATCTTCTTACATAGAAATTGAGAGAGGAGGGGCGGAAGATGGTGGCGTGAGTAGAGCAGCGGAAATCTCCTCCCAAAACCACATATATCTATGAAAATATAACAAAGACAACCATTCCTAGAATAAAGACCAGAGGACACAGGACAATATCCGGACCACATCCACACCTGAGAGAACCCAGCGCCTCGCGAAGTGGGTAAGATACAAGCCCTGGCCCGGCGGGAGCGAAGCGCCCATCCCCCCAGCTCCTGGCGGGAGAAGAGTAGGCAGAGCGGGAGGGAGACGGAGCACAGGACTGGCGAACACCCAGCCACAGCCATCCGGGCCAGAGTGCAGACACAGTACGTGCCCAGGGGGCCCTGGATGATAGGGAAACAGGGCAGCAAGAACAGTGAGCGGGCACCGGAGGCCGGGTGCCGGAGGACATAAGAAAAGCGCACGACCATTTTTTTTTTCTGTTTTGTTCTGGCGAGCGCTTTTTGGAAGTCTTAAAGGGATAGGGCCCCCAATTCTAGGGAAACAGGGCAGCAAGACCGGTGAGCAGATGCCTGAGGCTGGCGCCGGAGAATAAAGAGAAACGAGGGGCCATTTTTTATTTTTAATTAAAAAAATTTTTTTTTTTTTTTGTGGTCGTTGTTTTGTTTTGGCGGGTGCTTTTTGGAAGTCTTAAAGGGGCAGGGTGGGACACTTCATCCAGAGGTAGGGAATCCGGGGATCTCTGGGCACCCTAACCCCTGGGCTGCAGGGAGCAGGGAGGCCCCTTACAGAGATGAATAGCCTCCAGGCTGCTCCCCCTCCAACGTGAGTCCACCACTTTGGAGCAGAGGCCTGAACCAGGCCACATCCACAGCAACAGCGGAGATAAACTCCATAGCAGCCTGGCAGGAAGCAGAAACCCTGTCTGCGTGCAGCTGCCCAGCACAAGCCGCTAGAGGTCGCTGTTCTCCCAGGAGAGGAGGGCCACAATCCAACAAGAAGGGAAGTTCTTCCAGCCGTCACTCGTCCCAGCTCTGCAAACTATTCCTATCACCATGAAAAGACCAAGCTACAGGCAGACAAAGATCACAGAGACAACACCAGAGAAGGAGACAGACCTAACCAGTCTTCCTGACAAAGAATTCAAAATAAGAATCATAAACATGCTGACAGAGATGCAGAGAAATATGCAAGAGAAATGGGATGAAGTCCGGGGGGAGATCACAGATGCCAGAAAGGAGATCGCAGAAATGAAACAAACTCTGGAAGGGTTTATAAGCAGAATGGATAAGATGCAAGAGGCCATTGATGGAATTGAAATCAGAGAACAGGAACACATAGAAGCTGACATAGAGAGAGATAAAAGGATCTCCAGGAATGAAACAATGTTAAGAGAACTGTGTGACCAATCCAAAAGGAACAATGTCCATATTATAGGGGTCCCAGAAGAAGAAGAGAGAGGAAAAGAGATGGAAAGTATCTTAGAAGAAATAATTGCTGAAAACTTCTCCACACTGGGGGAGGAAATAATCTAACAGACCACAGAAATACACAGAACCATCAACAGAAAGGATCCAAGGAGGACAACACCAAGATACATAATAATTAAAATGGCAAAGATCAAGGACAAAGAAAGACTTTTAAAGGCAGCTAGAGAGAAAAAGGTCACCTATAAAGGAAAACCCATCAGGCTAACATCAGACTTCTCGACAGAAACCCTACAGGCCAGAAGAGAATGGCAATATATATTTAGTACAATGAAACGGAAGGGCCTTGAACCAAGGATACTGTATCCAGCACAACTATCATTCAAATATGATGGTGGGATTAAACAATTCCCAAACAAAAGCTGAGGGAATTTGCTTCCCACAAACCACCTCTACAGAACATCTTACAGGGACTGCTCTAGATGGGAGCCCTCCTAGAAAGAGCACAGCACAAAACACCCAACATATAAAGAACCGAGGAGGAGGAATAAGAAGGGAGAGAAGAAAAGAATCTCCAGACAGTGTATATAACAGCTCAATAAGCGAGCTAAGTTAGGCAGTAAGATACTAAAGAGGCTAACCTTGAACCTTTGGTAACCACAAATTTAAAGCCTGCAATGGCAATAAGTACATATCTTTCAATAGTCACCCTAAATGTTAATGGGCTGAATGCACCAACCAAAAGACATAGAGTAATAGAATGGATAAAAAAGCAAGATCCATCTATATGCTGCTTACAAGAAACTCACCTCAAACCGAAAGACATGTACAGACTAAAAGTCAAGGGATGGAAAAACATATTTCAAGCAAACAACAGCGAGAAGAAAGCAGGGGTTGCAGTACTAATATCAGACAAAATAGACTTCAAAACAAAGAAAGTAACAAGAGATAATGAAGGACAGTACATAATGATAAAGGGCTCAGTCCAACAAGAGGATATAACCATTCTAAATATATATTCACCCAACACCCACCAGCATATGTGAAACAAATACTAACAGAACTAAAGGGGGAAATAGACTGCAATGCAATCATTCTAGGAGACTTCAACACACCACTCACCCCAAAGGATAGATCCACTGGGCAGAAAGTAAGTAAGGACACAGAAGCACTGAACAACACAGTAGAGCAGATCGACCTAATAGACATCTATAGAACTCTACATCCAAAAGTAACAGGATATACATTCTTCTCAAGTGCACATGGAACATTCTCTAGAATAGACCACATACTAGGCCACAAAAACAGCCTCAGAAAATTCCAAAAGATTGAAATTCTACCAACCAATCTTTCAGACCACAAAGGCATAAAACTAGAAATAAACTGTACAGATAAAGAAAAGAGGCTCACAAACACATGGAGGCTTAACAACATGCTTCTAAATAATCAATGGATCAATGACCAAATCAAAATGGAGATCCAGCAATGTATGGAAACAAATGACAACAACAACACTAAGCCCCAACTTCTGTGGGACGCAGAAAAAGCAGTCTTAAGAGGAAACTATATAGCAGTCCAAGCATATTTTAAAAAGGGAGAACAATCCCACATGAATGATCTAATGTCACAATTACCGAAATTGGAAAAAGAAGAACAAATGAGGCCTAAGGTCAGCAGAAGGAGGGACATAAAGATCAGAGAAGAAATAAATAAAATTGAGAAGAATAAAACAATAGCAAAAATCAATGAAACCAAGAGCTGGTTCTTCAAGAAAATAAACAAAATAGATAAGCCTCTAGCCAGACTTATTAAGAAGAAAAGAGAGTCAACACAAATCAACAGTATCAGAAACGAGAAAGGAAAAATCACGAGGATCCTACAGAAATACAAAGAATTATTAGAGAATACTATGAAAACCTATATGCTAACAAGCTGGAAAACCTAGGAGAAATGGACAACTTCCCAGAAAAATACAACCTTCCACGATTGACCCAGAAAGAAACAGAAAATCTAAACAGAGCAATTACCAGCAACGAAATTGAAGCGGTAATCAAAAAACTACCAAAGAACAAAAACCCCGGGCCAGATGGATTTACCTCGGAATTTTATCAGACATACAGGGAAGGCATAATACCCATTCTCCTTAGAGTTTTCCAAAAAATAGAGGAGGAGGGGATACTCCCAAACTCATTCTATGAAGCTAACATCACCCTAATACCAAAACCAGGCAAAGACCCCACCAAAAAAGAAAACTACAGACCAATATCCCTGATGAACGTAGATGCAAAAATACTCAAAATATTAGGAAACCGAATTCAGTAATGCATCAAAAGGATCATACACCATGACCAAGTGTGATTCATCTCAGGGATGCAAGGATGGTACAACATTCCAAAGTCCATCAAATATCATCCACCACATAAACAAAAAGAAAGACAAAAACCACATGATCATCTCCATAGATGCTGAAAAAGCATTTGACAAAGTTCAACATCCATTCATGATAAAAACTCTCAGCAAAATGGGAATACAGGGAAAGTAACTCAACAGAATAAAGACCATCTATGATAAACCCACAGCCAACATTATATTGAACAGCGAGAAGCTGAAAGCATTTCCTCTGAGACCGGGAACTAGACAGGAATGCCCACTCTCTCCACTGTTATTTAACATAGTACTGGAGGTCCTAGCCACGGCAATCAGACAAAACAAAGAAATACAAGGAATCCAGATTGGTAAAGAAGAAGTTAAACTGTCACTATTTGCAGATGACATGATACTGTACATAAAAAACCCAAAAGACTCCACTCCAAAACTACTAGAATTGATATCGGAATACAGCAAAGTTGCAGGATACAAAACCAACACACAGAAATCTGTGGCTTTCCTATACACTAACAATGAACCAACGGAAAGAGAAATCAGGAAAACAACTCCATTCACAATTGCATCAAAAAAAAAAAAATACCTAGGAATAAACCTAACCAAGGAAGTGAAAAACTTATACTCTGAAAAATACAAGTCACTCTTAAGAGAAATTAAAGGGGGAACTAATAGATGGAAACTCATCCCATGCTCGTGGCTAGGGAGAATTAATATCATCAAAATGGCCATCCTGCCCAAACAGTATACAGATTTGATGCAATCCCTATGAAACTACCAGCAACATTCTTCAATGAACTGGAACAAATAATTCAAAAATTCATATGGAACCACGAAAGACCCGAATAGCCAAAGCAATCCTGAGAAAGAAGAATAAAGTAGGGGGGATCTTACTCCCCAACTTCAAACTCTACTATAAAGCCATAGTAATCAAGACAATTTGGTACTGGCACAAGAGCAGAACCACAGACTAATGGAACAGACTAGACAATCCAGACATTAACCCAGACATATATGGTCAATTAATATTTGATAAAGGAGCCATGGACATACAATGGCGAAATGACAGTCTCTTCAACAGATGGTGCTGGTAAAACTGGACAGCTACATGTAGGAGAATGAAACTGAACCATTGTCTAACCCCATATACAAAAGTAAACTCAAAATGGATCAAAGACCTGAATGTAAGTCATGAAACCATTAAACTCTTGGAAGAAAACATATTCAGAAACCTCTTAGACATAAACATGAGTGACCTCTTCTTGAACATATCTCCCCGGGCAAGGAAAACAACAGCAAAAATGAATAAGTGGAACTTTATTAAGCTGAAAAGCTTCTGTACAGCAAAGACACCATCAATAGAACAAAAAGGAACCCTACAGTATGGGAGAATATATTTGAAAATGACACATCCGATAAAGGCTTGACGTCCAGAATATATAAAGAGCTCACACACCTCAACAAACAAAAAACAAATAACCCAATTAAAAAATGGGCAGAGGAACTGAACAGACAGTTCTCCAAAACAGAAATACAGATGGCCAGGAGACACACGAAAAGATGCTCCACATCGCTAATTATCAGAGAAATGCAAATTAAAACTACAATGAGGTATCACCTCACACCAGTAAGGATGGCTGCCATCCAAAAGACAAACAACAACAAATGTTGGCGAGGCTGTGGAGAAAGGGGAACCCTCCTACACTGCTGGTGGGAATGTAAGTTAGTTCAACCATTGTGGAAAGCAGTATGGAGGTACATCAAAATGCTCAAAACAGACTTACCATTTGACGCAGGAATTGCACTCCTAGGAATTTACCCTAAGAATGCAGCAATCAAGTATGAGAAAGATCAGTGCACCCCTATGTTTATCGCAGCACTATTTACAATAGCCAAGAATTGGAAGCAACCTAAACATCCATCGATAGATGAATGGATAAAGAAGATGTGGTACATATACACAATGGAATACTACTCAGCCATAAGAAAAGGGCAAATCCTACCATTTGCAGTAACATGGATGGAGCTGGAGGGTATTATGCTCAGTGAAACAAGCCAAGCGGAGAAAGAGAAATACCAAATGATTTCACTTATCTGTGGAATATAAGAACAAAGGAAAAACTGAAGGAACAAAACAGCAGCAGAATCACAGAACTCAAGAATGGACTAACAGGTACCAAAGGGAAAGGGACTTAGGAGGATGGGTGGGCAGGGAGGGATAAGGGGAGGGAGAAGTAGGGGTGTATTCAATTAGCATGCATGGGGGGGTAGGAGAAAAGGGAGGGATGTACAACACAGAGAAGGCAAGTAGTGATTCTACAACATATTGCTATGCTGATGGACAGTGACTGTAAAGGGGTTTATAGGGGAGACCTGGTATAGGGGAGAGCCTAGTAAACATAATATTCGTCATGTAAGTGTAGATTGATACCAAAAAAAAAAAAAGACATTTCCTGTGTGGTAACCTCCAATGAGTTCTACACAAGGGTATAAAGGGCATGTAAAAGTGTAAGCAAAGGGTCTGTTTGTGTTTATACAGAGGATCAAAGCCTAATTGGGCTACCCTGAAAATGAACTAAGATACGATATGAAAAAGAACTTCCAACATCAGCACTCTCTGGAAGACTCATGCCAGAAGATGATCATCAAAAATCCCCAACAAAGATCTACGCACTGCTACAGCTGTAGATGCACTCATCCCACAAGTTCCTGGACTTGCCATGGGAATGAAGAAGGAGATATATAAGCTGGCCTGTGCATACAGTAAAACAACAAATTTGACTGGATCTATACTGTTGGAACTCAATCAAGAATTAGGAGAAGTGCAAGTTGTAGCGCTCCAAAATCTTACAACTACAGACTATTTACTGTTAAAAGAACATAAGGGATGTGAACATTCCCCAGGAATGGGTTGTTTTAATTTGTCTGATTTCTCTCAGACTGTTCAAGTTCAGTTGGACAATATCCACCATATCATAGATAAGTTTTCCCAAATGCCTAAGGTACCTAACTGGTTTTCTTGGTTTCACTGGAGATGGCTGGTAATTACAGGTATGCTTTGGTTATGTAACTATACTCCTATTATGTTAATGTGTGTGCGCAATTTAAGTAGTAGTTTAAAACCTATACATGCTGAAGTTACTCTACAAGAAGATATGTCAAAGAAATAATCAATCTTCCCATGTTTTCTTCCACCTGCTACTTCTATAGCTTTTCTCCTTCCTTCCTAGTTACAACCCTTAAATAGAATTCATGCCTCATATCAAATTTACCGAGTATCATAATTCTTCCAAGTGGTAAAGATACCTCAAGACAAATGCTGGGCATAGAAGCCACAGGGCATAAATATGTAAAGAAGTAAAAAGCTAACCTTTTCAAACAATAAGTCTTCTCTCTCACTTACCAACTTTACATTTCCCTGTATGGCCCTGGAAGATGACTGGTTAGCCAGAGACAGGTAAGATTCCTCAAGGGAGGAACAACCTAAGGCACAGTCGCAGGGGGACCATCAGGTGAGAAATTGGGGATCAACAGAGGTGAGGCTTAGAACCTCACCCCCCCTGTTCTGAGAGAAATCTTATGCATATGTGGAAGTTTTATTGCCCTTGTCTAGCTTGGATTAACACATAGTCTACAGGCACACAGCTGATCATCTACATTTGCTCTCTTAAAACACTAAACTACGTTTTCTACCTTTATCTTGTATCTATCTACCACTTCAGCATTTTATTAAAAATAATAATAATAAAGGGAGAAATGTGGTATCCACATATAAATCAAGTATAAAAATCAAATGAGTATTCATATTTGAACTGACTGTTTATAGTTCATAATGCATGAGGAAAACTGAAAGTTTCTGTGATGACTGCCCTTGTCCTATTCACCATGTAACTTATTCACTATGTAAGAATTTGTTCTCCATGTAAGAACTTGTTTGTTATGCTTCAGAAGATTGGAGACTGATCAAAATTAGGCTTGGGGTGGATTAATGATTGTGCATTGAGCATTGACTCCCCTATACAGAATTTTATTGTTGTTAACAACCGTTTGATCAATAAATATGAGAGATGCCCTCACAAAAAAAAAGTATACACTTCCAATTGTAAAATAAATAAGTAACCTGGATGTAATGTATAGCATAAGGAATATAGTCTAAATATTGTAACAACTTAGCATGGTGATAGCTGGTACCTAGAATTATCATGTATATTAATGTTGAATCACTGTGTTGTACACCTGAAACTAATGTAATACTGTGTGTCAACTACCCTTCAATAAAAAATAATTACCTACAAAAGAAAATTTAAAAAAAAAAAGAAATTGAATAATTTCAGCCTTATATTTCTTGGTAGAAAGCGAATTAAGTTTTATTTCTGAATACATTTGGATATTTTAGACTCTATGAAAGCAAACTTTAATTAGAAAACAATTTTTAAAGAGGTAGTTCTAAACAGATTCTACATATGACTAAAGTAAGTTGATAGCAACAATGATCTAAGAAAACGTGATTGCTTGACTGTGAGATCAGAAAGGGAAACTGACTTTCTTCTAACTTTGAAGCATAAGATGTTCAATGACTCTAATTACAACTTTTGTCCATTGCAGACTCTCACCCTGGGTTTTATTAATTTCTTAATTCATCTTAACTAAGCTTTACCTTTTTTTATTTCTTAGACAAAGTAAAGTTTAAATTCTATCTTTGCAATTTATGTTTCACTGGGGAATTTGTACAATGGGAAACAGTATACTAACTTTAATAAAACAGGACTTACTTGTGGAGTTTACCTTCTACCACCCGTTTATCTCTTCTCAAGTTTGACATATAATCAATGTTCTTGTCAATTTCACTGTTAATGCAAAAAATTATTAGAAGACAGAAATTAATCTATTATGCAATATGTTAACATGGCGAGTAAACTGTTGCCATTCTTGCTAAGTAAAAATGATGTCAATGAGTAGCAAAAACAAATGAAAAATTATATCAATACAGTAACACAGCTAAGAGATGTACAGAAGACTTAATATGTCCACAAATGGTAGAAATTCATGGCTCAGAAATATATGGATTGGTCCTTTTCCTAGAAAGATAAAGAGCTAAAAGTAACATAACTGAAATATGTAAAATAACAAATAGCAAGAACAAGATGAATATGGATTTCTTCGCCAACACTTGAAATACTAGAGTGCAAATTTTACTTTGACTATTAAATGTAAGTAGTTTTAAAAAAGTACAATACATCAATAAACTAATACTATTAAATTTTATTAGCACATAAAATAAAAAGCTGGATAATTCTATTAATGGCTGCGAAGGAAAATCAGGTAGTTATTTATCACTGAAAGATGTCAGAGAAAGAAAAAATTCCGGATTCTTGCAAAGGTGCTACATTCCGGTGCTATAGTAAGAAAAAACTATTTTTATGTTTCCTTATATGAATAATTAACAGATTTATTAAGTAAACAAAATGGTTGCAAATAGAACATGGTCCTCAGGCTTTCAGTGAGCTCAGTCTGTCCACAACGGGCTTCCATAAAGATCTGCAAGATCTCAGAAACATTGTCTCCATTCACACCAACATTCAGCAAATGTTCTCCAAGAGCTGTTTCGGCCTATAAAAGTCTGGCATTTTTGTCTGTATTGATCCTAACCACACAGAACATAAAAACAATTAAGATTTTAATATATTGTTATTATATGATCTATATATTACTGAAAAGGGCTTTATTCACACTTTACATGAAGTGAAGATAAAAATAGGCAACAGATAATAGACAAGTATTTGAGTACTTGCATCTTTCTATTCCTTCTTTAGACCCTTGGTTAACAGGCGGGAAGGAGAGTATGTAATCAGATGAGTAGATATCATACCTTCTTCGACTACAGAAACTATCTCAAGATTTCTAAGGCTTTATCTAGGCGTTCTATCAGTAGTGGTTGCGGGAGTTCCAGGGGCACTATTGTTGTGTTTTCCAGCTCTAGAGTGTCATGGACTTTATTGTCTGGTATACTAAATAGGAAAATGGAATAACAAGCAACTGGTGCATCTGGGAACTTCTCTCTCCACCATATTATCTACAGCAAAGCTGACTGAAATGTGTATCATTGCTGGAATTATGATAAATTTGAATTTCTTGAGTATCCACTGAGAGGTACAGAGTCTTAACATGCTGATCTTAGAGGTGCTGCCATTAGCCTCCATTATTCACAGTGATTGAGAGCACACAGCATAATTTCAAAAGGCATACATAAATTTTAATTCTTTATGATTTATAAATTCTCTTTTGCTGAATATCACTTTCCTTAAGTCTGCTTGCTTTTGGCCAAAAGCTAGAGGAAAATAAGAGTAATTTAGGAATATCCACATTCCCTAGGCTTTATGAACGAGGTTTTCCTAGATGTGGACCATTTGCAACTGAATGCAAATCTACACTTAACTTTGTGAGATGGGGAAAAAATTGGATCAGTGTGTATACACTCTTCTGCTAATATGCTAAAGCCAGCTTTCAATGCACTGAGGGTACCAATTAAAATGAGTTTATGTATTTTTGTTTTTTTACCTTGTATCCTGTAATTAGACCTGGATCACATACAGCAGCTGAGAGAAGCCTCACAAGCAAGTCTTGTACTTCACCTACGCTGTCCCCTATATTTAGCAATCCCGTTTGAAGAACATTCAGTATTGGAACATCAATATTCACATCAAAGCCCAAAACTTTACCAAACTTTCATAAGATCTGCACCACCATGAGACAGTCTGAAAATGTACTTCCAGACAGAACATGTCCTGGAACATGAGGCAACTATGGCAAAGGATGAAAAATAAAATTAAATAAAAAAGCTAATTAATTTAAAAGGCTATGACTTCAGATCTTCTGAAATAGAACAAGTTGCTATCTTTCTTTGCTCTTGAATTCTACCAGTGGTTTTCTGTCTAGACTGTGGATTCCCTGAGGGCATTTCTGCAACCCCATAGTACTAAGCACAGGATTTTGAAACCAAGCAGCCATCAATAAATTTTAGTTGAACTCAATATGAACTCAGAACTCTGAAAAGAGAACACAAATTTTAATTAACATATATTGATAGAACATGTGTTACATAACTGGAGCGACATAAGAAATAAGCATTTCAAATTACTTGGCCATGGACATCTAAGTAGGGCACGTGTACTAATTTCTTCTAATGATGGAGACTGATTAATAATTCACACTTTTTTGGTAGCTTAGAAAATACCGTGCATCTATGGGCTGATGGGAGAATGGTACCAATCTTTGGCTAATTAATGCAGATAAATTATTCGGTCCACATGACCAGAAACCATGATCCTATCAAGAACCCAGTTACACTGCAACTAATAGTCTCTAGGCTTGTAGAAAAACACTAATATTGAATTTCAATACTACAATTAGAAAGCGGCCTCTTTTGCTACTTCTCAAGTATGCTCACATATGAACATTTTAATGACTAAACTGTAGTACCAGTTGTCATGGATATTTAAGAAGTAAATAAGGTAATAAGGTCCATGAATTAGATTTAATAATAGTATTTTAAATTTTGATTTACAAAAAGGAATTTTTAAATATTTCTATTTCACTGGTCTTTGTTAAACAATGTTCCTTCACCCTGCACTTACTGAAACAACTAACCAACGACATTTTCCCCTAATAGTGAGTGGAAACAGAACTATGGATAATATCTGATAACATACAAACATTTTATATTCCATTTGAAAACCAACTAAGTCTGAATCTTTTTTCTTAAGCCATATCAGACATACACATAGCATATGATTAAAAAATTTATATAACAAAGCTAACAAAAGTAAGGCTTAACAGAGGCAGGCCACACTCACAGCAACCACGGAGCTAAACTCCATAGCGGCCGGGCAAGATTCAGAAACCCCATCTGCAAACAGCTGCCCAGCACAAGCCGCTAGAGGTCCCTGTTCTCCCAGAAGAGGAAGGCCACAAACCAACAAGAAGGGATGTTCTCCCAGCCATCACTTGTGCCAGCTCTGCAAACTACCTCTATTGACAAGAAAAGGCAGAAAAATTTGATACAGACCAAAATCACAACCCCTGAGAAGGACATAGACATAACCAGTCTCCCTGAAAAATAATTCAAAATAAAAATCATGAACATGCTGATGGAACTGCAGAGAAATATACAAGAGCTAAGGGATGACATCTGGAGGGAGATTGCAGAAGTGAAACAATCTCTGGAAGAATTTATAAGCAGAATGGATAAGATGCAAGAGGCCATTGATGGAATAGAAACCAGAGAACAGGAACACATAGAAGCTGATGCAGAGAGAGACAAAAGGATCTCCAGGAATGAAACAATATTAAGAGAACTGTGTGACCAATCCAAAAGGAACAATGTCCGCATTATAGGGGTACCAGAAGAAGAAGAGAGAAATAGGGATAGAAAGTGTCTTTGAAGAAATAATTGCTGAGAATTTCCCAAAACAGGGGGTGGAAATAGTTGCTCAGACTACGGAAGTACACAGAACTCCCAATAGTAGGGACCCAAAGAGGACAACAGCAAGACACATAATAATTAAAATGGCAAAGATCAAAGACAAGGACAGAGTATTAAAGGCAGCAAGAGAGAGAAAAAAGGTCACCTACAAAGGAAAACCCATCAGGCAATCATCAGACTTCCCAACAGAAACCTTACAGGCCAGAAGAGAATGGCATGATATAATTAATGCAATGAAACAGAAGGGCCTCCAACCAAGGATACTCTATCCAGCACGATTATCATTTAAATATGAAGGAGGGTTCAAACAATTCCCAGACAAGCAAAAGTTGAGGGAATTTGCCTCCCACAAACCACCTCTATAGGGCATCTTACAGGGACTGCTCTAGATGGGAGCACTCCTAAAAAGAGCACAGAACAAAACACTAAACATGTGAAGAATGGAGGAGGAGGAATAAGAAGGGAGAGAAATAATCATCAGACTGTTTATAACAGCTCAATAAGCGAGTTAAGTTAGACAGAAAGGTAGTCAACAAGCTGACCTTGAACCTTTGGTAACCACGAATCTAAAGCCTGCAATGTCAATAAGTACATACCTTTCAATAATCACCCTAAATGTAAATGGACTCAATGCACCAATCAAAAGACACAGAGTACTGGAATGGATAAAAAAGCAAGACCCATCTATATGCTGCTTACAAGAGACTCACCTCAAACCCAAAGACATGTACAGATAAAAAGTCAAGGGATGGAAAAATATATTTCATGCAAACAACAGGAAGAAAAAAGCAGGTGTTGCAATCCTAGTATCAGACAAAATAGACTTCAAAACAAAGAAAGATACGAGATAAAGGACACTACATAATGATAAAGGGCTCGGTCCAACACGAGGATATAACCACTATAAACATATATGCACCCAATACGGAAGCAC
Source organism: Manis pentadactyla (assembly GCF_030020395.1). Taxonomy (NCBI): domain Eukaryota; kingdom Metazoa; phylum Chordata; class Mammalia; order Pholidota; family Manidae; genus Manis; species Manis pentadactyla. The sequence goes on along the minus strand of NC_080024.1, from coordinate 89,417,974 downwards.
CAATATATGTGAAACAAATACTATCAGAATTAAATGAAGAAATGGAATGCAATGCATTCATTTTGGGAGACTTCAACACACCTCTCACTCCAAAGTACAGATCCACCAGACAGAAAATAAGGAAGGACACAGAGGCACTGAACAACAAACTAGAACAGATGGACCTAACACACATCTATACAACTATACACCCAAAAGCAACAGGATACACATTCTTCTCAAGTGCACATGGGACATTGCCAGAATAGACCACATACTAGCCCACAAAAAGAGCCTTAGTAAATACAAAAAGAGCCTTAGTAAATTAAAAAATTTGAATTACCTCAAAAAAACCAAGAATTCTACCAATCAACATTTCAGACCACAAAGGTATAAAACTAGAAATAAATTGTACAAAAAAAGCAAAAAGGCAAACAAACACATGGAGGCCTAACAACATGCTCCTAAATAATAAATGGATCAATGACCAAATTAAAATGGAGGTCCAGCAATATATGGAAACAAATGACAACACAAAGCCCCAACTTCTGTGGGATACAGCAAAAGCAGTCTTAAGAGGAAAGTATATAGCAATGAAGGCATATTTAAAGAAGGAAGAACAATCCCATGTGAATAGTCTAATGTCACAATTATCGAAATTGGAAAGAGAAGAACAAATGAGGCCTAAGGTCAGCAGACAAAGGGACATAATAAAAATCAGAGAATAAATCAGTAAAATTGAGAAGAATAAAGCAATAGCAAAAATCAATGAAACCAAGAGCTGGTTCTTTGAGAAAATAAACAAAATAGATAAGACTCTAGCCAAACTTATTAAGAGAAAAAGAGAGTCAACACACATCAACAGAATCAGAAACGAGAAAGGAAAAATCACGGTGGACCCCACAGAAATACAAAGAATTCTTAGAGAGTACTATGAAATATGCTAGCAAGCTGGAAAAACTAGGAGAAATTGACAACTTCCTAGAAAAATACAACCTTCCAAGACTGACCCAGAAAGAAACAGAAAATCTAAAAAGACCAATTACCAGCAACAAAATTGAAGCACTAATAAAAAAACTTCCCAAAAACAAAACCCCCAGGCCAGACGGATTTACCTAAGAATTTTATCAGACATACAGAGAAGACATAATACCCACTCTCCTTAAAGTTTTCCAAAAATGGAAGAGGAGGGAATACTCCCAAACTCATCCTATGAAGCCATCATCACCCTAATACCAAAACCAGGCAAAGACCCCACCAAAAAAGAAACTTACAGACCAATTTCCCTGATAAACGTAGATGCAAAAATACTCAACAAAATATTAGCAAACCGAATTCAAAAATACATCGAAAGGATTATACACTATGACCAAGTGGGATTCATCCCAGGGATGCAAGGATGGTACAACATTAGAAATTTCATGAACATTATCCACCACATCAACAAAAAGAAAGACAAAAAACACATGATTATCTTCATAGATGCTGAAAAAGTGTTCGACAAAATTCAACATCCATTCATGATAAAAACTCTCAACAAAATGGGCATACAGGGCAAGTACCTCGACATAATAAAGGCCATATATGATAAACCCACAGCTAACATCATACTGAATAGCGAGAGGCTGAAAACTTTTCCTCTGAGATCGGGAACAAGACAGGGATGCCCACTCTCCCCACTATTATTCAACATAGTACTGGAGGTCCTAGCCATGGCAATTAGACAAAACAAAGAAATACAAGAATCCAGATTGGTAAAGAAGAAATCAAACTGTTACTATGTGCAGATGACATGTTATTGTACATGAAAAACCCTAGATTCCACTCCAAAACTACTAGAACTAATATCAGAACTCAGCAAAGTTGCAGGATACAAAATTAATACACAGAAATCTGTGGTTTTCCTATACACTAACAATGAACTACGAGAAAGAGATATCAGGAAAACAATTCCATTCACAATAGCATCAAAAGAATAAAATACCTTGAAATAAACCTACCCAAGGAAGTGAAAGACCTATACTCTGAAAACTAGAGGACACTCTTAAGAGAAATTAAAGAGGACACTAACAAATGGAAACTCACCCCATGCTCCTGGCTAGGAAGAATTAATATCATGAAAATGGCCATCTGGCCCAAAGCAATATACAGATTCGATGCAATCCCTATCAAATTACCAACAGCATTCTTCAATGAACTGGAACAAATAGTTCAAAAATTCATATGGAAACACCAATGACCCTGAGTCGTCAAAGCAATCCTGAGAAGGAACAATAAATTGGGGGGGGGGGGACTCACTCCCCAACTTCAAGCTCTACTACAAAGCCACAGTAATCAAGACAATTTGGTACTGGCACAAGAACAGAGAGATAGACCAGTGGAACAGAATAGAGACTCCAAACATTAACCCAAACATATATGGCCAATTAATATAGAATAAAGGAGCCGTGGACATACAATGGGGTAATGACAGTCTCTTCAACAGATGGTGCTGGCAAAACTGGACAGCTACATGTATGAAAATGAAACTGGATCACTGTCTAACCCCATACACAAAAGTAAACTCCAAATGGATCAAAGATCTGAATGTAAGTCATGAAACCATAAAACTCTGAGAAAAAAACATAGGCAAAAATCTCATGAACATAAGCATGAGTGGCTTCTTCATGAACATATCTCCCCAAGCAAGGGAAAGAAAGGCAAAAAATGAACAAGTGGGACTATATCAAGCTAAGAAGCTTCTGTACAGCAAAGGACACCATGAATAGAACAAAAAGGTATCCTACAGTATGGGAGAATATATTCATAAATGACAGATATGATAAAGGGTTGACATCCAAAATATATAAAGAGCTCACACACCTCAACAAACAAAAAGCAAATAATCCAATTAAAAAATGGGCAGAGGAGCTGAATATACAGTTCTCTAAAGAAGAAATTCAGATAGCCAACACACACATGAAAAGATGTTTCACATTGCTTGTCATCAGATAAATGCAAATTAAAACCACAAAGAGATATCACCTCACACCAGTAAGGATAGCCATCATCGAAAAGACAAACAACAACAAATGTTGGCGAGGTTGTGCAGAAAGGGGAACCCTCCTACACTGCAGTGGGAATGTAAATTAGTTCAACCAGTGTTGAAAGCAGTATGGAGGTTCCTCAGAATGCTCAAAATAGAAATACCATTTAACCCAGGAATTCCACTTCTAGGAATCTACCCTAAGAATGCAGCACTCCAGTTTGAAAAAGACAGATGCACCCCTATGTTTATCACTGCACTATTTACAATAGCCAAGATATGAAAGCAACCTAAATGTCCATCAGTAGATGAATGGATAAAGAAGATGTAGTATATATACACAATGGAATAATACTCAGCCATAAGAAAAAAACAGATCCATTTGCAACAACATGGATGGCGCTAGAGGGTATTATGCTCAGTGAAATAAGCCAGGTGGAGAAAGACAAGTACCAAATGATTTCACTCATATGTGGATTATAAGAACAGAAGAAAACTGAAGGAACAAAACAGCAGCAGAATCACAGAGCCCAAGAATGGACTAACAGTTACCAAAGGGAAAGGGACTGGGGAGTATGGATGGGAAGGGAGGGGCAAGGGTGGGGGAAAAAGAAAGGGGGCTTTACGATTAGCATGTATAGTATGGGGGTACGGCGAGGGTTGTATGAAACAGAGAAGACGTAGTGATTTTACAACATCTTTATGCTGATGGACAGTGACCGTGAAGGGGTATGTCGGGGGGACTTGGGGAAGGGGGGAGCTTAGTAAAGATAATATTCTCCATGTAATTGTAGATTAATGATACCAAAAAAAGTCAAAATGTCCACCTAAAAGCAAAACAAAACAAAAGAGATAATTTTAAAAAGTAAGGCTTAAAATGGACTTCCATATTTGATTTATTGCATATAGATTTAAACAGAAGTAACAAATTCAAGAAAATGAAAATCATTTAGGATTTTAAAAATTGCTCACTGTGAGCCTACTAAATGTGTCAACTGACCTATGTACCCTCTCTGGACTTCGGAAATCTTAAACATCCAGTTTTACTCAAACTAGTATTTATACTTTTATTTGTAGTTAAAAGCATTTGTGCTAAGTAAGAATATTATAACTAAATCCCCACTGGGATATTAAGTTTGCTTTAAGTGCTTTAGAAAAAGCTGAAAAGAGACTCAATCATTCTTTGTATTTTCAGATGAACATGGCATATAATATAGATGCTATTGACTAAATACAGTATTTTTGACAGTATTACAGAAATAATATGCATTATTGATGATTTTCTAGAAATACCATCTTAACTATAGTCAAACATAATTGATTTATTCTGATAAGTATGTAAATCGTGCCAGTTAACATGATTATCTCACTCTTTCCAAATTTTTACTTTTACATATTTTAGCAACATCACACGTCTGTGGAAACAGCAGGAGAGAAAACACATGAGGTACTCTGACTGGATGCATTTCTTGGCTTTCAAGGTGATAAACAGTATGGACCCTGGAGTTTAACAGATTGGAGTTTGGATTCAAGGTGCCACTTATTAGTTGTGTCATCTTGGGCAAGTTCCTTAACCCTTTGTGGAAAAGTTTCTCTCTTGTAAATGGGCATAAATACCTGTTCTACAGGATTGTGGTGAGGATTAAATGGGAGAATTCATACATAAAAACACTTAGCGCAGTGCCTGGAAAGTAGTCAACATACTCAATGAAATTTAGCTCACAAGTCTAGAGCATGGAAGGAGGTTACATATTATAAATCCTGATTTATTTAAATATCTAAGTGGGTTTGGGGAGAAGGTAGATCTTTCTGTGTCTAAACATATAGGAAGGACCAAATGAAACACAGAAATCTTATCTACTTTTATCTATCACCCTTGTAGATCTGTAGTGTTTTTATTTCAATGAGAAAGATTTGCAGCACTCCATGTATATTTAGAACTTCCATTTCCAGTGCAGGAGGTCAAGAGACTTATTGGTGGCCATCCAGGAGAAGCACACTGATGTAGACTTGGAAATCCACTGCTCAGCTGAAAGGGAAACCTTTCATCCTGGCAGCTCTGGCAGACAAATGAGGTGAGAAAACAGGAAAAATTAAATTTATTAATGAAATGGTTTACATGATAAATTACCTTTCAGTCTGCTATGCACATGTCTTCATTAAGCTTCTTTAGTTCTTTTGCCATTTCTATCTAATCTTCGTTGCTCTACTTTATGCTCTTTCTTTAATCTTTTCTCATCGTGTTTTTCTTGCTTCAACCGTTTTTTTTTCTTTAAAAAGAAAACCATGTCAGAGGTGCAGCCAAGATGGCGGCATGAGTAGGACAGTGGGAATCTCCGCCCAAAAACATACATATTTTTGAAAATACAACAAATACAACTAATCCTAAAAGAGAGACCAGAAGACACAGGACAACAGCTAGGCTACATCCACACTGGTGAGAACCCAGCACCTGGTGAAAGGGGTGAGATACAAGGACTGGCCCAGCAGTACCCGAGCGCCCCTCAGCCTAGCTCCCGGTGGGAGGAGAGGAGTCGGAGTGGGGAGGGAGAGGGAGCCCAGGACTGTTAATCACAAAGCCCTAGCCATCTGCACCAGATCACAGACACAGTGCATGCATGGGGTACTGGAAACTAGGGAAACAGGGCAGCAAGATCTTTGAGCAGGTCCCGAAGCCGATGCTACTGTGACAAAGAAAAGCGAGTGCTTTTTGAAAGTCTTAAAGGGACAGGGATGCCACCGCTGGAAGGAAGCATCCCGGGTCACAGTCCAGCAGCTGGAAATTCCAGGGAACTCCGGGCACACTAACGCCCATAGCAACAGCTCTGAGACCCCTCACAGAGGTAAACAGCCAAACATCCCCCTGACCATTACCCTTTCTGGACCCTGCCATAGCAGAGCAGGAGCCTGAGGCTGCCGCGCCCACAGCAAGGGAGCTTCCTCCATACCGGCCGGGCAAGATACAGAGATCCAATCTACATGCAATTGCCCAACATGAGAGACTAGGGGTTGCAGTTGTCCCAGTAAAGAAAGGCCAGGAGCAAGTGGAAAGACTTGGCTCTCCCAGCTGACAGAAAGTCAATAGCTCACCATTGCAGCTATCAACATGAAAAGGAAAAAAATTTGATCCAGACAAGACTAACCCAGACAGCTTCAACATCTTCTACATCTTCCCCTGAGAAGGAACCTGGGGAGATAGATTGAACCAGTCTTCCTGAAAAAGAATTCAAAACAAAAGTGATAACCATGCTGACGGACTTTCAGAGAAATATGCAAGAGCTAAGGAGGGAGAATACAGAAATAAAACAAGCTCTGGAAGGACTTCAAAACAGAATGGATGAGATGCAAGAGACCATTAATGGACTAGAAAACAGAGAACAGGAATGCAGAGAAGCTGATGCAGAGAGAGATAAAAGGATCTCCAGGAATGAAAGAATTTTAAGAGACCTGAGCGACCAATCGAAACGGAACAATATCCGCATTATAGGGGTACCAAAAGAAGAAGAAGAGAGAAAAAGTGATAGAAAGTGTCTTTGAAGAAATAATTGTTGAAAACTCCCCCAAACTCAGGGAGGAAATGGCCTCTCAGACCACAGAGGTACACAGAACTCCCATGACAAGGGATCCAAGGAGGGCAACACCAAGACACATAATAACTAAAATCGCAAAGATCAAAGACAAGGACAAAGTATTAAAGGCAGCCAGAGAGAAAAGAAAGGTTACCTACAAAGGAAAACCCATCAGGCTATCATCAGATTTCTCAACAGAAACCCTACAGGCCAGAAGAGAATGGCATGATATAATTAATGCAATGAAACAGAACGGCCTCGAACCAAGATTACTGTATCCAGCATGATTATCATTTAAGTATGAAGGAGGGATCAAACAATTCCCAGAGAAGCAAAAGTTGAGGGAATTTGCCTCCCACAAACCACCTCTACAAGGCATCTTACAGGGACTGCTCTACATGGGAGCACTCCTACAAAGAGCACAGAACAAAACACACAACGTATGAAGAAGGGAAGAGGAGGAATAAGAAGGGAGATAAATAGAGAATCATCAGACCATGTTTATAATAGCTCAATAAGTGAGTTGTTAGACAGTAAGATGGTAAAGAAGCTAACCTTTTACCTTTGGTAACCACAAACTTAAAACCTGCAATGGCAATAAGTACATACCTTTCAATAATCACACTAAATGTAAATGGACTGAATGCACCAATCAAAAGACACAGAGTAATAGAATGGATAAAAAAGCAAGACCCATCCATATGCTGCTTACAAGAGACACACAAACCCAAAGATATGCACAGACTTAAAGTCAAGGGATGGAGAAAGATATTTCATGCAAAGAACCAAGAGAAAAAAGCAGGTTTTGCAATACTAGTATCAGACAAAATAGACTTCAAAATAAAGAAAGTAACAAAAGACAAAGAAGGACATTACATAATGATAAAGGGCTCAGTCCATGAAGAGGATATAACCATTAAAATATATATGCACCCAATACAGGAGCACCAACATATGTGAAACAAATACTAACATAATTAAAGGAGGCAATAGAATGCAATGCATTCATTCTGGGAGACTTCAACACACCACTCACTCCAAAGTACAGATCCACCAGACAGAAAATAAGTAAGGACACAGAGGCACTGAACAACACTCTAGAACAGATGGACCTAATAGACATCTACAGAACTCTACATCCAAAAGCAACAGGATACACATTCTTTTCAAGTGCACATGGACCATTCTCCTGAATAGACCACATACTAGGCCACAAAAAGAGCCTCAGTAAATTACAAAAGATTGAAATCCTACCACCCAACTTTTAAGACCACAAAGGCATAAAACTAGAAATAAACTGTACCAAGAATGCAAAAAGGCTCACAAACACATGGAGGCTTAACAACATGCTCCTAAATAATCAATGGATCAATGGCCAAATCAAAATGAAGATCAAGCAATATATGGAAACAAAAGACAACAACAACACAAAGCCCCAAGTACTGTGGGATACAGCAAAAGCAGTCTTAAGAGGAAAGTATATAGCAATCCAGGCTATTTAAAGAAGGAAAAACAATCCCAAATGAATGGTCTAATGTCACAATTATTGAAATTGGAAAAAGAAGAACAAGTGAGGCCTAAGGTCAGCAGGAGGAGGGACATAATAAGATCAGAGGAGAAATAAATAAAATTGAGAAGAATAAAGCAATAGGAAAAATCAATGAAACTAAGAGCTGTTTCTCTGAGAAAATAAAGAAAATAGATAAGTCTCTAGCCAGACTTATTAAGAGGAAAAGAGAGTCAGCACACATCAAAGAATCAGAAACGAGAAAGGAAAAATCACCACGGAACCCACATAAATACAAAGAATTCTTAGAGAGTACTATGAAAATCTATACGCTAGCAAGCTGGGAAACCTAGGAGAAATGGACAACTTCCTAGAAAAATACAAACTTCCAAGACTGACTCAGAAAGAAACAGAAAATCTAAACAGACAAATGGCCAGCAACGAAATTGAAGCGGTAATCAAAAAACTACCAAAGAACAAACCTCCCGGGCCAGATGGATTTTCCTCGGAATTTTATCAGACATACATAGAAGACAATACCCACTCTCCTTAAAGTTTTCCAAAAAATAGAAGAGGAGGGAATACTCCCAAACTCATTCTATGAAGCCAACATCAAACTAATACCAAAACCAGGCAAAGACCACACCAAAAAAGAAAACTACAGACCAATATCCCTGATGAACGTAGATGCAAAAATACTCAACAAAATATTAGCAAACTGAATTCAAAAATGCATCAAAAGGATCATCCACCATGACCAAGTGGGATTCATCCCAGGGATGCAAGAATGGTACAACATTCGAAAATCCATGAACATCATCCACTACATGAAAAAAAGGACAAAACCACATGATCATCTCCATAGATGCTGAAAAAGCATTCGATAAAATTCAACATCCATTCATGATAAAAACTCTCAACAAAATGGATATAGAGGGCAAGTACCTCAACATGATAAAGGCCATATATGATAAACCCACAGCCAACATCATACTGAACAGCGAGGAGCTGAAAGCTTTTCCTCTGCAATCGGGAACAAGACAGGGATGCCCATTCTCCCCATTGTTATTCAACATAGTACTGGAGGTCCTAGCCACGGCAATTAGACAAAACAAAGAAATACAAGGAATCCATATTGCTAAAGAAGAGTTCAAACTGTCACTATTTGCGGATGACATGATATAGTACATAAAAAACCCTAAAGACACCACTCTGAAACTACTACAGCTAATATCAGAATTCAGCAAAGTTGCAGTATACAAAATTAACACATAAATCTTTGGCTTTCCTATACACTAACAATAAACTAATAGAAAGAGAAATCAGGAAGACAATTCCATTCACAATAGCATCAAAAAGAATAAAATATCAAGGAATAAACCTAACCAAGGAAGTGAAAGAACTATACCCTGAAAACTATAAGACACTCTTAAGATAAATTAAACAGGTCACAAACAAATGGAAACTCATCCCATTCTCCTGGCTAGGAAGAATTAATATAGTCAAAATGGCCTTCCTGCCCAAACAATATACAGATTTGATGCAATCCCTATCAAACTACCAACAGCATTCTTCAATGAACTGGAACAAATAGTTCAAAAATTCATATGGAAACAACAAAGACCCCGAATAGCTAAAGCAATACTGAGAAGGAAGAATAAAGGGGGGGAACTCACTCCCCAACTTCAAGCTCTACTACAAAGCCACAGTAATCAAGAGAATTTGGTAGTGGTACAAGAACAGAGCCACAGACCAATGGAACAGAATAGATACTCCAAACATTAACCCAAACATATATGGTCAACTAATATTCAATAAAGGGGCCATGGTCATACAATGGGGAAATGACAGTCTCTTCAACAGATGGTGCTGGCAAAACTGGACAGCTACATGTAAGAGAATGAAACTGGATCACTGTCTAACCCCATACACCAAAGTAATTCGAAATGGATCAAAGACCTGAATGGAAGTCATGAAACCATAAAACTCTTAGAAAAAAACATAGACAAAAATCTCTTAGACATAAACATGAGTGACTTCTTCTTCAACATATCTCCCCAGGCAAGGAAAACAAAAGCAAAAATGAACAAGTGGGACTATATTAAGCTGAACAGCTTCTGTACAGCAAAAGACACCATCACTAGAACAAAAAGGTACCCTACAGTATGGGAGAATATATTCGTAAATGACAGATCCGATAAAGGCTTGACATCCAAAATATATAAAGAGCTCACCCACCTCAACAAACAAACAAAAAAATAATACACCATCAATAGAACAAAAAGGTACCCTACAGTATGGGAGAATATATTCGTAAATGACAGATCCGATAAAGGCTTGACATCCAAAATATATAAAGAGCTCACCCACCTCAACAAACAAAAAAATAATAATACACCATCAATAGAACAAAATGTACCCTACAGTATGGGAGAATATATTCATAAATCACAGATCTCATAAAGGCTTGACATCCAAAATATATAAAGAGCTCACCCACCTCAACGAACAAAAAACAAATAATACAATTAAAAAATGGGCAGAGGAACTGAACAGACAGTTCTCCAGAAAAGAAATTCAGATGGCCAACAGACACATGAAAAGATGCTCCACATCGCTAATTATCAGAGAAATGCAAATTAAAACCACAATGAGATATCACCTCACACCAGTAAGGATGGCTACCATCCAAAAGACAAACAACAACAAATGTTGGCGAGGTTGTGGAGAAAGGGGAACCCTCCTACACTGCTGGTGGGAATGTAAATTAGTTAAAACATTTGGAAAGCAGTGTGGAGGTTCCTCAGAATGCTCAAAATAGAAATACCATTTGACCCAGGAATTAAACTTCTAGGAATTTACCCCAAGAATGCAGCACTCCAGTTTGAAAATGACAGATGCACCCCTATGTTTATCGCAGCACTATTTACAGTAGCCAAAATATGGAAGCAACCTAAATGTCCATCAGTAGATGAATGGATAAAGAAGATGTGGTACATATACAGAATGGAATATTATGCAGCCATAAGAAAAAAACAGATCCTTCCATTCGCAACAACATGGATGGAGCTAGAGAGTATTATGCTCAGTGAAATAAGCCAGGCAGAGAAAGACAAGTACCAAATGATTTCAGTCATATGTGTAGTATAAGAACAAAAGAAAACTGAGGGAACAAAAGAGCAGCAGAAGCACAGAACCCAAGAATGGACTAATAGTTACCAAAGGGAAAGGGACTGGGGAGGACGGGTTGGAAGGGAGGGATAATGGCGGGAACAAAAGAAAGGGGGCATTACGATTAGCATGTATAGTGTAGCAGGGGGCATGGGGAGGGCTGTGCAACACAGAGAAGATGAGTAGTGATTTTACAGTATCTTACTATGTTGATGGACAGTGATTGTGAACGGGGATGTGGGGGGGACTTGGTGAAGAGGGAGCCTAGTAAACATAATGTCCTTCATGTAATTGTAGATTAATGATACCAAAATAAAAATTTAAAATAAAAGAAAAACATAGGAAAAAAAAAACCATGTCCACATAGTCTCTTTAACCATTATTACGTTTGAAAAACATTTAGTTAAAATTTAAAAAGTGATCTGTGTATGTACATGAACAGAACTGTCCTAGGTTTAGCAACAGACTAAGGATTGCAGAGAAGTAACTTATTTTGCTTTTCAGTATTGTCACTCTTTGAATTTCAAAATAGTCTTATGACTGTATATATTTTTGTGCAGTTGATCCTTGAACACAAAGGCTTGAACTGCATCGGTCCACTTATATGTAGGTTTGTTTTTTTTTTACATGTTCTGTTTTCAATACTTTTGTTTTTATTGAAGGGTAGTTGACACACAGTATTACATTACTTTCAGGTGTACAACACAGTGATTCAACATTTATATACATGATAATTCTAGGTACTAGCTATCACCATACCAAGTTTTTATAATATTTTGACTATATTCCTTATGCTATACATTACATCCCGGTTACTTATTTATTTTACAATTGGAAGTGTGTACATTTTTTCTTTGTGAGGGCATCTCTCATATTTATTGATCAAATGGTTGCTAACAACAATAAAATTCTGTATAGGGGAGTCAATGCTCAATGCACAATCATTAATCCACCCCAAGCCTAATTTTCATCAATCTCCAATCTTCTGAAGCATAATGAACAAGTTCTTACATGGAAAACAAATTCTTACACAGTGAATAAGTTACATAGTGAACAGGACAAGGGCAGTCATCACAGAAACTTTTGGTTTTGCTCATGCATTAAGAAATATAAACAGTTCAAATATGAATGCTCATTTGAGTTTTATTCTTGATTTTTATGTGGATACCAGATTTCTCTCTTTATTACTATTATTTTTAATAAAATGCTGAAGTGGTAGGTAGATACAAGATAAAGGTAGGAAACATAGTTTAGTGTTGTAAGAGAGCAAGTGTAGATGATCAGGTGTGTGCCTGTAGACTATGTGTTAATCCAAGCTAGACAAGGGCAATAAAACTTCCACATATGCTGAATATTTCTCTCAGAACAGGGGTGGTGAGGTTCTAAGCCTCACCTCTGTTGATTCCCAATTTCTCACCTGATGGCCCCCCTGCAACTGTGCCTGTCTTAGTTTGTTCCTCCCTTGAGGAATCTTACCTGTCTCTGGCTAACCAGTCATCTTCCAGGGCCATACAGGGAAATGTAAAGTTGGTAAGTGAGAGAGAAGACTTATTGTTTGAAAAGGTTAGCTTTTTACTTCTTTACATATTTATGCCCTGTGGCTTCTATGCCCAGCATTTGTCTTGAGGTATCTTTACCACTTGGAAGAATTATGATACTCGGTAAATTTGATATGAGGCATGAATTCTATTTAAGGGTTGTAACTAGGAAGGAAGGAGAAAAGCTATAGAAGTAGCAGGTGGAAGAAAACATGGGAAGATTGATTATTTCTTTGACATATCTTCTTGTAGAGTAACTTCAGCATGTATAGGTTTTAAACTACTACTTAAATTGCGCACACACATTAACATAATAGGAGTATAGTTACATAACCAAAGCATACCTGTAATTACCAGCCATCTCCAGTGAAACCAAGAAAACCAGTTAGGTACCTTAGGCATTTGGGAAAACTTATCTATGATATGGTGGATATTGTCCAACTGAACTTGAACAGTCTGAGAGAAATCAGACAAATTAAAACAACCCATTCCTGGGGAATGTTCACATCCCTTATGTTCTTTTAACAGTAAATAGTCTGTAGTTGTAAGATTTTGGAGCGCTACAACTTGCACTTCTCCTAATTCTTGATTGAGTTCCAACAGTATAGATCCAGTCAAATTTGTTGTTTTACTGTATGCACAGGCCAGCTTATATATCTCCTTCTTCATTCCCATGGCAAGTCCAGGAACTTGTGGGATGAGTGCATCTACAGCCGTAGCAGTGTGTGGATATTTGTTGGGGTTTTTTGATGATTATCTTCTGGCATGAGTCTTCCAGAGAGTGCTGATGTTGGAAGTTCTTTTTCATATCGTATCTTAGTTCATTTTCAGGGTAGCCCAATTAGGCTTTGATCCTCTGTATAAACACAAACAGACGCTTTGCCTACCCCTTTATATGCCCTTTACACCGTTGTGTAGAACTCATTGGAGGTTACCACACAGGAACTGCCTTTTTTTTTTTGTATCACTAATCTACACTTACATGACGAATATTATGTTTACTAGGCTCTCCCCTATACCAGGTCCCACCTATAAACCCCTTTACAGTCACTGTCCTTCAGCATAGCAAAATGTAGAATCACCGCTTTCCTTCCCTGTGCTGTACAGCCCTCCCCTTTCTCCCACCACCCCAAGCATGCTAATCTTAATACCCCCGTACTTTTCCCCCCCTTATCCCTCCCCACCCACCCATCCTCCCCAGTCCCTTTCCCTTTGGTACCGTTAGTCCATTCTTGAGTTCTGTGATTCTGCTGCTGTTTTATTCCTTTAGTTTTTCCTTTGTTCTTATATTCCACCGATAAGTGAAATCATTTGGTATTTCTCTTTCTCCGCTTGGCTTGTTTCACTGAGCATAATACCCTCCAGCTCCATCCATGTTACTGCAAATGGTAGGATTTGCCCTTTTCTTATGGCTGAGTAGTATTCCATTGTGTATATGTACCACATCTTCTTTATCCATTCATCTATCGATGGATGTTTAGGTTGCTTCCAATTCTTGGCTATTGTAAATAGTGCTGCGATAAACATAGGGGTGCACTGATCTTTCTCATACTTGATTGCTGCATTCTTAGGGTAAATTCCTAGGAGTACAATTCCTGGGTCAAATGGTAAGTCTGTTTTGAGCGTTTTGATGTACCTCCATACTGCTTTCCACAATGGTTGAACTAACTTACATTCCCACCAGCAGTGTAGGAGGGTTCCCCTTTCTCCACAGCCTCGCCAACATTTGTTGTTGTTTGTTTTTTGGATGGCAGCCATCCTTACTGGTGTGAGGTGATACCTCATTGTAGTTTTAATTTGCATTTCTCTGATAATTAGCGATGTGGAGCATCTTTTCGTGTGTCTCCTGGCCATCTGTATTTCTGTTTTGTAGAACTGTCTGTTCAGTTCCTCTGCCCACTTTTTAAATGGTTTATTTGTTTTTTGTTTGTTGAGGCATGTGAGCTCTTTATATATTCTGGACGTCAAGCCTTTATCGGATGTGTCATTTTCAAATACATTCTCCCATACTGTAGGGTTCCTTTTTGTTCTATTGATGGTGTCTTTTGCTGTACAGAAGCTTTTCAGCTTAATATAGTTCCACTTATTCATTTTTGCTGTTGTTTTCCTTGCCTGGGGAGATATGTTCAAGAAGAGGTCACTCATGTTTATGTCTAAGAGGTTTTTGCCTATGTTTTCTTCCAAGAGTTTAATGGTTTCATGACTTACATTCAGGTCTTTGATCCATTTTGAGTTTACTTTTGTATATGGGGTTAGACAATGGTCCAGTTTCATTCTCCTACATGTAGCTGTCCAGTTTTGCCAGCACCATCTGTTGAAGAGACTGTCATTTCGCCGTTGTATGTCCATGGCTCCTTTATCAAATATTGATTGACCATATATGTCTGGGTTAATGTCTGGATTGTCTAGTCTGTTCCATTGGTCTGTGGTTCTGCTCTTGTGCCAGTACCAAATTGTCTTGATTACTGTGGCTTTATAGTAGAACTTGAAGTTGGCGAGTGAGATCCCCCCTACTTTATTCTTCTTTCTCAGGATTGCTTTGGCTATTTGGGGTCTTTCTTGGTTCCATATGAATTTTTGAGTTATTTGTTGCAATTCATTGAAGAATGTTGCTGGTAGTTTCATAGGGATTGCATCAAATCTGTATATTGCTTTGGGCAGGATGGCCATTTTGATGATATTAATTCTTCACGAAAGCAGTCTTAAGAGGAAAGTATATAGCAATCCAGGCATATTTAAAGAAGGAAGAACAAGCCCAAATGAATAGTCTAATGTCACAATTATCAAAATTGGAAAAAGAAGAACGAATGAAGCCTAAAGTCAGCAGAAGGAGGGACATAATAAAGATCAAAGAAGAAATAAATAAAATTGAAAAGAATAAAACAATAGAAAAAATCAAAGGAACCAAAAGCTGGTTCTTTGAGGAAATAAACAAAATAGATAAGGCTCTAGCCAGACTTATTAAGAGAGAAAGAGAATCAACACACATCAACAGAATCAGAAATGATAAAGGAAGCATCACAATGGACCCAACAGAAACACAAAGAATTATTAGAGACTACTATGAAAACCTATATGCTAAGAAGCTGGAAAACCTAGAAGAAATGGACAATTTCTTAGGAAAATACAACCTTCCAAGACTGACCAAGGAAGAAACTCAACATCTAAACAAACCAATTACCAGCAAATAAATTGAAGTGGTAATCAAAAAACTACCCAAGAACAAAGTCCCTGGGCCAGGTGGATTTACCTTGGAATTTTATCAGACATACAGAGAAGATATAATTCCCATTCTCCTTAAAGTTTTCCAAAAAGTAGAAGAGGAGGGAATACTCCCAAACTCATTCTATGAAGCCAACATCACCCTAACACCAAAACCAAGCAAAGACCCAACCAAAAAAGAAAATTACAGACCAATATCCCTGATGAATGTAGATGCAAAAATACTCAACAAAATATTAGCAAACCGAAATCAAAAATACTTCAAAAGTATCATACACCATGACCAAGTGGGATTCATTCCTGGGATGCAAGGATGGTACAACATTCGAAAATCCATCAACATCATCCACCACACAAACCAAAAGGAGGACAAAAACCACATGATCATCTCCATGGTTTCTGAAACAGCATTCGACAATGTTCAGCTTCCATTCATGATAAAAAAATCTCAACAAAATGGGTATAGAGGGCAGGTACCTCAACATAATAAAGGCCGTATACAATAAACCCACAGCCAACATCATACTGAACTGTGAAAAGCTGAAAGCTTTTCCTGTGAGATTGGGAACAAGACAGGGATGCCCATTCTCCCCACTGATATTCAACATAATACTGGAGGTCCTAGCCATGGCAATTAGACCACACAAAGAAATACAAGGAATCCAGATTGGTAAAAAGAATTCAAACTGTCACTGTTTGCAGATGGCATGATATTGTACATAAAAAACCCTAAAGACTCCACTCCAAAACTACTAGAACTGATATCAGAGTACAGCAAAGTTGCAGGATACAAAATTAACACACAGAAATCTGTGGCTTTCCTATACACTAACAATGAACTAATAGAAAGAGAAATCAGGAAAACCATTCCATCAAAAAGAATAAAAAACCTAGGAATTAATCTTACCAAGGAAGTGAAAGACCTAGACCCGGAAAACTATAAGACACTCTTAAGAGAAATTAAAGAGAACACTAACAAATGGAAACTCATCCTATGCTCTTGGCTAGGAAGAATTAATATCGTCAAAATGGCCATCCTGCCCAAAGCAATATGCAGATTTGATGGAATCCCTATCAAATTACCAACAACTTTGTTCCGCGAACTAGAACAAATAGTTCAAAAATTCATATGGAAACACCAAAGACCCCGAATAGCCAAAGCTTTCCTGAGAAGGAAGAATAAAGTTGGGGGGATCTCGCTCTCCAACTTCAAGCTCTACTACAAAGCCAAAGTAATCAAGACAATTTGGTACTGGCACAAGAATAGAGCCACAGACCAGTGGAACAGAATAGGGACCCCAGATATTAACCCAAACATTTATGGTCAATTAATATATGATAAAGGATCCATGAACATACAATGGGGAAATGACAGGCTCTTCAACAGATGGTGCTGGCAAAACTGGACAGCTACATGTAAGAGAATGAAACTGGATCACTGTCTAACCCCATACACAAAAGTAAATTTGAAATGGATCAAAGACCTGAATGTAAGTCATGAAACCATAAAACCCTTAGAAAAAAACAGACAAAAATCTCTTGGACATAAGCATGAGCGACTTCTCATGAACATATCTCCCCGGGCAAGGGAAACAAAAATGAATAAGTGGGACTATATCAAGCTGAAAAGCTTCTGTACAGCAAACGGCACCATCAATAGAACAAAAAGGTACCCTACAGTATGGGAGAATATTTTCATAAATGACAGATCTGATAAAGGGTTGACATCCAAAATATATTAAGCGCTCATGCACCTCAACAAACAAAAAGAAAATATTCCAATTAAAAAAAGGTCAGAGGAGCTGAACAGACAGTTCTCTGAAGAAGAAATTCAGATGGCCAGTAGACACATGAAAAGATGCTCCACATCGCTTGTCATCAGTGAAATGCAAATTAAAACCACAATGAGACATCACCTTACACCAGTAAGGATCATCACCATCCAAAAGACAAACAACAACAAATGTTGGTGAGGTTGTGGAGAAAGGGAAACCCTTCTACACTGCTGGTGGGAATGCAAATTAGTTCAACCATTGTGCAAAGCAGTATGGAGGTTCGTCAAAAGCTCAAAATAGAAATACCATTTGACCCCGAAATTCCACTTCCAGGAATTTACCCTAAGAATGAAGCACTCCAGTTTGAAAAAGACAGATGCACCTGTATGTTTATCACAGCACTATTTACAATAGCCAAGAAATGGAAGCAACCTAAATGTCCATCAGTAGATGAATGGATAAAGAAGATGTGGTACATATACACAATGGAATATTACTCAGCCATAAGAAAAAAACAAATCCTATCATTTGCAACAACATGGATGGAGCTAGAGGGTATTATGCTCAGTGAAATATCCCAGGTGGAGAAAGACAAGTACCAAATGATTTCACTCATATGTGGAATATAAGATCAAAGAAAAACTGAAGGAACAGAACAGCAGCAGAATCACAGAATCCAAGAATGGACCACCGGCTACCAAAGGGAAAGGGACTGGAAAGGAGAGGTTGGAAGGGAGGAATAAGGTTGCGGAAAAGCAAGGAGGCTTTACTGTTAGCATGTATAATGTGGGGTGGGCATAGGGTGGGCTGGGTAACACAGAGAAGACAAGTAGTGAGTCTACAGCGTCTTACTACGCTGATGGACAGTGACTGTAATAGGGTTTGTTGAGGGGGGACTTGGTGAAGGGAGGAGTCCAGTAACCACAATGTTCTTCATGTAATTGTAGATTAATGATAATAAAATAAATAACAAAAGAAGTGAAATAATGTATTTGTGGCTCCCCATTGCCTTCAATATAAAATTAAAAGTTAGTGTAGAACTGGTGTAATGATGCAGCCTCAGTCTGCTTTGCCAGCCACATCCCAGTCACATGTTCTGTGACCTTTGTTACCTTAACAGAGTCTGCTGTGAGCATGTATAGGTGAATGCTGCTCTCACGTCTGAGAGTGGTGAATGTCAATGTAGAAATGTAGTGAATTGTGTATACTTCAGAAGGGGTATGCAAATGTTAAATTCATGCGAGTAAAATTAGACTATCCTTAGATATAAAATTTAGGATATGTCCTTTTGAAATTTTATTAGGTGTGTGTGTAATGTAGTTACCATTGAAGAGGTCTGATCTAATGGGGTTATTTGTAAATCTTTCTAGTTAACTTTTAGGGAGCCTAGTAACTGCATGAAAGAACCAGCAGGATTCATGATTCAAAAAGTTGTTGCTCTCCCCCCTCACCTTTCTTTAAATAGGGTCAGACATTAAAAGTCCAGAGTAAGGTCTGTGTACTAGTCCTACATCTAACTTCAAATATAAATATCCTGAGATAAACAATATAACATTTCTGAACCTCGCTGTTTTCTAAAATGAGTTGAGTTGTGTGAGTCTATTAAGTTCTGCGTGCTTGGTACTGTGACTAGCGCTGCGGATTTAAAAGAAATGAATGACTTAAACACAGCACTAAAAGAGTTCATAGGCTGTTTTCTATGTCTGAAGCTGATGTCTGTAAGTCTCATGAGGCAAACCTTAGTTTCTGAACATTTGATGCATGAAATGGATTTGTCAGAGATGACTAAATAAATTGTTTTTAGCTTCCAATGTTTGGAAATATAAGTATAACAGGCCTTCATTGAGTAGCCAAGTTTCTGAGAAGCAGTCCAGTTTTCCTGTTAATTTCTATTTTAATTTCAGCTATCTCCTGCTGATTACTGACGGCTTGCCTTCAGTTGTGTGGTTCAAAGCTGACATTCTGTGCTGTGAATAGTGAGCTTCTCCCGTGTCGGGCAGCTGCAGCTGCAGCGAGGCTGCAGTGAAGGGAGAGAAGAGCATCAGCTATTCTGATCTTGGCCATAACCATCCCCAGCGGAATTCTATTAATGTTAGACTTTTGACTGTCTGTGTTTCTGTTTCTTTTAGGATGAATTTCTATTAACTGAATCATTGTAATAAGGAGTTTCAGTAAGATTAAATTAATTCAGTGAAAGCCACTTCTCTGTGAAAGAGGAGAGCCAGAGGTAGATAGTTTCTGCTAATTAAGTTGATAGAAGGATGGATTTCCGACTTGGAATATTGTGGGAAACCATAGTCCACAAAGGGAGTGATCTCTTTCCCTTTTGGACAATATTCTTTCTGCTTTCAGAAAGAGGTCTCTGAATAAGACCTGTCTGCACCTTGTATTTCTGAAAATGCGTCAGTTTTACTCTTACAACTGAATAGATAGTCTGATTGTGCTATTGCTCCATTGTCTACTTTTGTAAAATAATTTTCTTAACTTCCATCAAGGCAGTACATTGTTTATTGCTCTGTTGGTTATCAGAAGTGGTTCTAGGTGCTCACATTACATCAAAGAACATACAGTCCTTGTCCTCTTGGAGCTTATATTATAGTGACCATGTTTCACATTTGAGGAGATTAAAAGAAAATGTACCATGTCAGTGTTTCAGGGAAGGTTAGAAGGATAGTGAAGCCAGGATGAAAGTAAAGATTTGTTATTTTATAAAAGGTGGTCAGGGAAATCCTCTCTCATACATATTTGCTTGAAGTAAGGATGTGTAGGAATAAATTTTTCGAGACCTTACATATCTTGAAATCTTGTTTATACCATAATACTTAATAGTTTCTCTTGGAATAGAATTTTAAGTTGGAAATAATTTCCCTTTGGAATAATGAGGACATTGTTCCATTGTCTTATAGTTTCCAGAATTGCTTTTGAAAAACTTAACAGTGATCCAATTCCTGATTGTTTGTTGTGAATTATTGTTTTGTCTGTGAACTTGTAAGATCATCTTTTTGTCTCCAGTGTTCTGAAATGTCACAGTGAGGTGCTTGGTTGTAGGTCCATTTTGTTTCATGGTGCTGGGCTACTGATGGGCCCATTTAATCTGTAAATTCATATCCTTTGGTTCTAGGAAATTGCTTTGAATTACTTAGTTGATGGTCTCCTCAATTTTCTGCCTTCTCTTTCATGAATGTCTTTTATTCATATATTGACCCTTCTGGGATTGGCTCTCTGATTTTTTCTTTTTTATTCTTCTGTTTCCCACATCTTTGTCTTTCTGTTCTGTTTTCTAGGGCACTTTATAAACTTTCTCTTCAAACCTTTTTTTTTTGCTATTGTATTTTTGATATCTATGAGTTAATCTTGTTCCCTGATTTTTCCTTTTAAAATAGCACCTGTCTCTTATTTTTTTTATTTTACAATGTCTGTCTTAGCTTTCCGAGAAAAACAAATTTTGTTATTTTCTTTCTGTTCATGTAGTTTCTTTTTTCCTCCAAGTGTTTGCTGTTGGTTGTGTATAATTTCTTCTCTACTTTATGTTAGGAAGTTTCTTTAGTTGATTGCTAGATATACCTGGTTGTCAGTTTCTAGTTAAGAGTAAGTAACTAAGTATGAGACCAAATGGAATTTAAGCCAGTAGATGACATCTGTGAGCTGTGATTCTCACTGTGGAAGAGTGACCTGACTGTGTTCTTTCATTGGAGATTCCCAGTTTTTTATCTTTACTCAGGAATTGATAGAGTTCCAGGAGAAGATTTTTCCAATCTTCTACCCAGATGGAAAAGGCCTGATTGCCATAGTTTTGGTCTCCTGGGTACAGAAGACTGAGAGGTGTGTCAGTATACAGAATGCATATATTGATTTAATTAACTTTTAGTGTGGCGGTCCTGTCCTCAACTGTACCTAGGGTTGTTAAGCCTAGAAACCCTCTGATTTAGTTAATTCATCAATGGGCTAAGGCTCTATATTTCTGCTCACCCAGTAACATAGAGTATGAGATGAGATATAGGAATTGAATTGTTTCTTAAGACACTTCAACGGATCAACATTATTTTAGCTCCAGTCACACCACTTTCAGGTTTCCTTGTGCAATCATTTCCTGAGTCTTTAAGCGATTCTTCAGGATAGATTATATTGAGTCAAGTCATTTTCCATTGCCAAGGCTTCAGGTTTCTCAAGTTGATTGAGGTTTGTATTTCAGCAGTTAGATTTTTGGTTTTTAAGTTCACTAATTCGTTCTTTTTCCCATTTCCTGTTCTTTTTTCTTAGATGTGATATACTTCCTTGTTTCTGGGAAGATTATTAGACAAAAATATTTACCTCTAGATGTTCCTTTTTTCTCATCATTGTTTTCCTTTAAATACTTGAACGTATAACTCTTTAACATCTGTGTCTGATAATTCCACAGTGTTTATTATTCCTGCATCTCCATCTGTTTGTTTTTCTTCTGGGTATAAATTACATTTTCCTGCTTCTTGGTATGTCTAATACAGGCATGCCTCGGAAATATTTCAGTTTGGTTCCAGACCACTGGAGTAAAGCAAAGTTTGCAATAGAGTGAATCAAATGAATGTTTTGGTTTACCAGGGTATATACAAGTTAATTTAAACTATACCTTAGTCTTTTAAGTGTGCAAGAGTATTATGTCAGAAAATAAATACTACATATACCTTTATTAAAAAATACTTTATTGCTAAATATGCTAACCATCATCTGAGCTTTCAGCAAGTCATAATCACTGATCATAGGTCACTGTAACGAATACAATAATAATGCAAAAGTTTGTAATATTGTGAGAATTACGAAAATGTGATAGAGACATAAAGTAAGCAGATGTTTGTGGGAAAATGGCACCAATAAACTTGCTTGATGCAGGGTTGTCACAATCTTTCAATTTTTAAAAAATGCAGTATCTGTAAAACTTAAGAAAGCAGTGACCAATAAGACAAGGCATGCCTGTAACTTTTCTTTTTCCCTGGATACTGGTCATTGTCAACATTACATTGTTTGGTCTCTGGATTTTGTTGTCCTCCTTTAAAGAATTTTGAGCTTTGGAAGGTAGTTAAATGACTTACAGTTCTGTTTGCTTTTTTCAAGTTTTGCTAGGGTGGGTATTAAAATATAATCATTACACTAGAGATAGTTTCTAGCCTCACTACTAAGGTATGGTCCTGCTAAGGTCTCTACTGAATATTTTGAATGTTTAATGAAAACTCTGCACTTTGGCTGGTGGAAATCTGAATGATTCTATGACCTATGTGAGCTCTGGGAACCATTCAGCTCACACTTCCCTAGTCATTCTTTGCCCAGCTTTGTAAAATTTGACCCAGTGCCCACACATCTTAGTGTCTAGCAAAGACTTACTGACATTCCTGTGTAAATTGAGCTTTAGTTTTCTACACAGCTTCCTTCTCTCTGGAACTTTGCCCCACACCTTCCAGAAACCTCAGATTTCTTGAATTCTAATTTCTGTCTCCTCTACTCAGCAAGGCAGGTATGCTCTGCTTGGGATCTATGTCCCTGTTGTGCAGTCCAGAATGTGTCTCACAACAGAAAGCCAGGAGATCATAGGCCTCATCTCATTCATTTCCCCTCTCAGGCACCACAGTCCTATGTTGCCTGTTGTCCAGTAACTGAATACAGTTTTATATATTTTGGCCAGTTTTCTAGTTGTTTTAAATGAAAGGTACATATGGTTCCTGTTACATTATAGCTGGAAGCAGAAGTCAACATACTTAGTTTGAAATTCTATTCTGATTATATTTTAAGTCTTTCTTTGGTTGTGTTCATTTGTTTAACTTGTCTTCTGTCTTGAACAGGCTTTACATTCCTCAAGAGTTTGCTCATTCTTTCATTGTATATGCATATTTAATACTGAAATTCCTTATTGTCTATCTCTTCTGCTTCTGGACTGCTTGGGAAGAGGGCTAAGACCTGCCATTGGAGTTTTTACGTGTTTTTTAGTGGCAGTAAAAGAGCGAGTAGAATATATTTCTGGGCTACATATCCTGGTGGCTGATCTTCTGGGAACCAAAGCTTCCCTTTCTAAGTGTCACCAGCTACTGAGGATTCTGCCCTGTCTCTAAGGTCTTAATATGCATTATTCCCTCCTGGTGTCATAGGCCCTCGGTCACTGCCAGGTGTATTGGTGGGGAATGAATATGGGCTCATTTGACTTGGCTGCACCCACTGTGGTAGTCCAAGTAACAGTGCTGTTCACTTTCCCTTCCTGTTCCTGTATTCCACCTGTGGCCAAGGGGCAATGGCAAATCTGTTGCTGTTTTGTGTGTGTCTCTTACTTTGGAAGATCCATGTTCATCTCAGCCTGTTATTTTCCTCTTCATATTTTTAATTTGTTTTAGGTAACAGAGTATTCGCAGTTTCTAGCTCTTCAATTCCTTTTGTTCTTGTGTGACCACTAATTAATTTTCTGTCATTTCCAGGATTTGATGTAGATGGGGGAAACTAGCCAGTTCTCAGTCTGCCACCTTGAAACAGGCAGGATAATCCCTTTTGAGCCTGTCTCTGCTCAACCATTTTTTTTGGTATCATTAATCTACAATTACATGAAGAATATTATCTTTACTAGGCTCCCCCCTTCACCAAGTACTCCCCACAAACCCCATTACAATCACTGTCCATCAGTGTAGTAAGATGCTATAGAATCACTACTTGTCTTCTCTGTGTTGTACAGCCCTCCCTGTGCCCCCACATTATACATGCTAATTGTAATGCCCCTTTTCTTTTTCCCCACCCTTATCCCTCCCTTCCCACCCATTCTCCCCAGTCCCTTTCCCTTTGGTAACTGTTAGTCCATTCTTGGGTTCTGTGATTCTGCTGCTGTTTCATTCCTTCAGTTTTTCTTTGTTCTTATACTTCACATATGAGTGAAATCAGTTGGTACTTGTCTTTCTCCGCCTGGCTTATTTCACTGAGCATAATACCCTCTAGCTCCATCCATATTGTTGCAAATGGTAGGATTTGTTTTCTTCTTATGGCTGAATACTATTCCATTGTGTATATGTACCACATCTTCTTTATCCATTCATCTACTGATGGACACTTACGTTGCTTCCATTTCTTGGCTACTGTAAATAGTGCTGCGATAAACATAGGGGTGCATCTGTCTTTTTCAAACTGGGCTGCTGAATTCTTAGGGTACATTCCTAGAAGTGGTATTCCTGGGTCAAATGATATTTCTATATTGAGCTTTTTGAGGAACCTCCATATTGCTTTCCACAATGGTTGAACTAATTTACATTCCCACCAGCAGTGTAGAAGGGTTCCCCTTTCTCCACAACCTCGCCAACATTTGCTGTTGTTTGTCTTCTGGATGGTGGCGATCCTTACTGGTGTGAGGTGATATCTCATTGTGGTTTTGATTTGCATTTCTCTGATGAGTAGCAATGTGGAGCATCTTTTCATGTGTCTGTTGGCCATCTGAATTTCTTCTTTGGAGAACTGTCTGTTCAGCTCCTCTGCCCATTTTTTATTTGCATTATTGCTTTTTGTTTGTGTTCTCAACCATTTTTAAACCGATTTGCTTTCCACTACTACCAGGGTTTCAGTGTGTGTGTGTGTGTGTTAATAAATATCCAGTTTCACTGTTGGTAAACATTAAATAGCATAACATTTTCCCTTGGCTTCTTTATCCTGTGTGGGCCAATTTATTTGGCTCTTCATTCAAGAAATAACTATTGGGGCTCTTATCTAAGTACTTGAGGAGGAGGGCACTATCTAAAGGGAGAATTAAAGATATAACTATGCTATAATACTATAATAGGTGATGTGATAAGAGCTATTAGAAAGTACAAGAAAAGTTTTGCAGAAAGTTAGGTTAAATAGACAGTCCTTAACAAGCAGAGATAATATTTGCAGGGTGTAGAGTCACAAACTCAGTGGCAATGTAGTACCTGGTAAAAGTCACCAGTGACCTAATGGCTGAATCTACTTGCTTCTTTTTAGTCCTTCTTTGTCTTCACTGAGGCGAGTTGACACTTAGCAAGCACTCTCTTTCTCTTGGAAATTCTCTTCTGTGACAGGTTTCTTTTCCTGCTTTTAAGACTTATCTTTCTGTCTCATTTTCCTGTCCCCTACCAGTTCTAGACATTCTGTCAATGTCTGTGTCTGTATTCCAAAGGCTTCAATGTCTCTAGGAAGATGATTCTCAAATCTTTGACCTGAGCTTTCACATTAGGCTGAACTCCAGATCCTTACTTACTGCTGCTTTGATTATCTGGAAAATGAATTACAAATCTGAGCCCTTTAATTCTCATCTTCTAAATAAGCTCCTCCTGTGTTCAGAAGTCTGTCACCTGTCTCTCCATTCTTATCACTGCAGAGTATCTTTGACTCATCTTTCTTCTTTATGTTTATTTTTCATTTGCTCTCTTTGTATTTCCATTGTCTAACCCTAATTTAGGCCCTCATTAATTCATTTCCAACTCATGAGTGGCATTTCACATGCTTTCCTGCCTCTGGTATTTCCTTTATGGGTCTATCCTATGCACAGGTGCCAGTTTCATCTAAAGCTGGTGCATTTATATTCTCATGGTTTTCTCTGGTGCAAAGTTCCATTATCAGTTAATGTAGCTTTCTCCTACTCCACTGTGATTTCCTCAAGGGCAGGACCTGTACCTTAATCCTTTTTCATATCCTCAGTACCAAGTTAACTGTCTGGCACATAATAGGCACTCAGTAGTTGAGTGAATGAGCTAGGACTTGTTTTGTTTCTAAGGTGTATTATGTTTTTTTATTAAGGTATCGATATACAATCTTATGAAGGTTTCACATGAGCAGCATTGTAGTTACAACATTCACTCACATTATTGGATCCCCCCCTTAACCCATTGCTGTCACTGTCTGTCC
Source organism: Manis pentadactyla (assembly GCF_030020395.1). Lineage (NCBI taxonomy): Eukaryota > Metazoa > Chordata > Mammalia > Pholidota > Manidae > Manis > Manis pentadactyla. The sequence continues at coordinate 89,391,329 of NC_080024.1, read as the reverse complement.
ATCAGCATAGTCAGATGCTGTGGAGTCACTACTTGTCTTCTCCATGCTGTTCTGCCTTCCTTTGACCCACCTACATTATGTGTGCTAATTGTAGTGTCCCTTATCGCTCCCTACATACCCACCCTCCCCAATCCCTTCCCTTTGGTAACTTCTAGTCCCTTCTTGGAGTCTGTGAGTCTGCTGCTGTTTTGTTCCTTCAGTTTTGCTTTGTTGTTATACTCCACAAATAAAGGAAATTATTTGGTACTTGTCTTTCTTCTCCTGGCTTATTTCACTGAGCAAAATAGTCTCCAGCTCCATTCATGTTGTTGCAAATGATAGGATTTGTCTTCTTCTTATGGCTGAATAATATTCCATTGTGTATATGTATCACCTCTTCTTTATTATTTCATCTACTGATGGACACTTAGGCTGCTTCCATATCTTGGCTATTGTATATAGTGCTGTGATAAACATAGGGATACATATGTCTTTTTGAATCTGGGATCTTGTTTTCTTTGGGTAAATTCTTAGGAGTGGAATTCCTGGGTCAAATGATATTTCTATTTTTAGTTTTTTGAGGAACCTCTACATTGCTTTCCACAAAATGGTTGAGTTAATTTACATTCCCACCAACAGTGTAGGAATTTTCCCCTTTCTCCACATCCTCACCAGCATTTGTTCTTTCTTGTCTTTTGGATGTTGACCATCCTAACTGGTGTGAGGTGATATCTCATTGTGGTTTTAATTTGCCTTTCTCTGATGATTAGTGATGTGAAGAAGCATCTTTTCATGTGCCCGTTGGCCATCTGAATTTCTTCTTTGGAGAAGTGTCTGTTCAGATCCTCCACCCATTTTTTAATCAGGTTGTTTGCTTGTTGGGTGTTGAGGCATGTGAGCTCTTTACATATTTTGGATGTTAACCCCTTATCGGATATGTCATTTACAAATATATTCTCCCATACTGTAGGATGCCTTTTTGTTCTGCTGATGGTGTCCATTGCTGTTCAGAAGCTTTTTAGTTGGGTGTAGTCCCATTTGTTCATTTTTCTTTTCTTTCCCTTGCCCGAGGAGATGCGTTCAGGAAAAAATTGCTCATGTATACATTCAAGAGAGTTTTGCCTATGTTTTCTTCTAAGAGTTTTTTGGTTTCATGACTTGCATTCAGGTCTTTGATCCATTTCGAGTTCAATTTTGTGTATGGATTTAGACAATAATTCTAAGGTATATTATTTTTAAGATGTAGACTAGTCAGGCAGTCATTACTGGTATATAAATAGATTTTATTTTAAAAAACTTTCTCATAATGGACTATTAAATTTTGAATATTGATTTAACTGATTCATTAAAAATAGGCAGTACCTTGAGAATCAAAAAACCCATTTTCATCATAGTAAGACAATATATTTAATGTTTGTCACAGTGTCAAACAAATATATGAAATTCTATTTTCACTAAAGGCACTGAGAAAAAGGGAAACATTATTTTAACATGTTGGACACATGACATACAGCTCATTTTCTAAGTGACTGCTGTCAGCATTTCTGCTAAAAGAGCAGTATTATAATCATTGATTTCAGAAAATGCAAATTTGCTTGGAATGAGAAAAGCTCTGTTACATACTCACCTGTCAGTTTATTTCCAAATTTATATTCTAAATGTACAGTATGTGCATGTATGTACATGCTGCAAAATATGAAGAAACCTTAGGAAGAGGAAAACTGAAAGATTCAGAAACTGTCATGTTTTCCTTCCATTAATTTAAGGAATTTGACTCAAAAACCTAACACTGCTTTCTTGATTAACACACTTAAAAGCTTTCTGGACCTCTATTATTTGTTTTTAATGTAATATAAATAGCATAGTTTTAAAGAAATTAGAACCATAAAACCCATTTTCATTTTGTGTTCATTCTTCACTTACATGTTTTTCCTTTTTTAAAATTTGTGTATAATTTATGTACAGTGAAGTGCACAATCCTTAATTTTAGAGCTTGATGAATTTTCTACATATGTATCCTCATAGATAACCATCTTCTAGTGCAGGCTATAGAAATTTCCATCATCCTGACCCTCATGCTCCCTCCCACTCAGTATCACCACAAGAGTGACCCTTAGCCCATGTCCATCACCATAGTTTGCTTATTTTATAATTTCTGATAACTTTAATAATGCTCTTTTGTGTCTACTTCTGTTATTCAACCTTATGTCTGTGAGATTCATCCGTGATCTTCATTGCTTATTATATATTTTTAAGTTTACCTTTTTTCACAAAACTATCACATGTATTGAGGACATTTAGAAAATATGTAAAAGGTGAGGAGAAAGGAGAAAGAGACCTTTAGTACCCAAAGACAAATGTTCCTAAGCTTTGTTTACTTCCACTTCTATTCTTGATATGTACATGTAGTTTTCTATATTTGAAATCATAATACATGTTCCTATGTATCCATTTCTTACTACATAGCATGTAAATATTTTTACAGTCACCAAGAAAGGCCAGTTGTCTTTCTGCTTAGCCCTGGCTGAAATTACTAATGAGCTGGGATTTTCATTTTTTTCAGTTGTAATTCATCGGATGTTGTGTGTCACTCACTGTTCCAGTCACTGTTCTAGGTGCTAAGAGAAGAGAGAGAGGGCAAGACAGGCAAGCTCCCTGCACTTATGGAGGTTGCATTCTATACTGGGGAGCAGTGGACATCAACCAATGAAAAGTAAAGAAGGAATTGTCAGGTAGCAGTAAGCACTGTGAAGAAGATATGTGGACTTAAAACTGCAGGACTTTCATATACAGTTGGTAGTGTATTACCAAGTAATGTCAAAATACCCCATGATCCAGAAATTTCACTCTGCTTCATGTACGTATAAATCAGGATGCACTTAAAAGAATGTTCATGGCAATATTATTTTTAATAGTGCCAAATTGGAAACACCAAATGTCCACCAACAGTAGAATGGATAAATGAGTTGTAGTGTATTCAGCTGAAATACTGTACAGCCACAGAAACAATGTGCTGCACTCTGTGATTGATTCTTATGAACATTCCACTGAGAGAAGGAAAACAAATGAAGAAGAACACATTCTATTTATAAAAAACCCAAAACTAGGTAAAAACTAAGCTATATTGCTTGAGGATACATACTTAGATAGTAAAATTATTCTAAAAAGAGAGAGAGAGAGAGAGAGAGAGAGAGAAGCAAAAAAGTAAAAGTCAGAATAGGGTTTCCTCTGGGGAAACTGAGTGGTAGTGACCAGGAGTGTGAATGTTGGGGAGGTGCTTCTCAAATGCTGGAAATGTTCCATTCTTGACCTTAATAGCAGTTATATAGCAGTCTGTAATGATTGATTAAACTACATATTTACATTTTAGGCACTTCTCCATTTGTGATTTATATTTCAAAGAAATGGGATGATGGTATAAGTATAGTGTGTGTGTATGTGTGTGTGTGTGTGTGATTTGACAGCCTCATACAGTTGACATACATTTCCTCATATCTCTTTGTAATCCTTCCCTCCCGCCTCTTCCTCCTTAACCCCTCGGCCCTGGGCAATCACTGATCTGCATTCTGTCACTATAAATGAGCTTTCAGAATTCCAGAATTCTATTTAATGGAATCATATAGTATGTCCTCTTATTTTTGTCTGGTTTCTTTTACTCAGCACAATCATGCTGAGACTTATCCTTGACACTGCATTTGACAGTAGTTCATTTCTTTTGATGCTGAGTTGTATTTGCTGTTTGGCCATCCCACAATTTATTTATCCATTCTCCTAGCTGGTGGATATTTGGGTTGTTTCCAGTTTCTGGCTATTACAAATAAAATTGTTACAAACATTCATGTATAAATCTGTGTGTGGATACATGCTTACTTTTCTCTTGGCTAAATACCTATGAATGGAATAGCTGGATCATATGATAGATGTTTATTTAACTTTCTAAGAAATACAAGTGTATTCTTGTATCTCTCTAATACTTTATGAAAGTATTCTCAAGTCAGTTAATATATTCCTATAAAATTATTTTAAATGACTGTGTAGATAATGTGTTTAACCAATTATTTTTAGGTAGCCATTTAGTGTTTTCCATTACTACAAACAATATTATGATGAATTTACTTGAAACTAAATCTTTGAACATGTTCTTAGTTACTTCTTTAAGATAAATGACTAGAAATCAAAGCTTGGCCAAACATTAAAGCTTTTGTTATAGATTGCCTTCTAGACATATGACAAATTAAGTCTTTATCAATGAGAACTTTTCATTTGTGTTCTAGATTTATGTCAGATACAGTTAGTCAAAACTGTATGTTAGATAGTCAAAATACTCCTTTTGTGTAATGAAGCATTTTTTATTTTACTTTATTTAGAATTTATAGATGAAAATAAGTCTAGTCTTAAAACTCGTTTATTCTATTCATATTATATAGTAAATGAAATTTATCTTTCTGAATAAAGTGTACCTATGAAAGAATTACCCTTGGAATTAGGGGATCTGTAAAAAGATAAATTGTGAAGAGATAAAAGATAAATAAGTTGTAGAATAGTAATATATGCTATGATGGCATTTAGGTTTTCAAATAAATATTTTTACTAATTAATGCTTTACTATTTAAAGCAGTTTATATAATGTATGGTTCCTATTGAGAGGTGATAGATGATTGCTACATTTACATAGCAAATATATTTATACATATTTATTTTCATTCTGCATACATACTTTCATAGACTTAAAGAAAAATTTAGAAAATATGAATTGCTATACTGTGATGTGTCTAATGGATGGGATTACAGGCAGATTTTCTTTGTACTTTGTTTCTTCTGTGTTTGAAGTTTTTTCACAATGAGTATACACAGCTTTAACTATTGGAGAAAATACTATATTTTCTTTTGGAGAAATATAAGAGAGCTCTGCAGTTATGTTCAGAAGACATTTTAGAATGTAGATCTTTTGGAGAAGGTCCAGCTTAGATAAGAGGCTATGACAAGTGTATCCTAGTGCTGGAATATATGTCTTCTTTACCAATCTTGGCTTTCCAGTCATTGTTTGTGTTCCTGAATTGGTAGTCAGCAAAATGAATACTTTTTATTCTTCCCTAAATTCTGTCATGCTACACATATATTGTAACTGATATGTTATGTAGCTTGTCAGTTCTAGCTTTCTAGCACTGGTTATATTTCAGCATACTGCAGCTGGTTCAGGGAGTGTCACATAGTTTCACTCTTTTTTTTCTGTACATTTGTCTCTCCATCTGTGTGTTCAGCATTTTGTTGGTGCTTGCACATATTCCATGTATCTATCTATACTCTCACTTTGAATTGGTTAGTCATGCACTGTGTACAGTTTAGCTGGTGACCATTGTGTTCTAAAATAATATTGTTGAAAATATGTAACAAATAATTTCTTCCCAGATTAGATAACTTTTATCTTCAAAGATAACTATAGGTAGCCAAGTGAAAATATTTGAATACCCAAAGTTTATGGTACTGTAGTGGAAAAGTCACTTAAATAGATACCAGGAGACCCATGTAATTGTCCTAGCTCTATTATGCACTTAGGAAGTAGCATCATCTACTTCAGGCTAACAGTACTTGATGGTGAGGTAACCTAACCAGGGTTGAACATGAGGATTAAGCTACATGATGCATGTGAGAGTATTTTATAAATGCTAAAGGACCAGATGGGTGCAGTTCTGACATCTACACCTGCTTCTGTTACTGTGCTAACTGGGAGTCCTTGTGATGGCACGTGTGCTGGTGATGGCCTCACGGTGGTAGTGGGAGGACAGAAGGGAGGCATCGCTAGTACATCTTCAACATCACTTTTTCATAAGCAAGATCTTTTTTTCTCCAGAATAGTTTCTTCATTTAAAAAAATGCACTGTTCTAGGAGCACTCTGAAGTATTTACACATCCAGAAGCTGATCTAGGGAGTGAAGAGAGCCATTAAAATACTGTTTAGTGATTTACTTATAAATGTTAATTCAAGACATATACAAACACAGTAGTTTCTTCTCAATACTAGCTATGAACAGCTCATTAGTAAGTCCTGAAATCTTTATTGCTTTACTGTGACTCTGTAGACACTTTCTCCATAAAACAATGCATTAGGGGATGTACATGCCTTATGTCAATTACTAACCAGCTAAAATATCACCTGCTATCCTTAATTTAAGTATATTTTCTGAATTTTAGCTACAGCAGTTCTATTTTTCTCCTTTTCTTTGGATGGAGGGGTCGAGGGGGTCTTTATTGAGCAACCAGATTTCAACTCATGACTTGTTTAAATATCTCTGTTCAAAAGTTTCTGAACAATTGGAAGAAAATCCCTGATTTATCAGAAGCACATGACTATCAGTAGTTACCTCTTATACTTGCTGTTCTTTAAGATCTTGAGAGAAGAACTTTGACTGCTGTGATTAAAGTCAATTAGAAAAAGCCTTCATGAAAATAGCATTCCCCTAAAAAGCAGAAATGCTTCTTGCTTATCATTTTAAAAATATTTATTGTACACCAATTACAGAAATTACAATGATGAATGCTCTAGTAGAGTTATCTCTTGCATAGTTATTAGTTTGGGTAAGTAAAGGTTCAGCCTCATTATCTAAATATATTATAAACATTTTGTTGATCTTAAATAATCATTCTCAGCCACTTCTATTTGTTCAGACTTCTAGTAATTCAAACATCGAAATATAAATTCTTTGAAATGATTGTTGCTTGTTTTTTCCTAGGTTATTTATGTTTAAAATAGGAAAAATGCTTTTCATAAGTTTAAATAAGGTAAATGAAAGTAAAAATAAGCTTAAAGCACAGTTTTTTTTTAAATACATAGTTGTATTCAATAAAGCACAGTTGTATTCAATATAAAACCAAAGTGAGCTCTACTTTTATGTTTACCTAATAATATGTCTGCTCTTGGAAGGCAAGAGTTTTCTAGAAAGAGTACTGTTTCATCATGAATTTCAGCATGGGGGAAAAATTGTATCTTTTACCTTTGATTTTATATATAAATTGATTTCTTTTATGCTCTAGTGGACCTCTTTTGCCTTGTTAAGAGACACTTGAACTCACTTCTGAGTTCCAGTTAGATTTATGATACTGTTAAGTTGTCTCAAACTATATATTCTTTGCTGAAACATTTAATATTTTACCATCACCTGCAAGGAAGATTGTTCTTTAACTCACTAAAGTAAAATTAAAGGTAATTTAAATTTGAGTTATTAATTTAGTGATCTGTAGGAATTAGGTTTTAACTGAGCTCTAGTGGGAAACTTGCTTGTTTTCAGTTTCAGTGTTTTTTTAAGATAATGTTCTTATTTCTTTGTTACATCATCAACAGACATGAACTAGGTGGGTGTGTCGTCATTACCCTACAGTATGGCAGGCACTTCGGTCTGACCAATCTGCTTTGGTGTAGCACGTCGTGACTTTGGCTTTGTTGGCGGCATATACGATACTCTGGTTGGGGAGACTTTGCAGGCTCTGTAGCTTTCTTTTGGTGGGCTGATGATTTTAATGGAAGTAATTTGCTGCTCCAAAAGTCTTGCATAAATACTACATTAGCTGTACCAAGGATCCAATATCAGCTTTTTATACAAATGTATAACCTTATGACTGAAGATAATACATAGGTGCTTCTAAGGTCTCTAGACACTCTATTTCTTAAAATATCTGTCTAATTTATTGGGTATACAATGAAAAACATATATTAATAAAAGGGATAAATATTAGTTATGTGTATATGCATTAAATATATAGATATATAAACAAATCATATCCTGAGTTAATATAGAAAACATATAATTTCAAATCTTGTCACTGGATACACTAAATCTATGTAAAATTGGTGGCTAAGGAGGTATGGCCACAATTAATCACTTCTGACTGTTTAACATCTTTATAGTCATCATATGGGTTATTTGTTTTGGTGCGGTGGGATGGGGGGTGGAAGAATGACAGTAATTGGTTGAACACCAAAATCAAATCTCCTAGTTTGTAGTTTTGCCAAAAATCCTGGTGACAGTATGTCATTAATGCCATCTTTGGGCTGTTGGCTGCTTGTGGCTTACCACACCAATTTTAAGCAAGTTATTAAAAACATGGGTCACTTAAATATGAGTAGAGTAACTTATAAAGAATAATTTGTGTAACAGGGCATTTAACTAATATAAGTTCTTGGAAAGACAAAACCAATCAGATTCAGATGGCCTTGATTAGAAAAGCTAATTTTTACACTTGCTTATAATGCTAATAAACAATAACTGACATTTATTGAATAATTACCATGCACTGGGCACTCTACTAACGGTCTTGTCTGTTTTGTCCCATTTAAACCTCACATAGGTGGATGTTATTATCCTCCTATACATGAGGAAAGGAAGATTCAGTAGCAAAGTAATTTTGTCCATGGTAATAACATAGTTAGTAAATGGAAAAACAGGTAGGATTCAAACCCTGATGTACCTTGATTTAAAAAATCCATGCTCTTAACCATCACAGTAGTGTTTCTCAAAGTATGTTTTGTAGACCACAGACATAAAAATTATATTAGATAACTATATTAAAAGATTTCTAGGCATTTTTAACAAGTCACCCAGAGTGACTCTTAAGAACACTACAGTGTGAGAACCACTGCACTATGCTGTACTTTGGCAGCTTGAGTAGGTGAAGACCAGTAAGGGCTGATGGGTAGGAAGATGAGGAATATTCTGATGTTAGGAATGAAATATATGAAATTTTTGAAATATGACTAAGTGCTATACAGACTGGCAATATTTGTAATTTTGGAAAATACAGGTTGTGGTATAGAAGACTTGGCTGACTTAAAGTCTAAATTAAAGATTGAGACTTATGCTTAAGAAGAGAAGGATGTTCCCAGTAGACTGAACAGAACTGGGTGCTAACTTTTCCTGCTCCATTAAAGACATTGCCCATACCTATATCATAACACCGAAACATTGTATTTCAACTGTCTCTTTTCCTTCATTAAGCTGTATCCTTGAGACTGGATTCTGGTTTATTCATTGTTTGTGTCTCCATCTCTTAGTTTAGTCCCTAACACATAGAGATCCTTAATAAATGTCAAATTGTCTCACTTTTTTCTTTTAAAACTCTTGGAAGCTACAACCTGGAATCCTGTCTTAGCCAACTTTTAGCAGTTTGAGAGCCTTGAGCCTCACCTTCCTGTCTAAACCCACAGATCCAAGGAGGAGCTTCAAGTTGTCGCTTAGCTTCCATGAAACGACCATTGAAGTCTAACCCAGCCTTGAATCCTCAGTCTTTCCATGTGACCCAAGAAGAAAGTTTCCAGGAAAACACAGCAGCTTCTCTTCCCTCCTACTCAGTAATACTGATAGAGGGCTCAGTAACTTGACTCTCAACCCTGGGACGACCTACCCTTCAGCTCCACCAGAAGGGCCACCCCAAAAGCAGAACAGACAGGAGACCATTCAACAGTAGAGGTAATAGAAAAAGACGTTGTTACTTCAGTTCTGAAAAGAGAGTTAACTTGGAGAGCCTTCAGTCACAGTATACGTCATAAAAATGACTTCAGACTTGACTTTAAATGTTGTCATTTCTGGAATAGTTCTGGGAACCATCAAGTGAAAAAAGTAGCCTCTCATTCCTACTCCTACTCAGGTCAGCAGCACTCAGTAACTTGACCCTCAGGCCTGGTGCCACCCTGCTCTGCACTAGAAGAACTTCCCCAAGGCAAGACACAAAATAGAAAACCCTAAAGGAGAGTGGTAGGAAACAAAATTGGCATTTTCAGGGAAAAGTTCCAACTGTGGTTTAATGAAGGCTTGTCCTCTTCAGTGACAGTTAGTCAGTTGCAGCAACAGGACACTGATTTATGCCAAAGAATTGTATCAGAAAGTAGATTCTATCCAGTTTCACTGCTAGTACCAATATGTTCTACCAGTAATTTTAGGATTATCGTGGGGCAAGCCGGGAGGTTTCTGTGATTTGAATTGTTTTTTTCTTTCTTAAATTTGTCTTCCTCCATGTATCTGCAATTTATATGTCATTTATATAGATTATGCACCTTTCTGATTTCACTTTGCTTAATTCCACTTTATTAATTAGCCATTTTTTGGCACATGCATATGTGTTTTAGAATTCTGAAGCCAATTATAAGATGAAATCCACTGTTAAGAATTTAAAACAAAAGAAACTGTGGAGAAAGCAAAAATAAATTGTTTGGAAAAAACATGATTGTGATAAAGTTTATTTTAGTAAATGTTTATTGCTCCATGATAATGACTTTACTGTTTCCTCTTCAAGAGATTTCTGCTCTTATTCCAGTGTTTTTTAGTACAGAATAAACATGTTTAAAGGGGAGAAAAAACTCTGAGAAACTCTAGTCATGGGGCAAATCCTTGTGGAGAAACAAAAAAGGAAAAAAGCCCTATAGGTCAGGATTAGAGTAGCTGATATCCTTCTCTCTGCTACACATTTCATTTACTTGCTAAAACCTCTCATTGTTCTATGATCTCCTATGCTACAGGTTTTTACTCTTTGCAATATAAAATGCTCCAAGATTTGAATCTTTATTATTCAAACAGTATCTGGCTCTTGTCAGCTGTTTTAGGCAAAATAGGTACTGGTTAGCTGTCCCTTTTTCTTGTCTTGTTTCTAAAATTAGTTATATGACTTTGTCATTTGGTATCCTGTTTATAGTTTGAGCTATATAAAAACCCAGTTATGAGTTATTTAAAATGAAAGGTGAATTCTTTCATATATGCTATGTATAATCAGCATAAAAGAACTTCTTAACACATAGTTTTAAAGCTCTGAGACAGGCATCTCAAGTAGCTTTTAAATCAGTTATCCACACCTAAATGTAAGTGAGAATTGTACATTTTTCTGCTTGTCATCAACTTCTTCTTCTCCTTGGTCTTAACCATGTTTCACTAACCATGTCCGTCTGTTGTGTCTTATTAAGAATTTGTACACCCATCAGCTTCACACTGTTACAGGAGTATAGTACAAAAGCTTCACGGTGAATATGACTTCATGTTTTCTGAGATGAAGTTTTCCTCTCCGGGTAAGCACTGGTTTTATTTTTTACTATAGATGTAGACCCTTTAGAAGATGACTATGAGTCTGAAATATGATTTCGGAATACACATTCCTTTGAGAAAAAATTTAATGAGAGTATTTAAAGCATTCTGCAATGTAGCCAACAATTTATTAGACTTCTCAGTGGCTCCTTGAATTTGAGTATACATATATATGATATTTGAGGGACAGGTACATATATATGATATTTGAGGGACAGGTTTTGCTTAAGTTAAATGAAAAATTTTTTTCTTCTTCCTTTCATCACCTGACCTACCAGTACAATCTGATCTTAAACGTATTTCTTTAGGCCAAGAGATATAAGCAATTTTTCATTTCTGTGTTTTATATTAACAATTGCTTACAATCTGCCTGGGGACTATGCTGCTTGCTTTTTGCTGTATTTACAGAGGCTTCTGATGATGATAGTGACAGTGGTGATAGACATTACTGAGAGAACAGTAGCCTGAAAAGCCTCCTCCCTCTTTGAGGTAGAGTAGGCAGAGGTCCCTTCTCTGTGGTCCCATAATGGCCTCTGCGTACTTTTTTTTTTTTAAATAATTATTTTTTTTGAAGGGTAGTTGACACACAGTATTACATTACTTTCAGGTGTACAACACAGTGATTCAACATTTATATACATGATAGTTCTAGGTACCAGCTATCACCATACCAAGTTGTTACAATATTTTGACTATATTCCTTATGCTATACATTACATCCTGGTTACTTATTTATTTTACAATTGGAAGTGTGTATATATATATGTTTGTGTTTGTGAGGGCATCTCTTACATTTATTGATCAAATGATTGTTAACAACAATAAAATTCTGTATAGGGGGGGCCAATGCTCAATGCACAATCATTAATCCACCCCAAGCCTAATTTTCGTCAGTCTCCAATCTTCTGAACTCTGCGTACTTTTGAATGCTCTACTTGCCATTTTATAATTCTGTGCTTCTAGATCTATCTCCCTGAATAGAATGAACTCCTTGGGGGCAGAAAATATTTATTAATGTTTTTATTTCCAGTACCTGGCAGGATGCTTAGCCTACAGCATATTGTAGATACTATGTAAATGTTTATGAGGAAATTGAGAGAATTGACTCTCTCTCATTGGTTATTACTATTTTAAACTAAAGTTGTGCTTCTATGGACCGAGATAGTCAGCCAAAAACATATTTATATTGCTTTTAACAATTTCTCTGTTATTAATAGTTCTATTTGTTCACTTTCCAGAAAATATTGTATTTCAGTTTACCAAGGAGGCTTAATATTTGAAATGTATTCATATGCAGATAATTTTGTTCAGTATAGTCAAATGCTGATAGGCCTTAACATAAAGGTACTTTGACCTGATTATTACATGGCTTCAAGCCACTTTGTTACCCATTCTCCATACATACAACTCACGTGTGTCTATTTTATTACTCTATGAAGATAAATGACATGGTAGTTGTTACCATTTTTTCTCTTTTTTAGAGAAACTCATTAATGGAAACAGATGGGTACAAGTTATTCATAATGCAAAATAACCCATCCAGTTATTTATAAATGCATGTTTGAAATGTCTGAGCTGAAATTTTGTTTTCCATTATGCCTTATGCATATGATATTTACTGTTAGTGATTTTAGCATTCTTAATAAAATAAAATAACAATCCTATGTAAGCTAGTTTCCCAATTCAATTCCCATTCAATTTTCTTATGTAACTTTTTTCATTAACTTCTATTTCCTCCCTCAAAGTAATATCATCTTACATTTCAATTACGTTTTGACCTCTAAACTGCATGTTTAGCTAACTTAAATTCCCCTTGAGAGACAAGTAGAAATCTTTAAAAGGCCTGTCCTTTTACTTTACATTAATGATATAAAAGCAAACCTCAGTGTCCCTTTTGTTCTCCAATAGCCTGAGAATAAATTTATGCAAATTTCATTGAACATCTGTTATTTATAAGTCACTGTTCTTAGTGCACTGTTCTTGTGATGCTTCGCATCAGATTGCATAAGACATGCTTTCAAGTCAATTGGAATAAATAAGACCTATTTGTATAAAAGTGCAAGAGCAAGGCAGGATTTTTGAAGGAGACGGTATTTGAGTTGGAACTTGAAGAACTGTTGAAAGGATCTGGTCCCTCTGACTGATACCTTTGGGTGGGTACATTTGGATTGCTGCTGCCCTTGCTGATTAACTCCCATTTTGGCTGCTTCCTATCTTTCTATTTTGCTAAAGTATTACTGACTTTGAAGTCCTTAAAGTGGTTTTACATCTATCTACTGTGATCCATCCATATGCTGATTGTATTAATTAGAATATTCTGTTTTTTCTAAAAATCTGTTACTAGTCTGTGCTTTCCTACAATGGTGGAAGCAAATTTAGAGTGGGGGGAGGTAAGTTTCAGGTGACAGTAACAGTGTGAGCTAAAGTACCGAATTCAAAAAGTATGAGGACTGTATGGGGACCAAAGTGGTCCAGGTTGACTGGAGCAAATAAGGGGGGAAAGGTGAATGGTAATAGGAAGTATTAGTTAGGGCATGAAAGATGGGTTAAAACTGTATTTAGAGAGGTTCTGTACACTAAATAGGCTAAAGAGTATTATGGGTTTAATTAATGCCATAAATATGTAAAAGCTAAGGGGAATTTTTAAATAGAGAAATGGCATTTTCAGAGTTTTGCTTTAGGAAAGTTAATTTGTATTGGAATTGGGAAATCCTGGAGCCATGGTGATTACCTTGACAAATATTACAGTAAACCAGGGGAAATGTAATCAGGATAATATGGGCTAATGTGGCAGAACTCAGTTTGGCTGGGGGGGAAAGGAAGGTGTGAAGGAAACAAGCTCCAGATGTAAGAGAGGTTACAGAACAAAAATGTCAAGCCCTGGCATTCTTTGACACGCAACATGATTTTTTTGTTTAGTGGCCAGTTTGCTGACACTGATTATGTGATCATTTTCAGTTTTTATTTACTTTTGTAATCTTACTTGTTAAGTTTTACTGTCTTTGGAACCTTTCTTTCATCCTACATCCATTATTTTTGACCCCTTTTTATTTGCAGTTTTAGTCTAATTGACTTTCCCCTTTTCCCATCTACACCCTAACGTGTCCTAGGACAGGGCTCATTAAGTAGCAGAGAACACACTCAAACTAACTCTTGTCAAGGGAGGGCTGTGTAAGGCTCAGACATGTCTCAGAAATTCATGGATAAGAAAAGCTTAGCTAGGCATCATAGGAACTAGAAAGCTAAAAGAATATCTTTTTCTTAAAGAAGCAGTTTTGTTCTTTCTAATGACTTCTCTGTTTCTTGATACACATCTAACCCTCTTTTATCTCTTCTAGCTGGCTTCTGACTGCTTATTCCTTTTATAATGCCTCCTAAAATTCTCTGTTTTCACATGCTCTTTCAGTTCAGTTCCTCACAAGTAACTGGCAGCATCCCTCTTTGTTTCTCAGTCCTTTCCCTCAGTATTTCCCAAGAGAGGAAATTTAATGTATCCAACTCCCTCAGTCCAAGTCATAGTATCCTTTCTGATCCAGCAATCTTTTGGCTACAAGTAATAAAAGCCTGACTCAAATTGGTATAAAAATGAAGAAATATATTATCTCCTATAACAGGAAGTCTGGATGAAGGGCAGCCTTTAATGTTGATTGATTAGAGGTTCAACATTGTCATCAGAAATTTCAAGTTCTGTGCATCCCTTCACTCTACCATACTTGGGATTGGCTTTATCCTTTGTAAGGTGGCTACAGCCATTACAGGCATCACATCCAGAAAAAAACAACATTCAGAGAAAAAGTGGCCATTTCTTCCTGTGGCTTAATCTTAGAAGTGAAAGAAAAATTCCTAAAATATGGAGATGAGCAGATGCCCCTTCATGTTTTATTGGCCAGATTTGCAGGTAGAGATTTCTTTTGGTTAATAAACTCTATTGGTAAGAAAGAGAAGCCATCGGAATATACCATTGCTAAACCCATCACTGCTAAGCTGAATGAGATTACTGAAAGACTAAATCAGACCCACATCTGGAGTTGGGATTTCACTCTGGTCATTTTGTTCTGGTAAATTAAGCCTTATATCTGGACAGTAGAAATGAGTGGCAGTATATTAATAGGAACCCAGAAAAGTCCTTCTGTTCAAAGGTATATGAATGTACACATTGGTTCTTCTTTTAAAATGAAAATTAGTCCTGGAAAATTACCTGAAGAAGTCAGAGTTCTATCAAGATCAGAGTTTACTGCAATTACCTCTGGGACAGGTACGTACCCTTTTCCAGGTTAGCTATGGCCTGGAGAGGGAGGTTTGTTATAAAATATATACATAATACAAAATAATGCTACTTTCTATTATGAGGGTCTAGTCTCCCTAAAGGGCATGGCAGACAGGTACCCTGAAATATATCTGGCATATACTGCTTTGGGTCCACTCTCTGAATCCTTATAGACACAGGTCTTCCACAGAGATTTTCAGTAACAAACACACTTGCAATGAAATAGTGCTTCTTACTATTATCAGAAAAAACATTGAGTATTCAGTCATAAAACTTCCACAAACTTTGAAATATAATTTAGAGAAAGTACTTTGTTCACAATGAGCATACCATATAAGATTATAGTGCCAGTCACTGAACAACATATTAGAACAGATGGACCTAACAGACAGACATCTACAGAACACTCCATCCAAAAGCAGCAGGATACACATTCTTCTCAAGTGCCCATGGAACATTTTCAAGAATAGATCATATACTAGGCCACAAGAAGAGCCTCAGTAAATTCAAAAAGACTGACATTGTACCAACCAGCTTCTCAGACCTCAAAGGTATGAAACTAGAAGTAAATTACGCAAAGAAAATGAAAAAGCCCACAAACATGGAGGCTTCAAAACATGCTCCTAAATAGTCAATGGATCAATGACCAAATAAAAACAGAGATCAAGCAATATATGGAGACAAGTGACAACAATAATTCAACACCGTAAAATCTGTGGTATGCAGCAAAGGCCGTGCTAAGAGGGAAGTATATTACAATACAGGCCTACCTCAGGAAAGAAGAACAATCCCATATGAACAGTCTAAACTCACAATTAACAAAACTAGACAAAGAAGAACAAATGAGGCCCAAAGTCAGTAGAAGGAAGGATGTAATAAAGATTAGAGCAGAAATAAATAATATCGACAAAAATAAAACAAAAGAAAGAATCAATGAAAGCAGGAGCTGGTTCTTCAAGAAAATAAACAAAATAGATAAACTGCTAGCCAGACTTATCAAGAAAAAAATAGAGTCTACACACATAAACAGAATCAAAAATGAGAAAGGAAATATCACTACAGAAATACAAAGAATTATGAGAGAATACTATGAAAAATTATATGGTAACAAACTGGATAACCTAGAAGAAATGGACAACTTCCTAGAAAAATACAACCTTCCAAGGCTGACCCAATAAGAAACAAAAAATCTGAACAGACCAATCACTAGTAATGAGGTTGAACTGGTAATCAAAAAACTACCTAAGAACAAAATTCCTGAACCAGATGGCTTCACTGCTGAATTTTATCAAACATTTAGTGAAGATCTAATACCCATTCTCTTTTAAGTTTTCCAAAAAGTAGAAGAGGGGGGAATACTCCCAAATTCAATCTATGAGGCCAGCATCACCCTAATACCAAAACCAGGCAAAGACACCACAAAAAAAATTACAGACCAGTATCCTTGATGAACACAGATGCAAAAATACTCAACAAAATATTAGCAAACAGAATTCAAAAATACATCAAAAAGATCATCCATCATGATCAAGTGGGATTTATTCCGGGGATGCAAAGATGGTACAACATTCGAAAATCTATCAACATCATTCACCACATCAACAAAAAAGACAAAAACAACATGATTATCTCCATGGATGCTGGAAAAGCATTCAACAAAATTCAACAACCATTCATGATAAAAACTCTCAACAAAATGGGCATCGAGGGCAAGTACCTCAAAATAATAAAGACCATATATGACAGACCCATAGCCACCATCATACTTAAGAGTGAGAAGCTGAAAGATTTTCCTTTAAGATCGGGAACAAACAAGGATGTCCACTCTCCTTACTTTTATTCAACATAGTTCTGGAGGTAGTAGCCACAGCAATGAGACAACACGAAGAAATAAAAGGCATCTAGATTGGCAAGGAAAACATTAAACTGTCCCTGTTTGCAGATGACATGATATTGTACATAAAAAACCCTAAAGAATCCACCCCAAAACTACTAGAACTAGTATCTGAATTCAGCAAAGTTGCAGGATACAAAATTAATATACAGAAATCTGTTGCATTCCTACACACTAACGAGGAATTGGCAGAAATTGAAGTCAGGAAAACAATTCTATTCACAATTTCATCAAAAAGAATAGAATACCTAGGAATAAAGCTAACCAAGGAAGTGAAAGACCTATACTCTGAAAAGTACAAGACACTCATAAGAGAAATTAAAGAAGATACCAATAAATAGAAACACATCCCATGCTCATGGATGGGAAGAACTAATATTGTCAAAATGGCCATCCTGCCTAAAGCAATCTGCAGATTCAAGGAAATCCCTATCAAAATACCAATGGAATTCCTCAACAAACTAAAGCAAATCATTCTATAATTCATTTGGAACCACAAAAGACCCTGAAGAGCCAAAGCAATCCTGATAAGGAAGAATAAAGTGGGAGGGATTATGCTCCCTGACTTCAAGCTCTACTACAAAGCCACAGTAATCAAGACAACTTGGTAGTGGCACAAGGACAGACCCATAGACCAATGGAACAGACTAGAGAGCCTGATATAAACCCAAGCACATATGGTCAATTAATATATGGCAAAGGAGCCATATACATATACAATGGGGAAATGACAGTGCATCAACAACTAGTGTTGGAAAAACTGGACAGCTACATGCAAGAAAATGAAGCTGGACTATTGTCTAGCCCCAGGCCAAAAAGTAAACTCAAAATGGATCCAAGACCTGAATGTAAGTCATGAAACTATAAAACTCTTAAAAGAAAACATAGGCAAAAATCTCCTGAATGTAAACATGAGCAACAACTTTTTCCTGAACACATCTCTTCGGGTAAGGGAAACAAAGTAAAAAAAATGAACAAATGGGACTGCATAAAGCTAAAAAGCTTCTGTACAGGAAAGGACACCATCAGCAGAACAAAAAGACATCCTACTTTATGGGAGAATATATTTGTAAATAACATATCCGACGGGTAACATCCAAAATATATAAAGAACTCAAGTGTCTCAACCCCCAACAAGCAAACAACCCAATAAAAAATGGGCAGAGGATGTGAACAGACATTTATCCAAAGAAGTAATTCAGATGGCCAACAGGCACATGAAAAGATGCTTCTTAACATCACTAATTATCAGGGAAATGCAAATTAAAACCACAATGGGATATCACCTCACACCAGTTAGGATGGCCAACATAGAAAAAACTAGAAACAAAAATGCTGGCGAAGATGTGGAGAAAGGGGAACCCTCCTACACTGCTGGTGGAGATGTAACCTACTTCAACCATTGTGGAAAGCAGTATGGAGGTTCCTCAGAATGCTCAAAATAGACTTACCATTTGACCCAGGAATTCCACGTCTAGGAATTTACCCTAAGAATGCAGCACTTCAGTTTGAAAAAGACAGATTCACCCCTATGTTTATCACTGCACTATTTACAATAGCCAAGAAATTGAAGTGTGTCCTTCCTTTTCTAAGTGTCCATCAGTAGATGAATGGATAAAGAAGATGTGGTACATATACACAATGGAATATTATTCAGCCATAAGAAGAAAACAAATCCTACAATTTGCAACAACATGGATGGAGCTAGAGGGTATTATGCTCAGTAAAATAAGCCAAGTGGAGAAAGACAAATACCAAATAATTTCACTCATCTGTGGAGTATAAGAACAAAGGAAAAACTGAAGGAACAAAACAGCAGCAGAATCACAGAACCCAATAATGGACTAACAGTTACCAAAGGTAAAGAGACTGGGGAGGATGGGAGGGTAGGGAGGGATAAGGGTGGGGAAGAAGAAAGGGGGTATTATGATTAGTATGTATAATGTGGGGGGTGGGGGAAAGGGGAGAGCTGTGCAACACAGAGAAGACAAGTAGTGATTCTACAACATCATACTATGCTGATGGATAGTGACTGTAATGGGGTTTGTGGGGGGGGACTTGGGGTAGGGGAGAGCCTAGTAAACAATCTTCTTCATGTAATTGTAGATTAATGACAACAAAGTTAAAATATAAATTAAAATTTTTTAAAGTTAGATTTAGTTGTGGATAGAAATTACAGCTATTCAGAATATATAATATTGTACTAGATATTTGTGCCTTCAGAGGGCATCTTTTAAAATACTCATTGAAGGCTCTTGTTAGTAATTTTAATAGAGAAGTATTATTTTTTTTTAATGATGAGATAGGCCCAGGTTATGGTTGTGAGCTGGGTAAATAAGGAGGGAAATGTATAAAATGAAGTTTGGAAGAGAGTAAGAACAGCAGTTAACTCCTTTATTATCACTCACATACATGGTCCTTTTCTCTCCACTTCCACATGGGTCTCATTTTGACTGGAATAGAACTCAACTGGCAAGAGTCTGGAAAGGTGTGCTCATACAGAAGACATGACAGTCCACAGAAAAATAGTTGCTATTCATAATCTGAACAGATATTCTAGCTTTATGGAATTGCTATGTTTTATCAAAATGATTATAAATAAAATGTGTTTTCATTTTGACCTTCATATAATATTAGAAATCTTTTCCCACACATACACAAAAAAATTTATGACAAACTGAGTTGGAAAACTTCTTAGTAAACTAGCAGTGCAGATGTTAATCACTTGGTGGTGTTCAGGCTATGGTGATTTTCCTAGCTGTAATGACTTTATGGTCCTTATACTTTAATTTTGGTTTGCCTTTGAATGCATCATTCTTTGGCCCCATAGCATCACCTAAGATCTTGGCTGTCCCTTTTTCACTGACCATAAACTACAGTTCCAAATCTTGCCCCACAATTTCAGTTCCTAAGTGTTTCTTTGCTTTTTATCTGTGTGTTGTAAAGCCCACATTTGATAAAGCTCCTTTCATTCATGGCACAAGCCACAACCTAATTATAAAATTTTAAGTGCTGTGAATTAAGTCTTTGTCATTCATCTTCATGATGGAATTTTCTTCAGAAAACATAAATCCAGAAACTCTGTGCATGTGAGTGATAAAATCATGTTAGGAGAGGGTGGAGCCAACATGGTGGCATGAGAAGGACAGTGGGAATCTCCTCCCAAAAACATATATATTTTTGAAAATACAACAAATACAACTAATCCTAAAAGAAAGACCAGAAGACACAGGACATACATCCACACGTGCTAGAGCCCAGCACCTGGTAAAAGGGGTAAGATACAACCCCTGGCCCGGCGGGACCCGAGAACACCTCCCCCCAGCTCCTGGCGGGAGGGAGAGGGAGCCCAGGACTGATAAACACCCAGCCCCAGCCACCCGCACCAGAGCGCAGACACAGTGCATGCGTGGAGGGCTGGAAACTAGGGAAATAGTGCAGCAAGACCTCTGAGCGGGTTCTGAAGCTGATGCCCCTGTAACAAAGAAAAGTGAGTGCTTTTTGAAAGTCTTAAAGGGGCAGGGACTTAACAGCTAGACGGAAACAATACAGGTCACAGCCCAGTGGCTGGAAATTACAGGGAAAACCGGGCGCACTAACCCCCTGGGCAACAGCTCTGAGACCCCTCATGGAGGTAAACAGCCAAGCAGCCCCCTCCCGTCCATTAACCCTCCAGGCACTGCAAAAGCAGAGAAAAAGCCTAAGGCAAACAACACCCACAGAAAGGGAGATCCCTCCACTCCAGCCGGGCAAGACACAAAGACACAGCCTACATGCAATTGCCCAACATAAGCCAGTAGGGGTCGCAGTTGTCCCAGTAAAGAAAGGCCAGTAGCAAGAGAAAAGTTTGGCCCTCCCAGCTGACTGTCAATAGCACCTGTAAACATGAAAAGAGAAAAAAATATGATCCAGACAAGACTAACCCAGACAGCTTGGGCATCTACTACATCTTCCCCTGAGAAGGAACCTGGGGAGATAGATTTAACCAGTCTTCCTGAAAAAGAATTCAAAACAAAAGTCATAACCATGCTGATGGACTTGCAGAGAAATATGCAAGAACAAAGGAAGGAGAAAACAGAAATAAAACAAGCTCTGGAAGGACTTCAAAACAGAATGGACGAGATGCAAGAGACCATTAATGGACTAGAAAACAGAGAACAGGAACACAGAGAAGCTGATGCAGAGAGAGATAATAGGATCTCCAGGAATGAAAAAATTTTAAGAGAGCTGAGTGACCAATCGAAATGGAACAATATCCGCATTATAGGGGTACCAGACGAAGAAGAGAGAGAAAAAGGGATAGACAGTGTCTTTGAAGAAATAATTGCCGAAAACTTCCCCAAACTAGGGGAAGAAATGGCCTCTCAGACCACACAGGTACACAGAACTCCCATGACAAGGGATCCAAGGAGGGCAACACCAAGACACATAATAACTAAAATGGCAAAGATCAAAGACAAGGACAAAGTATTAAAGGCAGCCAGAGAAAAAAGAAAGGTTACCTACAAAGGAAAACCCATCAGGCTATCATCAGACTTCTCAACAGAAACCCTACAGGCCAGAAGAGAATGGCATGATATACTTAATGCAAAGAACAGAAGGGCCTCGAACCAAGACTACTGTATCCAGCATGAATATCATTTACATATAAAAGAGGGATTAAACAATTCCCAGACAAGCAAAAGTTGAGGGAATTTGCCTCCCACAAATCACCTCTACAGGGAATCCTAAAGGGACTGCTCTAGATGGGAGAACTCCTAAAAAGAGCACAGAACAAAACACCCAACATATGAAGAAGGGAGGAAGAGGAATAAGTAGGGAGAGAAATAAAGAATCATCAGACCGCATTTATAATAGCCCAACAAGCAGGTTAAATTAGACAGCAAGATAGTAAAGAAGCTAACCCTGAACCTTTGGTAACCACAAACTTAAAGCCTGCAATGGCAATAAGTTCATACCTTTCAATAATCACCCTAAATGTAAATGGACTGAATGCACCAATCAAAAGACACAGAGTAATAGAATGGATAAAAAAGCAAGGTCCATCCATATGCTGCTGACAAGAGGCTCACCTCAAACCCAAAGACATGCACAGACTTAAAGTCAAGAGATGGAAAAAGATATTTCATGCAAACAACAGAGAGAAGAAAGCAGGTGTTGCAATTCTGGTATCAGACAAAACAGTCTACAAAATTAAGAAAGTAACAAAAGACAAAGAAGGACATTACATAATGATAAAGGGCTCAGTCCAAGAAGAGGATATAACCATTATAAATATATATGTACCCAATACAGGAGCACCAACATACCTGAAACAAATACTAACTGAACTAAAGGAGGAAATAGAATGCAATGCATTCATTTGGGGAGACTTCAACACACCACTCACTCCAAAGGACAGATCCACCAAACAGAAAATAAGTAAGGACACAGAGGCACTGAACAACACGCTAGAACAAATGGAACTAATAGACATCTACAGAACTCTACATCCAAAAGCAACAGGATACACATTCTTCTCAAGTGCAACTGGAACTTTCTCCAGAATAGACCACATACTAGGCCACAAAAAGAGCCTCAGTAAATTCCAAAAGATTGAAATCCTACCAACCAACTTTTCAGACCACAAAGGCATAAAACTAGAAATAAACTGTACAAAGAAACCAAAAAGGCACACAAACACATGGAGGCTTAACAACACGCTCCTAAATAATCAATGGATCAATGACCAAATCAAAATGGAGATCCATCAACATATGGAAATGAACGAAAACAACAACACTAAGCCCCAACTTCTGTGGGACACAGCAAAAGCAGTCTTAAGAGGAAAGTATGTAGCAATCCAAGCATATTACAAAAGGAAGAACAATCCCAAATGAATGGTCTAATGTCAAAATTATCAAAATTGGAAGAAGAAGAACAAATGAGGCCTAAGGTCAGCAGAAGGAGGGACATAATAAAGATCAGAGAAGAAATAAATAGAATTGAGACGAATAAAACAATAGCAAAAATCAATGAAACCAAGAGCTGGTTCTTTGAGAAAATAAACAAAATAGATAAACCTCTAGCCAGACTTATTAAGAGGAAAAGAGAGTCAACACAAATCAACAGTATCAGAAAGAAGAAAGGAAAAATCACAACGGACCCCACAGAAATACAAAGAATTATTAGAGAATACTATGAAAACCTATATGCTAACAAGCTGGGAAACCTAGGAGAAATGGACAACATCCTAGGAATATACAACCTTGAAAGACTGACCCAGAAAGAAACAGAAAAATCTAAACAGACCAATTACCAGCAATGAAATTGAAGCGGTAATCAAAAAACTACCAAAGAACAAAACCCCCGGGCCAGATGGATATACCTCAGAATTTTATCAGACATAAAGGGAAGACATAATACCAATTCTACTTAAAGTTTTCCAAAAAATAGAAGAGGAGGGGATACTCCCAAACTCATTCTATGGAGCTAACATCACCCTAATACCAAAACCAGGCAAATACCCCAACAAAAAAGAAAACTACAGACCAATATCCTTGATGAACGTAGATGCAAAAATACACAACAAAATATTAGCAAACCGAATTCAAAAATACATCAAAAGGATCGTACAAAATGACCAAGTGGGATTCATCCCAGGGATGCAAGGATGGTACAACATTCGAAAGTCCATCAACATCATCCACCACATCAACAAAAAGAAAGACGAAATTCACATGATCATCTCCATAGATGCTGAAAAAGCATTTGACAAAGTTCAACATCCATTCATGATAAAAACTCTCAGCAAAATGGGAATAGAGGGGAAGTATCTTACCATAATAAAGGCCATCTATGATAAACCCACAGCCCATATTATATTGAACAGCAAGAAGATGAAAGCTTTTCCTCTGAGATCGGGAACTAGACACTGATGCCCACTCTCCCCACTGTTATTTAACATAGTACTGGAGGTCCGAGGCACGGCAATCAGACAAAACAAAAAAATACTAGGAATCCAGATTGGTAAAGAAGAAGTTAAACTGTCGCTATTTGCAGATGACATGATACTGTACATAAATATCTCTAAAGACTCCACCCCAAAACTACTAGAACTGGTATTGGAATACAGCAAAGTAGCAGGATACAAAATCAACACACAGAAATCTGTGGCTTTCCTATACACTAACAATGAACCAACAGAAAGAGAAATCAGGAAAACAACTCCATTCACAATTGCATAAAAAAAAAACAAAAAACCTAGGAATAAACCTAACCAAAGAAGTGAAAGACTTATACTCTGAAAACTACAAGTCACTCTTAAGAGAAATTAAAGGTGACGCTAACAAATGGAAACTCATCCCATGCTCTTGGCTAGGAAGAATTAATATCGTCAAAATGGCCATCCTGCCCAAAGCAATATACAGATTTGATGCAATCCCTATGAAACTACCAGCAACATTCTTCAATGAACTGGAACAAATAATTCAAAAATTCATATGGAAACACCAAAGACGCCAAATAGCCAAAGCAATCTTGAGAAAGAAGAATAAAGTAGGGGGGATCTGACTCCCCAACTTCAAGCTCTACTATAAAGCCATAGTAATCAAGACAATTTGGTACTGGCACAAGAACAGCGCCACAGACCAATGGAACAGACTAGAGAATCCAGACATTAACCCAGACATATATCATCAATTAATATTTGATAAAGGAGCCAAGGACATACAATGGCGAAATGACAGTCTCTTCAACAGATGGTGCTGGCCAAACTGGACAGCTACATGTAGGAGAATGAAACTGGACCATTGTCTAACCCCATATACAAAAGTAAATTCAAAATGGATAAAGACCTGAATGTAAGTCATGAAACCATTAAACTCTTGGAAGAAAACATATTCAGAAACCTCTTAGACATAAACATGGGTGACCTCTTCTTGAACATATCTCCCTGGGCTAGGAAAACAACAGCAAAAATGTACAAGAGGGACTATATTAAGCTGAAAAGCTTCTGAACAGCAGAAGACACCGTCAATAGAACAAAAAGGAATCCTACAGTATGGGAGAATGTATTTGAAAATGACAGATCCGATAAAGGCTTGACGTCCAGAATATATAAAGAGCTCACATGCCTCAACAAACAAAAAACAAATAACCCAATCAAAAAATGTGCAGAGGAACTGAACAGTTCTCCAAAAAAGAAATACAGATGGCCGACAGACACATGAAAAGATGCTCCACATCGCTAATTATCAGAGAAATGCAAATTGAAACTACAATGAAGTATCACCTCACACCAGTAAGGATGGCTGCCATCCAAAAGACAAACAACAACAAATGTTGGCGAAGCTGTGGAGAAAGGGGAACCCTCCTACACTGCTGGTGGGAATGTAAATTAGTTCAAACATTGTGGAGAGCAGTATGGAGGTACATCAAAATGCTCAAAACAGACTTACCATTTGACCCAGGAATTGCACTCCTAGGAATTTACCCTAAGAATGCAGCAATCAAGTTTGAGAAAGATCAGTGCACCCCTATGTTTATTGCAGCACTATTTACAATAGCCAAGAATTGGAAGCAACCTAAATGTCCATCGATAGATGAATAGATAAAGAAGATGTGGTACATATACACAATGGAATACTACTCAGCCATAAGAAAAGGGCAAATCCTACCATTTGCAGTAACATGGATGGAGCTGGAGGGTATTATGCTCAGTGAAAGAAGCCAAGCGGAGAAAGAGAAATATCAAATGATTTCACTCATCTGTGGATTATAAGAACAAAGGAAAAACTGAAGGAACGAAACAACAGCAGAACCACAGAACTCAAGAATGGACTAACAGGTACCAAAGGGAAAGGGACTGGGGAGGATGGGTGGGTAGAGAGGGATAAGGGGGGGGAATAAGAAGGGGGTATTAAGATTAGCATGCATGGGGGGTGGGAGAAAGGGGAAGGCTGTGCAACACAGAGAAAACATGTAGTGATTCTACAACGTTTTGCTATGCTTATGGCCAGTGACCGTAAAGAGGCTTATAGGGGGGACCTGGTATAGAGGAGAGCCTAATAAACATAATATTCATCATGTAAGTGTAGATTAATGATAACAACAAAAAAAAGCAGTTCCTGTGTGTTGACCTCCAATGTGTTCTACACAATTGTATAAATTGCATATAAAAGTGTAGGCAAAGAGTCTGTTTGTGTTTATACAGAGGATCAAAGCCTAATTGGGCTACCCAAAAAATGAACTAAGATACGATATGAAAAAGAACTTCCAACATCAGCACTCTCTGGAAGACTCATGCCAGAAGATGATCATCAAAAAAACCCAACAAAGATCCATGCACTGCTACAGGTGTTGATGCACTCATCCCACCAGTTCCTGGACTTGCCATGGGAATGAAGAAGGAGATATCTAAGCTGGCCTGTGCATACAGTAAAACAACAAATTTGACTGGATCTATACTGTTGGAAGTCAACCAAGAATTAGGAGAAGTGCAAATTGTAGCGCTCCAAAATCTTACAACTACAGACTATTTACTATTAAAAGAACATAAGGGATGTAAACATTCCCCAGGAATGGGTTGTTTTAATTTGTCTGATTTCTCTCAGACTGTTCAAGTTCAGTTGGACAATATCCACCATATCATAGATAAGTTTTCACAAATGCCTAAAGTGCCTAACTGGTTTTCTTGGTTTCACTGGAGATGGCTGGTAATTACAGGTATGCTTTGGTTATGTAACTATACTCCTATTATGTTAATATGTGTGTAATTTAATTAGTAGTTTAAAACGTATACATGCTGAAGTTACTCTACAAGTAGATATGTCAAAGAAATAATCAATCTTCCCATGTTTTCTTTCGCCTGCTACTTCTATAGCTTTTCTTCTTCCTACCTAATTACAAGCCCCAAATAGAATTCGTGCCTCATATCGAATTTACCAAGTATCATAATTCTTCCAAGTGGTAAAGATACCTCAAGACAAATGCTGGGCATAGAAGTCACAGGACATAAATATGCAAAGAAGGAAAAAGCTAACCTTTTCAAACAATAAGGCTTCTCTTACTTACCAACTTTACATTTCCCTGTATGGCCCCGGAAGATGACTGGTTAGCCAGAGACGGGTAAGATTTCTCAAGGGAGGAACAACCTAAGACAGGCACAGTCGCAGGGGGGTCATCAGGTGAGAAATTGGGGATCAACAGAGGTGAGGCTTAGAACCTCACCCCCCCTGTTCTGAGAGAAATCTTCTGCATAGGTGGATGTTTTATTGCCCTTGTCTAGCTTGGATTAACACTTAGTCTACAGGCACACACCTGATCATCTGCGTTTCCTCTCTTAAAACACTAAACTACGTTTTCTACCTTTATCTTGTATCTACCTACCACTTCAGCATTTTATTAAAAACAATAATAACAAAGAGTGAAATGTGGTATCCACATATAAATCAAGTATAAAAATCAAATGAATATTCATATTTGAACTGACTGTTTATAGTTCATAATGCATGAGTAAAACTGAAAGTTTCTGTGATGACTGCCCTTGTACTGTTCACCATGTAACTTATTCAGTGTGTTAGAATTTGTTCTCCATGTGAGAACTTGTCCATTATGCTTCAGAAGATGGGAGACTGACGAAAATTAGGCTTGGGGTGGATTGATGATTGTGCATTGAGCATTGACTCCCCTATACAGAATTTTATTGTTGTTAACAACCGTTTGATCAATAAATATGAGAGATGCCCTCACCAAAAAATAATTACACACTTCCAATTGTAAAATTAATAAGTAACCAGGATGTAATGTATAGCATAAGGAATATAGTCAAAATATTGTAACAACTTGGTATGGTGATAGCTGGTACCTAGAATTATAATGTATATAAATCTTTAATCGCTGTGTTGTACACCTTAAACTAATGTAATACTGTGTGTCAACCACCCTTCAATAAAAAATAATTATCTACAAAAAAAAAACCATGTTAGCATTGATTGCTGTCAGTACAAAAGCACTGACAGATCTGTTCTTTCCAATTTGCTTGGTTAATGGACATCCTTATTTGTAGATAAGCTTAGTAGTCCACAAATTTTTGACTAGTTCTACTTAAACTGTGGGTAATACTAGTACATGGTAATTTAAATTAAAAACAGGGCAAGCTCGGAATTTCCCCAAGGCTTTTGATTTAGCTCCTCTTGGAGTTACACAGCCCTACAAGTGTGTTACACTCTGATAGAACATTCTTTGATTGTGCCTATGATGTTGAGTAAACCTTAGAGTGATGATTTTTTTAGTGCACAATCAAAATTATACAGAAATCAATTTTTTATTGTTAACATTCTTGTTATATTTGGCCAGTTAAACAGTGATTAGATTTATAGCAGGACTTAATAAATTCCTAGAAAGTAAAGTGGGTTTATGATTTAATTTTTTCTCCTTCTTCTCAAAGAGGAAGGATAAAGAGAACAGAAAAGATTGATTAGAAGGGCAAGCAGAGACTGTTGAGAAACTGCTAATTATGCAACGAAATAGAAAATTCTTGCTCTGAAATCTACAGAAAACAACACCTTTAAGAGGATACAAGACTTAAAATTTTTAATGTCTTTTAAGTCATAGAGCTCTGTTCTACCTTTGGTGAATATGAAGCTTTGAGTAAGGATGCAGATACTTACTAAACCCTGTAGATCTGACTACTGTTACTTTAGACACTGGCCTTATCAAAATTTAGGGATTAGTGCAAAAGGTACCCAACTCTATCTTAGAGTGCTTTAAGTTCCTGTGTGTCAGCAGTTTGTGGTAATAGTGTATTTTGTATTCCAAAGAATAATGATTAGAAACTCATGCCAATCTCTTTCCTGTTTAACCACACCACGTCTGTAACCCAACATCAGCCATTTAAACCATCTGGAGACATCAACAAAGACATACACAAACTGAAAGTAAAGGAATGGAAAAAGACATTTCATGCAATTAATAGGGACAATAAAAGCAGGAGTTGCAGTACTTGTATCAGGCAAAATAGATTTCCAAACAAAGAAAGTAACAAGAGACAAAGAAAGACATTACATAATGATGGAGTCAGTCCAACAAGAGGATATAACTATTAAAAATATCTATGCACTTAACACAGGAACACCTACATATGTGAAACAAACACTAACAGAATTAAAGGGGGAAAAAGAATGAAATGCATTCATTTTAGGAGACTTCAACATACCACTGACTCCAAAGGACAGATCAACCAGACAGAAAATAAGTAAGGAGACAGAGACACCGAACAACATGTTAGAATGGATGGATCTAATGGACATCTACAGAACACTCCATCCAAAAGCAACAGGGTATACATTCTTCTCAAGTGCCCATGGGACATTTTCAAGAATAGATCATATACTAGGCCACAAAAAGAGCCTCAGTAAATTCAAACAGACAGACATTATACCAACCAGCTTCTCAGACCACACAGGTATGAAACTAGAAATAAATTACACAAAGAAAATGAATAAGCCCACAAACACATAGACGCTTCATATCATGCTCCTAAATAATCAATGGATCAATGGCCAAATAAAAACAGGTCAAGCAATATGGAGAGACAAATGACAACAATAATTCAACATTGCAAAAATCTGTGGGATGCAGCAAAGGCTGTGCTAAGAGGGAAGTATACTGCAATACAGACACACCTCAGAAAAGAAGAATAATCCCACATGAAGAGTCTAAACTCACAATTAACAAAACTAGAAAAAGAAGAACAAATGAGACCCAAAGTCAGTAGAAGGAGGGACATAATAAAGATTAGAGCAAAAATAAATAAAATCGAGAAGAATAAAACAATAGAAATAATCAATGAAAGCAGGAGCTGGTTCTTCAAGAAAATAAAGCAGAACAGATAAACCCCTAGCCATATATTTATCAAGGAAAAAAGAGAGCCTACACACACAAACAGAATCAGAAATGAGGAAGGAAAAATCACTGTGGATACCACAGAAATACAAAGAATTATGAGAGAATACTATGAAAAATGATATGCTAACAAACTGGATAACCTAGAAAAAATGGACAACTTCCTAGAAAAATACAACCCTCCAAGGCTGACCGAGGAAAGAACAGAAAATCTGAATAGACCAATTACCAGCAATAAAATTGAATTGATTATCAAAAAACTACTTAAGTACAAAAGTCCTGGACCAGATGGTTTCACTGCTGAATTTTATCAAACATTTAGTGAAGACCTAATACCCATCCTCCTTAAGGTTTTCCAAAAAGCAGAAGAGAGAATACTCTCAAACTCATTCTACAAGGCCAGTATCACTCTAATACCAAAAACAAGCAAAGACACCACAAGAAAAGAAAATTACAGACCACTATCCCTGATGAACATAGATGCAAAAGTACTCCACAAAATATTACCAAACTAAATTCAAAAATACATCAAAAAGATCATCCATCATGAACAAGTAGGATTTATTCCAGGGATGCAAGTATGGTACAACATTCAAAAACCCATCAACATCATCCACCATATCAACAAAAAGAAGGACAAAAAACACATGATAATCTCCATAGATGCTGAAAAAGCATTTGACAAAATTCAACATCCATTCATGATAAAAACTCTCAACAAAATGGGTGTAGAGGGCAAGTACCTCAACACAATAAAGGCCACATATGAAAAACTCACAGCAAACATCATACTTAACATTTAGAAACTGAAAGCTTTTCCTCTGAGATTGGGAACAAGACAAGGATTCCCACTCTCCCCATTTTTATTCAACAAAGTTCTGGAGGTCCTAGACATGGCAATCAGACAACACAAAGCAATAAAAGGCATCCAGATTGGCAAGGAGGAAGTTAAACTGTCACTATTTGCAGATGACATAATATTGTACGTAGAAAACCCTAAAGAATCCACTCCAAAACTATTAGATCTAATATCTGAATTCAGCAAAGTTGCAGGATACAAAATTAATACACAGAAATCTGTTGCATTCCTATACACTAACAATGAACTTAGCAGAAAGAGAAATCAGGACAACATTGCCATTCACAATTGCCTCAAAAAGAATAAAATCCGTAGGAATAAACCTAAGCAAGGAAGTGAAAGACCTGTACTCTGAAAACTACAAGACACTCATGAGAGTAATTAAAGAAGATACCAATAAATGGAAACACATCCCATGCTCATGGGTAAGAAGAATTAATATTGAAAAAATGGCCATGCTGCCTAAAGCAACCTACAGATTCAATGCAATCCCTATCAAAATACCAACAGCATTCTTCAACAAACAAGAGCAAATAGTTCTAAAATTCATATGGAACCACAAAAGACCATGAGTAGCCAAAGCAATCCTGAGAAGGAAGAATAAAGTGTGGGTTGATAACACTCCCTGACTTCAAGCTCTACTACAAAGCCACAGAAATCAAGACAATTTGGCACTGGCACAAGAACAGACCCATAGACCAATGGAACAGACTAGAGAGCCCAGATATAAACCTAAGCATATATGGTCAATTAATATACAATAAAGGAGCCATGGACATACAATGGGGAAGTAACGGTCTCTTCAACAACTGGTGTTGGCAAAACTGGACAGCTACATGTAAGAGAATGAAACTAGATTATTGTCAAACCCCATACACAAAATTGAACTCAAAATAGATCAAAGAGCTGAATGTTAAGTCATGAAACCATAAAGCTCTTAGAAGAAAACATAGGTAAAAATCTCTTGAATATGAACATGGGCAACTTTTTCCTGAACGCATCTCCTCGGGCAAGGGAAGCAAAATAAAAACTGAACAGATGGGACTACACCATGCTAAAAAGCTTCTGTACAGCAAAGGACACTATCATCAGAACAAAAAGGCATCCTACAGTATGGGAAAAAATATTTGTAAATGAAATACCCCACAAGGGCTTAACATCCAAAATACATAAAGACCTCACACGCCTCAACACCCAAAAACCAAATAACCTTATTAAAAATGGGTGGAGGATATTAACAGATACTTCTCCAAAGAAGAAATTCAGATGGCCAACAGGCACATGAAAAGATGCACCACATCACTAATTATCAGGGAAATGAAAATTAAAACCACAATGAGATATCGCCTCACACCAGTTAGGATGGCCAACACAGAAAAGACTAGGAACAACAAATGCTGGCGAGGATGCAAAGAAAGGGGGAACCTCCTACACTGCTGGTGGGAATGTTCAACCACTGTGGAAAGCAATATGGAAGTTCCTCAAAAAAATGAAAATAGGAATACCATTGGACCCAGTAATTCCACCTCAGGGAAATTACCCTTAGAAGACAACTTCTCAGATTCAGAAAGACATAAGCACCCCTATGTTTACTGCAGCACTATTTATGATAGCTAAGATATGGAAGCAACCTACGTGTCCATCAGTAGATGAATGGATAAAGAAGATGTGGTACATATACACAATAGAATACTATTCAGCCATTAGAAAGATGTAAATCCTACCATTTGCAACACCATGGCTGGAGCTAGAGAGTATTATGCTCAAGTGCAATAAGTCAGGAAGAGAAAGACAAATACCAAATTATTTCCCTCATTTGTGGAGTATAACAAAGCAAAAACTGAATGAACAAAACAGCAGCAGACTCACAGACTCCAAGAAGGGACTAGTGGTACTAAAGGGGAGGGGTTGGGGAGATTTGGTGGGGAGTGATGAGGAATGGGATTGAAGGGCATTATGATTGGCACACATGGTGTGTGTGGGGGGGGTCACGGGGAAGAGTGTAGCTCAAAGACAAATAGGGACTCTGTGGCATCTTACTACACTGATGGACAGTGACTGCAATGGGGTATGGCGGGGTACTTGATAATAAGGGTGAATGTAATAACCACATTGTTTTTCTTGTGAAACCTTCATAACAGTGTATATCAATGATACCTTAATTTAAAAAACGTCTCAGGAAAAAGGGAACCTATACCTGTAATTAATATTCACAATATTTGTACTATCTCAGAAAGATGAGATAATCAGCATGTCCATCTTAAGGGTGAAGACTAAAAACTCAAAAAGAACAAAGTTAATAAGATATGAGAGTGGTGAGGGTTGGTTTTGCCCAGCCTTTTTACAACTACAAATTGTGAGTATGAAATGTCAGAAACTACAAGTCCTATGACTTCTCTCTCCAGTGGACCCCTATTTGCTCTCCAATAAAGAGTCTCAGGAGAAATGTCTTGGGGCAGATGACCTGTCACCATCTTCACCTGTTCTAGGAATAAAAAGGAAAACGTAGCCTACTATCTCTGAGTCTGTTAACTCCTGATGGAGCAAATCAGACAAAAGGGGTTAAGTAAACTACCACTGTACACAAGTAATTTTTATTATCAAGCAGGACAGAATCTTCTTTCCTTCTAACATATGATTTCCTCAAATAAGAAAAGAGTGACCTAGATTTAATCAAACACAGAGTATTAAAGTGAAGCTATATTAGTACAAAATATTATATAAGATCACAAAAAAAACAAAAATATGATATTCAAATAAGTACAAAAAATCCAAATGAGGAAAATAAACTTTCACAGGATGTTACCGCCAAAAGGAAACATTTAAAACTCTTTGAAGTTTAGTAAGATAAAATTTAAGAATTGATATCAGCAAAAACAGTCCTTTGGTGGCCCAGTCCCTTGAATTTCCTGACCCATATTTCTTTCCTGCTGAAACAATCAGTGGGATCCTTCTTTCTGGTACAGCTCAGCAGCCTCAAACACATCTAGCTATAGAGTCAAACAAACACAAAAATCATTAACACAAATTTTGATATAGTTGGCAACTGCTTAAATACTTTGTATATATACTGACTATCTGTCCTGATGGAAAATGAATTGTTTTGGGAGCTGGTTTTCCAAGAAACTTATTAAAAAGCTTGATATTTGCAAAAGTTCCTCTTGTCATTACAGCATCATTACCTCTTCAGGCTCCGTAAGAGTTGAATTCATGAGGGGTAAGGCTACAGGAAAATTATGTAAGTAATTTAATTTCAGGTGGAAAATAATCACGTACTACTGAATTGTAAAACTTACTCAAAACATTTTTTATTATGGATAATTTCAAGTATGTACAAAAGTAGGGCAAACAGAACAGTGAATCAACAAGCAGGTGCCTCTCATCACATTGTAATAATCAAATCATGGACTCTGTTTCTTCCATAATTATCCCCTATTACATTATTTTGAGGAAAACACATTTTAGTTGTATCTATTTCAGTATGTTCCTCTAAAAGATTTGGACTCGTAAAATACTATCCTGATACCAAAAAAAGCCCCCACAGTTTCTTAATATCAGAGAGCCAGTCAATATTCAAATGTCCCTGATTTTCCCCATGATTCATTTGTTGTTGGTTTGTTCAAATCAGGCAGGGTCCAAATATGCTTCATATATTCATTCAGTCAATCTCTTAATCTTCACATCTGCTTTCCCTTCTTGCCCCTCTTGTACTTTTTCTGAAGGAAACAGGTCACTGGTTGTAGTTTCCTGCATTTATACTGTGCTAACTGCATTCCCACGGTGTCATTCCCAATCCTCTGTCACTTTATTTCCTGTAAACAAGATGTCAGATCCAATGGCTTGATAATATTTGGGTTTTTAATGTTAATTTGTGTAACAGGCCTCATAGGTCAAATATCCATTGGAGGCACATGATACCCAGTTGTCTCTTTCTGGAATGTTACCAGGGACTATCATCACTGTCCAGATTAAATCTTTCATTAGGGATTACACAACAGTGATACTCATCACTCCTCCTCCAACTTTTAGCTGGAAAACTTCTATAAAGACAAATGTCCTTCATCAATGATTAGGTTATACTGAAATTCATTCCACATGGTAAAGACTGTTTACAAATCTATGACTGTTAAGTAATCAGATGGTTCCCTACCAACTTCCAGAGGTAAGTTGGTCTGTTTTTTTCTTTCAGTATTATTATAAACTCAGAGACTAAAATGCATGATTTAATCCATTCCAGTTAGTATTTTTTACTGATGCTCAGCATGTCCCATCTTTAAGCAGTGGCAGGTTCAAATTGGTTCCTGAGACCTTTTCACAGAAGCCCTGTAGTTTCTGGCAGCTATTTCTCACTGGGAAAAATATAGACATTTTCCAGACCCAAATTTGGAATCAATCATCTCTCCAAGAAGCACTGGTTGTTTGTATGGGTTTCCCCTCCTATCTGGAAGAGAATGTTCCAACATAACCATTCATAAACCAAAACAGCATCCAGTGCAGGGCATCTCCTGATTTCTGGAGGGTCACATCCCTCCACTTTTGCCATAGACCTACACTAGCACTTGCCTTTTTGCTAATGGAAAGAAGTCCGAAGAGGATTTTCACTTCCACGAAAAAAGCTGTTACCACACCAATGTAGGTCTTTTGTGAAAACAAAGTGGTGTGACTTGAGCTTCTGGAAAGCTGAGATACCTGTACAGTGCTATGGCATTCAGACACCATAATCTGGGTGTTAACGGGCTGGACTGGTCACCAGGACAAGAAACAGCTAAGCATCTCAACAACAGCTAAGTGTCTGTTCGGCCTTTTATGTAAAGGCAATAAATATTCTAAATTTGTACACTTAAATGTTTTTATAATGGAGGTGGGGGTGGGGGATGGTTCATATGTCTATTTAAAAAAATTCTGATTTATGAGAAGTACTGGATTAAATATTCTAAGATCTGAAATTACAATAAATATAAAAACTGTATCTTGGAAAGTGGTGGCTCCTTTTTTTTGAGGGTTGGCAGCAATGTCACAATTACGACCAAGATGGAAATCACAACCAACAAATATCTGGGAAAAAGAAAATTTACCTTATTTCTCAACACTGTATATAAAAGCTAAGTGGGTAACAAACTGATTCATCTTCGTGAAGTTTTACCAAAGGCAGCTGCTATTAGTAATTTCTACCAAAGTACTTTAATTCACACCAAACTACAGTTAACTGGAAAGTAAGTTCAAACACAAAATTCACGACAGCACTGCTGAAACTACAGTAAGAGTTTTCAGGTTTACTACATGACAAACCAAGCCACATGACATGGTCTGTGTATGAGATTTCACTGCAAAGTCTTGTCATTCAAGCAGCACAAACACCAAGGTTGATCGGGCAGCATGTCCCACCTTCAGCAAACCTGTCTGTGGTGTCAGGATGGCTCTGTGACACCAGAGAGCATTACCATGCACAGAGAAATGAAATAATGTGTTTCTAGTTTCAGATTGTTATCTCCTCTATAAACGATCTTTACATTCATTGATTTATGTAAAATTTTAGACTCAAAAAGCAGGAATTCACTGTCTTTCCATTTGACACAGATCAAGCCTAGCTTCATGCACATGCATCTTATAGTCCACAAAAGACACATTTAAATTTCTAACTAGGGGAGGGTGGTTAGGGTAATTTGACAGGTCAAACCATGATGACTTTTCAACAAAGAAAAATTGAAAAGAGAAGTCTTGCTTCCAATCAGTTGTTTATTTTGGCTACCCCTCTATTAGGGGTGCAATTTAAAACAGCCATTTCAGTTTCTAAAAACATAAGCAAAATCAGGTACAACAGGTACTCCAGTTACTGCGTAAGTCACCATGGCAAGCAGACACCTGTGACAGCAGGTACTTCCTGGAGGAACGAACGTGACCAGAAGCCTCTCAATCAGTAAGAAAGGAGACAAAATAAAAGCATCTGAACACCAGGCACACATACCCTCTACTGGCCAAGTATTTAACAGCAGCACTACTCCTCGCAATGCTTCCAGCGGGCGATATATGGTCTGTGGTGACACAGTCTCCCAGACGCAGTAGGACGTGGGCATTTTCAATAGACAGCAGTGAAACTGGCTCTTTGGTCTAAAAGGTAAAAAGTTAAAGGCATTTAACTCTTCATGAGTTTTTTTAGTTATAACAACATTAAAAAGATGAAACAGTGATAAAACAGTACTTAACAAGCTTATCAAAAAATGAAGGACATCTGATAGAAGTTAACTTCAAGTCCCATGGAAACAAGAGTGAATATGGTGCTTCTAAGGAATCCCACTGCTTATTTCCCATCTGTGAATATGGTTTTGGTTGGTGAATTAAAAGAAAGATAAAATGGGAGTCATAAAAAGAGGCTTATATAAATGATCAAGGGAATAAAGTATTTATGTTAAAATGAAAAAAATAGGTCTTACTGATTTAGAAATAAAGCTGACAGCACATTCTATAAAATCATGACATTTTGGATGGAATCAATAAAGATTTGCTCATCAAATTCCAACACACCAGATTTTTAGGAGCACTACCCTGTGAGTTAAGTTTCAATAGAAACTGAATGTCAAAATTTGTAGACTCCAAAAATCTAAAAAACTTAAAAATATCTACACAAGTTGCTAAAGAGAGATTGTGTGTGGGTATTGCTGTTGATCTTCAGAATATCGTCATGGACAAAAACCGCTACTTCTTTCAATGCACGTCCCACATCACAGTGTGATATTTTCAAACTACACTTATAACCCTTGCCACCTGCACCACCACCCCAGCAGTCCAGCCATCATCGCCTTTCCCTCTGGATTCTGCTGTCACTGGTCTTCCTGCTTCTACCCAACCTTCACCCCAAAGAAAGTCTCAATACAAAGAGCAACCCTTTTGAGTATGACACTCCTCTGTTCGAAACCTTCCCATGGCTCCCACTCCCCATGTCACTTCACTCAGAGTACAAGACTACATTTTAACATTGGTCTAAAGTTCCCTATGTACTGGGACCTCCATTTCTGACATCGTTTCCTACCACTATCCTTATTTCCCATGCTCTAGCCACACTGCCCTCCTTGAGGCCTTTACCCTGATTTCTCCACCGGGCAGCCCTCTTCTTTGTCCAGATATATGGCTAACTTATTCACATCTTTCAAAGTTTTGCTCAAATGTCATATTTTCAACCACTCTATATAAAATTACAATCTACTCCCCAAATTTTGCACAATTGGTTCTTTTTACCCTGATCATATATATTTTTTCATTACCACTTACCACTTTTTAGCATAATATGTAATCTACCTAGTTATTCTGCTAATGGTTCACTGCCTTCCTCTCCCCATGAGAATGTTGGGTTTTGTTAACTGATGAAATCCGCATACCTAGAAGAGTGCCTGGCACACAGCAGAGATTCAGTAAATATTTGTTAAGTGAATAAACACTTTTTGTGCCCTCATATTTATATTTTCCATTATTAAATAAAGTGTGACTATATGTATTTACTTGTAGGTGTAAAAGACATCCCTGGGACGATGCTTAAAAAACTGACAAGCACTGGTTGCCTCTGAGGAGGTGAAGCAGGAGGCCAGGCATGGGTGAGACAGACTCATTGCACCATCTTTCTTTTGAAATCTGAACCATCTGAGTGGGC
Source organism: Manis pentadactyla (assembly GCF_030020395.1). Taxonomy (NCBI): domain Eukaryota; kingdom Metazoa; phylum Chordata; class Mammalia; order Pholidota; family Manidae; genus Manis; species Manis pentadactyla. The sequence goes on along the minus strand of NC_080024.1, from coordinate 89,352,740 downwards.
TAACAGAGCAGTTTATATGAAGTGTGCCCATATTCAAGATGCCAAATGTAAATGCTTGCTACATATTTCTAATAGGTAAAAAAATAAATCAATTCTGTTACTCTAAGCTATTCTCTCAGATACTAGAGATTTCCAGATACAAAATGACTATCACTCATTAAAACGTATGTGTTCAAAATAATGTAATCTAAAATTTTATTCTATTCAGAAAGCAGGATGTGTGAAATAAAGAAAACATCGACACTTCACTGAACTGCTGAAGAAATGAGACTCTTACCTCTATTTCCTCTTTTCATGTTTTAAACATGGACAATATAACATGCTCTTCCTCTATCTGATGAACTTCTTCTCGAGGAGGCCAAATATTATGTAGGTAAATGTTCTTGCCAGTAGTGTCAGTACCTGTTTAAAATATTTTAGTATGAGATTCAAGACATTCACATCGCCAAAGGAATTATCATACAAACTAAGTAAATTACTCAACAGCAGACTGCTTTAGGCATAAGCAGCTGAAGGAAGCAACTATGCCCATTTTACTTTCTTCATATAAACACAGAAATGAATGATGATGCATTACACCAAGAGGTCCTGAAATGATCAAAGAATGGCTGATCTAAGAAACATTTCAAAAATACAACAGCCTCTGGGAAAAAAGTGTGCGCAGGGACATATGTATGCAGATAAAGGAAGAGATACCTAAAGGCTCGGTCTGGAAATCTATATTCACTGTACCTGCTATGGCATAAGCCACCCAAGGGTGGAGAGGCAAGATAGTTGGCATGGACACAATCACAAAGACGACCTTCAAAATTTTTGTTTCCAGATAAAACTCCACAGGTAACCAAATCACCCTGAAGAAAAACACACACAAACAATATATATTCTAGAGATGGTACAAATTTGGATAATTATATATACATAAACAATCTCAAATATTGTACTTCTGAGGACAAGATAACCAAAACATATTCTACCAATTATTACAGAACTATCAAAACTGTAAATAAACTAATTCCTGGTGTTATTCTTTGAGAATCATTTTAAGATTGACAGGTTAATATTCCCACAGAATATATATAGGTCTACAGAAATACAAATGTCAATATACATTTTCTGTAATTTATTAATAAAACAGAGTTCGTTATCTTATTGAATGACACATTTTACCTGTTTGACTGCATTTAAAATGGCTTCTGATAAGGGTGCTGTGTTTCCCACACATGCTGAACATCCATAGCCAACTATTTCAAATCTGCATTTCAAAACAGAAATATGACTGGACAGAACGTCACAGCATTTGTGAAGACACGACAAGCCTTATCTCTTATTTCCACCTTTGTAATAAGATCACTGAAGAGAATATTCATGACAGATGGATCAACCTTCATCGGCATGTCTACTCCGGTTTCTGAGCAACCAAGCCTGACTCTCCCTCTCGGGCATGCAGCCTGCACTGGATGCCAACCATTGAAGTCCTGATGCTTAGGACAAGCCCTAGTCAGGATTGGTAACTAACTCTGCAGAGAGCCAATCACACTACACAAGAAAACTCCTCAGCTACTACTTGCTAGGAACATAACATGAGCACTCAAAAAACTGATGCTGTACTTCTGCCTGAGGGTTTAAACTACAAAGCCTCAAGACAGCCTGGCTTTAACAAGCTGACCAAAGCTCACCAAAGAGGCGCTGGAGTTGGGTCCTCTGACAGGAACAAATCTTCCCATTCTTAACCAAAAAAAGTCCCTGAAAAAAATCCCAAGATGATATAACTAAAAAACTGTAGGTAAAATCCTCAAAATTACCTCCAGCTGTCCTTCTAAAAGCAAAAAGAAAATCTAAAATGTATCTCTCTTGCAAAGGAATTGACTACTTATGTAGGGTATGTTCCAAAATAGACACTGAATATAGCTAGCCACAATTTATTTTTCTGATTATGTAAGAAATGTAAACGTATTTTCCCCACAGTTCAGGGACAACTTCACCTGTGCTTATTTAATAGACCCCAGCACATCACAAGCCCCAATCAAGACAATTTACTCAGTTAATAAAACAACCTGTAAGAGTTCACTCTTCCTGTCTTCCCAACTCATGGAAATTACACTCTACATGGTACCATGGCATATATGGCCGGCCACTGCTACTTGGTTTTACTTGTCCATTTTGTCTTTCCATCCTTAAACTCGAATCCACATTTCCTACTTCTGCAGCCAGCACACTGCTGCTGTGTTCACTGACTATAACCAATCTTACCTGTGAGTGACAGGGCCTCAAAGATGTGTGACAATGGTGAGGTAACAAGTAAGCTAGAGCACAATTTTTCTAACTTCTTGACTATGAAGGGTTCTAGGAAGCAGCTTCCATCACTGCTGAGTACCAATGTCAGTGTAAAGAGGTGTAACTATCACTTACTTACCCGAGTTTACTAAGGAATGCAATACTCCACTGGAACTGAGGTAATGTGTAACCATCCCACTGCCTGGAGATAAACTCATTCTGATGTAAGGTTTAACATGCAGACCAGCTTGAACAGCTTTTTTAGCCAAAAGACCTGCACAGTGAACAATGATTCATTACGGTGATGTCTCTCCCTCCTTCCTCACATTAAAGGGGGAAGCGAGAAAGTATTTATTTAACAAGCCAATCTCCATCTCTTGTCAGGGTAAAAGTCCACACTCATGAATTTACTGTCATTATTTTGTCCACTCTATGCTCTTGATTTTTTTCATTTGAAACAAACCACAAGTTGCAGCAGATACACTAGCTTTACATTGTAAATTGTTCACGTGCAGCCTGATGTGGCATGCGCATAAATGGACCAAAGGACGATATGTAGTAATATAATGCACACAGTAACCAATGCATAGTGAGCCTTTTAAAATTCCAGTCATAATAAATAATAATTCAGCATGTATTACACATGACTTTTAACAATGAGTGGTTCTATGTGCATACAACTGATTTCATTTACAATCCTTACCAATCAACTTTTACTCTCAATGGACTATGGCACACTACTATGGAAACTTCACATAGATTATCAAAGGATTCGATCATTATACTTCTAAATTACCAGAAGCAGCAGATACAACCTAAAACTAATAGACATGCAAGTTATGATTTTTTAAAAATTTACCTCCCATGTAATAAAAACAAAATTAGTAACATAAATCAAACCTAGTCTCCTTGAGACCTAATGTTGAAGACCTAAAAATCTCATGAAGTTTCTCAGACACAGACACTGATACTCACGTGTGATATAGAAAAACCACATAACAGAAAAGTAAAAACTAATTTAGGAAAAGACTATGTATGGCCATAAAACACAACCTACCTGCAGAGAGCATGACAGATGGATTGCAGTTATTGATGCAACTGGTAACTGCAGCGACGACGACAGACTCATGGGACAGCTGATAGACACCTATTCATAGCAAATAGTGAAGGCATCATTCTGCTTTTCGGCAGCAATTTGGAAGCCTTTAAATCCAACCTATGTAAATTTGCACATAAATATAAACTATGCATTCTGGATACAAATAGGAAAAAAGACTGGCAGAAAATACAGCAGATCCTTGACATATGATGATTTGACACTGGAAGTTCTGATTATTTGTGAGTGTTGCTAAAGATTCATGACCTTTAGTAGTTAAGATTCAGCTAAAATATGAATTTGAGTAGTCACAATAAGAATTACTAGGTACAGCCAACTACCCAGAATGCAGGTATACCTTGGCTTTATTGTTCTCTGCTCACTGCTGTTCAGGTAATACTCAAGAGATGTACAAATTTTCTTTGTTAACAATGGCCCTGAAGATCTGCTTCAAAATGAGCCTGTGAACCTATGTGTATAAAATAGATGAAGCAAGACTGCCAATGAGTTGTTAATTGTTGAAGTGAAGTACATGGGAATTCAACACACCATTTTGTTCCTGTCTAAGTCTGACATTTTCTCTCTCTCTCTCTCTCTCTCTCTCTCTTTCTCTCTCTCTCTCTCTCTCTCTCTCTCTCTTTCTCTCTCTCTCTCTCTCTCTCTCTCTCTCACACACACACATACACACACACACACACAAAGAAATTTTAAGAAAGGAAGGCTCTGAAAGCCAGTTACTAGTTCTCAGAATAGAGAAAGTGGCAAGATTGAAGCCATGATTCTCAGAAATTCTGTATAAACCCCCAAGTCAAAGAGGTCACTTGTTACCAGATTTTGAGAATAATTAGTTACACAGTAGTGTTTTTCTCCTATTCTGGGAAGTCACAAAAGTCTAGAACAGTGCTATTCAACAGAATTTTTCTGTGATGATGTGAATATTTAGTATCTATGCTGTCCAACACAAAAGTGTTAACCACAAGTAACTATCCAGCACCTGAAATGAGGCCACTGTGACTAAGAAACCCAAATTTTAATTAATTTAAATTTTAACTTAAAGAGAGACAGTCAACCTCTGCTCCTCACAGTGGACCTGGGTAAATGACTGATCTATACTTTGGTCAGAAGGAAAAATGGGGCTGATGTTGTGTGCTGTAACAAAAAAACACAGCAGATTGACTTTATGGGTCACCTGGCTAGTTCTATATTACTTATTCAACACAAAGTGCACTGACAAGGATATCAATAGAGTGATCTTCCTTTTCATTTAAGCAAGCTTGGAAATCACTTTTCATTTCTGTCACAGCAACTCTATCCTGAGGTCTTTTTGGACCACTGACAGATGGAACTATTGAATTCAGATTAATCTGGATCACCTAGATCATGGAGAAAAGGGAAAGGATTTAGAACTTTAAGTAAAGATTCTAACTTAAGGACTAATTTCTGAAGCACACTGAGTTACGTATTCATTCTGACATTCAACACCAGAAATACAGATTTTTTTAACAACCCCATTTATGAAACATGACAAAAACTGCTAGAAGACTAGCAGAACAATGCACACACTGTCCAACATCAATTGAATAGTCTGTAAAAAATTTTCTGTTCCCCAAATGTTTTTTTTTCCCAGGAAGATGATAAACACTGTCTTCACAGATGTCTCTTGTACAGTGGATGCCTGTGGTGACTATCAACTTTGGCCTCTGAGCTCTAAATTCTCCCTTCTTTGCCTGTTCTGTGACAGTGGAGTTGGGCTCGTGAGCATTTACCCTTTCACGGCCAGTCGGTAGATGGTGCTGGAGGGACACAACAGAGAAAGGGTTTTTCATTTGCTGGTTCCCCAGTGTCTAGCTGGCCATGCAGGCTCCTGCAGGTCACACTTTTATTCCTTGGTTCAAAAAATTATTTTTTTAAAAGCCCCACCTTCCACCTAAGTTTCTATTAATTTCTCTGGTATTTCTATCACTTCCTGTCATCCACTTATCCAGCGTATGTGCAAATTAAGTTTCCCTTCATTGAGACCTTCATGATTCCTCTACAACCCCGCTTGTTCTGAATGACCTTGACCACAAACCTGCTTTTCTTATGCCTTCATTTCTTGGCTCCAGGTGATCGTAGTCTTTGTGTTTAAAAGTGGGATTCATGAGTTTCTCTTGAAATCAATTTCTTGATGGGTTATAGCTTTATTTCTTAATATGGTCAGGTTTTTAATAAGCAAATGTATTCCATTTTATTTTACCACTACCACGTTTCTACTTACTTTTTCTTACTCTTTCCTACATTCTTTCTTCCCTTCTTTGTTTTTTAATGTGGACAAAGCACTAGAGTCAATAAACAGTGGTGAAGTGGACCAGAAAATCCTCACAGAAGTTGGAAGACCCGACCAAAGCAAATTTACACCAATTCAATCCCTACGGGTGCTATACTAGCCTTCAATATGCCAGTAATGTATTCACCTATTTGCCTAACATGTTTCCTGAATATCTACTGTGTGCCAGTCAGTGTTCTAGGAGCTGAAGATGCAATGCAAAAAATAAAAATAAATAAAAATAAATAGTGCAGACACAAGTTCCTGTCCTAATGGAGCCTATGTGTACCTTCCATTTGGAAAGACAGACAAACCAGTACACAAATTAAAATTTCAAGGAGGGATACATGCTATCAAGAACAATACAGCTGGGTGAGAAAATGGATTCCCACCCCCCACAAAAAATATAGCTAACAGTTAACCACACCTATGATAACATCCTGTTGTTTATTTAGATCCTTGACACACTACTAGAAAATGAATGTTATTAAAATTAAGACTCCTGAAAGTGAATACTACCTACTTCAATATAAACACAAATCCTCAACAGATTACAAACGTTTGCTTAGATTGTAAAATATATTTAACATTTAAGACTGCATAACTGGATATCCCTTTCATAATTGTGGATTTTCACAAAATATAGACATTAACCAGATGCAGACATCATCAAAACTGGTATTTTGGGAGGATATTATAGTGATCATGAAGTAGAAAAAAATTAGAGTGCTAAATTAAGAGTCAATTTTGTACTTAAAATACTAAAAATTTAGACCCCATAAAAAGTTGAAAAATTCACTGTAATAGAAATCTATGTAAAATTAATTAATAAAATGAGACTCACATACCCATTAGCTTGTTAAATAGTAATAATGGCTAAAATTTATTGAGCACTTACTATGTGCCTGAGGCTGTTCTAATGAATTTGTGTTTGATCTTTAAAGAATCCTGAGTTAGATAGGATCTTCCTATCTTAGAGATGGGGAAACTGAGGCAGAAAGGCTAAATAAAGTGCCCAAGGTTACAAAACTAATAAATTTTAGGGCTGGGATTCAAACCCAGGTGGTTAGGCTCCAGAATTTACACTCTTCATTACTACTTGGGTTATTCTGTATATACTTGGGAGTACTCAGGCGTTCCTGAATTATTCTGGTTATTGCTAAACAATTTCACAGCTTTAAGGTATGCTTCCATTGACTTGAGTTTGTCTTTGTCAAAACCTACAAAGAAGATTAATAACAAAAATCAAGTAAGGAATTGCGAAATCTTTGGGGGTAGGGTTCTGCGTTCCAATGATGAGCAAGAAACAAATATTCCAGATTACATAATACTCAGAATAGATTTCATTCCAAATTAATATTTGATATTATTCTCAAGAGTAAAGTATACCCTTCATGAAAACGCTACTTGCTAAAAACACCTACCAGCCCTTACTTAAAAGTTAATCACTGATGATAAATACTGAGCAACTTCTATAAGACTCGCAAAAAATATTATTTGCAAAAGAAAAACCAGTAATAAAACCGAACATAATAAATTACTATCCACCATGAAGGAAGAAATCCATCACTTTCCGTAAACAATAAACAATATTAATAGTTAAAATGAAAGAATAAAGTGAAAGTTAAGAACAGTTTTACAGAGAAAAAGCAGAAATTAAAGAATTTAGATGTTGATATTAAAAGTTTCCAATTGAACATTGGGGTGGTTCTCTGTAAGCCTGATGAGAAGTAAAGTGACTTATGCAGATGGTCTTTCCGCAGGATTGTCACAGAACACATCCTCCAAGTTATAAGTTCTTCTCACAATGTAACAGTAACATTCCTCCAGCAAGGGGTGGGGTCTGTGTTCCCCCTGCACCAAAGCAGTGTGATTTCCAGAAGGCTGGCTGTCTCTGTGTCCTCAGACCACTGGATTCCTAAAGCCACCACATGAGAAAGCCCAGACCCATGTAGAAGCCACCCATCAAAATCCAGCTTGAAGAAATCTCAGCATTTTATGAGGACTATTCCCTCTCCAAGAATCCAAATGAATTGTTATTCATTTTGCCATGTGACTTATAATAATCTTCTCCCAAAATGAAAAATACTAGAATATATTCCCCAAATATATGTATGATTAGAGATTAGGAGTTCAGCAATGATCTCTTTAAAAGAGGAAGAGGGGCAATTTAAAAACAAAACAAAACAAAATGAAAAAAACAGACAATAGGCTGATAGACACTGAGAAGTCACTGGTGGTTACCATGGGGGAGGAATTGGGGTTGGTGGATGAAACAGAGAGTCACAAAATCTCAATCATAATATAAATTAGTCACAGACATGAAAGTACAGCATATAGTCAACAGTTCTGGGGTGAGCATTTAATGATGTATGTAAGTGTTGAATCACTGTGTTGTATACCTGAAACCAATATAAGATTGTATAGCAACTATGCTTCAATAAAAAAACAAAATTGTTTTTACTTAAAAAAAAGAGGAAGTGGATCAAAATAAGAAAAGAGATCCTGCTTTTTAAAAATAAGGGGCCTTATGTAGTATCAACACATTGTGGGTTTTCAGGTACTTCTTATAATACATAAACTACTCAACATAAGAGTGGTAAAAACTCCTAGCTTACCAGGCTACAGAAGATTCGGAACTTGTAACCCTGTGCTGCTTTTCACCAAATCACGTGCTTCTTACTGTCAGAGCACTGGGTCCCAAACTCTTTGTCTGGTGACCACCTATTCCTGCTAAAAGAACAGATGAGAATATTCTCAAGCTTGACTCCCATTAAACTGCAACCTCTGATCCCTAAGCAGAATGGAGGTCTCCATCATTATGGGGAAAAGCAAAGCTGAAGGTAGGCAGTATAGATAATCCCTTTACGTTGCCGTAAATGGGCCCCAGGGAACCAGGAACAGACCAGAATCTGGGAAGTTTAATATGCATTTATGCATTCTTTTAAAATAAGACAATTTCATGAATAACTAAATAACATGTACAAGAATAGTGACTTACTATAGAATATTTCAGAGACACACACTGGAAATGTAACAAGTTTATCCTAAATGATCTTGCTTCTTACCTGTATGTTCTAAATGTTTTAAAGTCACACTGTCAACAGGGAAAAAGCTGAGGATAGCACCATATTCTGGACACATATTTGCTATTGTAGTTTGATCCACTATAGATAATTGTGAAACTCCACTTCCAAAAATCTCAAAAAAAGTTCCAGCCACTTCTACTTGCCTGAGGTGCTAATAAAGGGACACACATAAATACACAAAATCAGCAATAAGATAAGCATGGTTTCTTTGAAAACTACAAAATCTAATTTTTAACTCTTACTAGTGACGGTGAAGGAAAGAGGTCCACTTGTTCTTATGAAACAGGAACTCCTTCCGGTTTTGCAGGTGTTTTAAGATAAACTGTCAATAGAAGAGTGGTCCCATGTCACTGTTAGGACAGAAAAGGGCCTGAAAACTCAAAATGACTAAGATTTACATTTTAATGTCTCTGAAATAGGGGTATACCTTAGACTCAATGGTGAGTCTGTTAGCTGGCAGTCTTTCTTAGCAGTATTTTAAATAAGGTTGTGTCTATCCATTAATGGCATCGTAAATTGGATGAAATAGAAATATACAGATGAACTGTATTTAAATAAAAAATTACATGTTGGCTATAAAAATTCTTCAAATTCCAACTGTAGCATCACTAATTTCTACAGCACATTAAATTTTACACCACAAATATTTACAGCATCATTAATTATAGGTAAATTCCATTTTGATAACATTTAAGATGTGGCTTCAAAATTCCTTCTAAAATCATTTTTCTTATTTTTTACCAAGAACCAAACAGCTTTCACCTGTTCAAAATTATGAAATGGTCTTGGATTGGTACAGTGAAGCAACTAGGGATGGGACTAAGAATGAAACAGCCTTCAACCTGGGGACAATACTAAGTCCAAACATCTCAGAGGTGGTAGGGGTAACTTAATCCAAACTGCTTAAGATATAGAAACTCAAGCCTAGGAGAAAGATGTTTGCTTAAATTCATGAAGATGAGAGCAATACAGATTAGATATACCAAACCAACTGCTACTTTCACCAAATTAATGAGGTACCACAATATACACTGTGAAAACCAAGATAAAATCAGTCCTATGAAGACCATGAATAGAACTTCAAAGAAGAAAAAGAATTCAATAAATGTGAACGTATGTAACAGATTGAAATTTTCTATGAACTAAAACATCAAAAATAGATCATAATATTGCTAAGAAAAAATACAGCCAGAGGGCTCTAAAGGCAAGATTAATTCTCAGTATGTCTTAAAGAAAGAATTGATTCCTCTAAAAATATAATGGCATATTCCTTTTCCTCTGGGATAACACTACAATTCTCAATTTAACTTTGTGATCTTTTGGTACCATACATGGAATCAATCATTTTTCCTAAGATGTCAAAATCTTTTTTAGAGGTGGAGCCAAG